>NW_009953813.1:1042072-1135810 GCF_000747805.2 Chaetura pelagica
CAGGAATTGTTTGACCATTTTGATTCAGATTTCCATTTGATTGAAGCTTCATTTTTATTTAAGTGAAGCTTTGGTTCATTTTTAACCTTGATTATCTGTAGACATGAAATACTTTGTGGCAGCTTTCAGAAGAAGAGATTGTTTATTGACTCTTATTTAGCTTAGTCACAGATTCATTGCTGGTAAAGTAATTTGCAATTTCTACTGTTGTGAGCATCTCGGATGTGGTATTTCTGTATTTGGATGCTGGAAAGAAAAGTGGTGTGGAAATGCTTTTACCTAAGTAAGACAAAATACCATGTCACTTTAGTGGTGCAGAACATGGGGCAAAAGGAGTTTCTAATGTATTTTCTATAACACTTTTGAGTGCACAGTCTAACATTAACACAAGGTGACAGGTATGGGAGTAGCTGAAGCTGAGCTTTGAAGCAGTCTTGTGTTCCTGTAATCATTTAGGATCAATCCAGGAAATGCCACAACTCCTGACTGTCTTGTAACAGTGTCCAGTGATCTTTGACACTGATGTGGCAAAAAAGTGATAGCTTCTTGCCTCCCCATCGAGGTGCTGACCTAAAGAATTACTGCCTTTGCTATCGAGAGGGAAAAAAACCTCAGATTTTGAGTTTGGATCAATTACAGGGTTTAGATTTTATTGTCATTATATGCCTTGATAACCATGCTTTCTAAATGAGAATGTAGACGTTCTTTCATCCACCCTTTATCCTTCTTATCCTCCACTCTTCAGTGTGTCTCCTTTGTTATTGCAAGAATACAAGTACAGAGAATTGTTTGGAGGTTAAGCCAAGCAATGCAGCCTATGATGAATATATTTGGTATTCAGAAGGCTTTCATGTAGCTTTTCACAGGTGAGCCACAGTAATTCAGCAACTTTTCATTAACACTTTCTGGAGCTGTCCCTATTTTCCTCTTATTGATTTTTATTATGATGATTATGAAATATCTTGGGAGCTGCATAGCTTCTGCTGATTGTTATCAAATAGCAGCCCCAGCTATGCCAGGCTGCGTACAATTATTCATGCTTATTTCAGAGGTAATTAATTTATAATTTAATAGCTAATAATAGCCATTTTAATAGCAGCAGAAAGGAGGGAGACTAAAAGATCAAATGGAAGAGAAAAGAGATCATAAAGGGAACTTCAAACATGCACAAGAGCACTGATTGCTGTCATATCTGTCTGAGGTTATTCAAATTACCATACATGTACAGATCTGGCTGGACTACAGATAATGAGCTTGTATATATCTAGCAGAACAAATGGGCTCTGCATTGCCCTTTCTGTGAGGCATATTGCTATAGCCCTGTCTCCTATTAGACATCTTTGTATTGATTAGCAGCATCTTTATTTCTGTGGTGCATTCCTTTTCCCTTAAGACCTAACCTGAAACATGAAAGCCACTGGAGCTCTTCACATGCTCAGATAGAAAAATAAAGCTGATTGTTATCAGGGTTTCAGAAGCAATTTCCATTTGTGAGGTTTCCCCCAAAGGAATACATTATGAGGGATGTACACTTTCCTCTGAGGTGTCCTTTATATAGACCAGGGTGGTGCCAACACTGAATAGATCTATATTTGTTTTTTTTCTAAGAGCGTATAAAAGACGATGCAACGATCAGTCTGTTTAGACTATTGATCATCTGCAGTGCAAGCAGATGTGGGATTTCAGACTGAACATGTCACAGGTCTAGTGCTGAAGAGGCAGGTTCAGAGAATTATTCATGGCCTTAAGTAGACTATGTGTATACTGCAGCAGCTGCTGAGACACCAGTTACATTAGATTTGGGGCTCTGGAACAATAGTGGGAAGAGACAAGTTTGTCAGTGCAACTCTACTGATTATCTCTGTGCTTAGCTTTCAGCTGTTTGACAGTATGAAGAGGATATGGGTGAACAAAACATTATTGTGGTGGGAATCCTTGTGCTTTTGGGCTGGTGGGAGACATAGATAAGCGTTAAGGCTGTTTCAAGGATCTTGGTGATTTAGTGTTTCCTTGTGGAGCTTTCCCAAATGTTGTTCCTGGAGTCCCAGAAGAACCTGAGACTTGCGAAAACCAGAGAACAGATGAATCTTTCATACTAGTACATGCTACAGTACCTTCTTTCAGACAGAAGCAGCAATGGAATGAGTGAGTAGGATAGTAGGTAGTTGAAATGCCCTTCCAACACTTCAGAAAAAGCGCATTTTTGTACAAGTAAAGTATTTTGCCTCCAATGAGTTGTTCTCTTTATTGAGAGTGTTACTTGAGGTGACGTCTAATTAGTCTGTCTACAGCTCCCAACAGGGCCTCTTCAGGAGCACTCTCATGTATGTGAAAATTAGACTAGTTGAGGATCAAAATAGGCTTTGCTGTCCTTCCTGTGTGTAAGAGAGTTAATCATGAAGTGCAGATCAGAGAAATATGATACTTTTTGATCAGGTTTATCTGGATCAAACACTTTACCATGTGGATTTCTCACCTCTTGGACCCAACATAGGGGCTCAGGTGTCCAAGCATCACAGAATTTAGAAGCAAATTGAAATGACTGCCAGGAATCTGTGAGCCTCCCAACCCATCAGTAGCATCAGAGCCTCACAGTCCTGCACTGCAATGGTGGTGACAGTAGTGTATACATAGCCACTGTCTAAAGTAGACTTCCTGTCATGGATTAAATATAGGGAAAGAAGGATCTGAATCCCCCGTAAAACCACCAGTGGGATCCAGTTTTTCACCAGGTTGGAAGTTTGTAGCTGTGTAAGTTATTCAGGCAATAACAGCTAAGGAGAGCCAAATGATTTTGATATAACGATGCTTGTAGGCACATTGCATCCCCATCACTGCATCCTTTCTCTGTAAAGGGAACATAAGAGCAGAGATTTCTGCTTTCGAAGCAAATATCTTATTGACAGTACTTTTGGTTTTGTGCCCAGCCTGTAAGTGAGAACCTGGCCAGGCCTCTTGTACTGTGGTGACAGCACACAACTGCTATCTAGGAGCACATCAAAAAACTTAGCAAGACAAATGAGAGACTAAATGGTAGAAGGGATAGAGAAGGCAGAGAAATTCATAATTAAAGCTGTCAAGTTGCAGTAAAAGGAGCCTCATAGCCTGGAAGGAAAGTGGGTGGGTGAGCAAAGTGTCATATTTGGAGGTGAAAGTTGGCACTTGAACAGCATTTTAAAGTACTCCAAAGCCACCTCCACTGACATCTCAGCTGTATTGTATATTCTGTCAGAGGCTCTGGCTGCTCTGTGTATTGTGGCTGTGACTCACACACAGACCCTGCCTCTTGCTGCCATGCTAGATATTATAAAGAGAGACATGGCAGAGCTATTGTGCGAGACATGAGATAAACATGTGCAGGCTGGTGTCTCAGGGCCCAGCACACACATGTACCAGTGTGGATGAGTGTTTATGCACAGAGGTACAAATGTGAAAGCCATGCCCTGTGGCCCTTGTCAATTCACTGTGTTCTTTCAGAAATTGTATGGATTTCTTAGGATGTATAAGTTAAACGTGATGTTGGCAAAAAGAACTTTTAAGCAATAGGCTGGAGCTGAGACTAGAAGGATGTGAGGGGGAAGATCCACATACTTAGCCTTTTATTTTTTGTCTACTGAACAGAAATGTACATAAGCTTAAATTCCCAGATCCAATTCCCGTGGATGTGGGGAAAGTTCACTTTCAAGTACAAGATGAAGATCCTTCCATTTTTGGTCCTGGCCAGGAATGTAGGAGTTAATAATGCAGCCCAGATAAGTGATCTACTCTAGGAGAAGCCCAGGGCAGAGCACTGACACTTTCTCACAACTGTCAGAGTGCAACACGAGGTGTAGCACTCATTCTGTCCTGGAATAGCGCAGATGAACCTGTGATGTGCTGGAAGGACTCAGAGTACACATTGCAGTGGAAGTGTTGGTAGAGAAGTGAGAAAGCATGCGGAGATGTATTGGCAGAACTCTGGAAAATTAACTCTGAAAAATAAGTCTGAAAGAATTGGATTGGGATATGGTGGTCAAAACAAACCATGACCCACCCCTGTTTGTTAAGAACTTTCCCAAGGAAAGGTTACAGCTTTTTTCTGCCCTCATGTCATGGCTACATACTGAGGGTTCAGGCAGCTGCTGTCCAGATGATGAGTGCTGAGCGAAGCCAGCAGGCCAGGGCTGCTGGCAGGGGAGGCTGACTTAGAACAGTGTAAGAAGAGAGAAGAAAAGCATTCCCTTTGCACCTCTTTGAGGATGTTCTGTGTTCCTTCCTGCTCTATCTCCCATTCTTATTCCTATTTGTTCCTGATAAAAACTTGTGGTTTTTTAATGGAGAAAAAGTTAATTTCTGGAATGTTGAATTTCATTTTTTAAAGTAACAGTAGCATTCTTTATGGTTAAACCTTCAAATATATCCTTAACCTTTTAAAAATACATAATCAGCAGCTTTATTTAGGATACATTACTCACCATTTAAACTATTATGGCTTCTTTTTAAGTGTTAACAGTTACTTGCTACCTTAAATCCCTATTTCAAAATGGGATAGAATGAGAAGATTTGGACTTGGAAGGCAGAATAAGCAATAGAAGCAGCTAAAGTCCAGAAAAAAGATTCTGCTTGCAGGCTAGTATAATCAGAAACTAAGAATAAGGAAAATAACAGAAAGCAACGGTCCTGTATCTATTTCTTTGTCTAATCTGTTTGTTCTTCCTGGTCTAGCCAACAAGTTTTTAAATCACATTCTGTACTTCAGAATTGTTTCTTGAGATGCCATTTTATGGCATCTCATCCAGCATCTCATTAAAAGATAAAAGTACAATGCAATTCAAAGAGATAGCAAACACCCATTTCAAATAATAAAGCAGTGTTTCATCTTCCATTGAGCTGCAGGGGGCAGCCAAGAATGTGGGTAAAGTATTGCTACTTGGATTTATCTTGTCAGACTTTCCCTAGTATTCATGCTTATTTTTTGGTTTAGTACGAAATTTCTTCTTTTTTTTTTTTTTTTTTTTTGTGTCTATGAATAAGTGGATCATAAGAAAAGAGGATCCACTGTAGCACATTAGTACACTCAAGTGTCCTTTCTGACAGGGCTCAGCATTGGTCTTCAAAGAGGTATGCAAAAATTGTCACAGTGGATAATTACAGAATATCCCTACCCTCTGTGGGAATGCCTTCCTGTCTTCAGACAGTGATTTATTTATGCCTGGAAACACAAGAATTTGTAGCTTTCTGAATAATTATAATAACAATAATCCTATCTAATGAAACGTTTGCGTGCTCTCATTTTCTGTATAACAGCATAATGCTTTTTGAATCTTACCCTGCTCCTGGCTGCGCTCTGCTACCTCATGAGTTTTATAGATTATCTCTGTGCTGTGCAGAAATAGAAAGTATTTCCTTTCATCAGCTGGTCTTTCACCTTTGCAAATGCACCTTTGTCCTCTACTGTAAGAGGAAATGATTAGGAGTGGCCAAATTGCCATTTATTTTGTAAACAACTATCATCTCCCTTCTCACACATCTGGTCATGAAAGATGCTCTGGTTTTTTTAGTTGTTGTATGCCTCTAAGTACTTTTGCAACCTGCTTTGGAAACCTGCTTATTTATGTGGTATCTTTTAAGATATAGGAAGACAAGCATTCAAGATAGTTTTGCTGGGATTTGATAGGGTTTGTTAAAGTAAAAGTTTTGTAATGTTTTCAGAGCTGTCCATGTGCCTTGCTGTTGAGGTTTAGTATTTTCAAGAAGAATGGTAGGCTTCCAGATTAATCAGTTCTACCCTCACCTGGTTTGATAAACTGTATTGGAGAAAGCATTTTATCTTTCAGCAATTATCTTGGAAGATTGCTGGCCACAGTGGGGTTGGTGAAGGAAACTAGAGTCTCATATTTCACATGAAAGTGCATGTGCATAAGAAACAATGTAATTTTGTTTATATCTTTAAGATTTCAGTGCTCATTCTTGCCTAAATAGCCCAGAAAGGACCAAGTAGAAGAGACAGATGGATGAGGATGTGATGCTGGCAGTTTGTGTGTGGTACAAAACAGGGAGCATAAGACAGAAGGTCCCTGTAAGAGGTGGATATGAAGGGGTAAGGGCAGGCCAATACTTAATCCCTCTGCAGCTCACGGAGGTGATTCTCAGTACCACAAAGAACCTGATGCCTTAGTTACAGGAGCTCAAGATTGGAAAAAAAAAAAAAAAAGGTTGGGTAGAAATATAAATAATGCATTAGGCTAAAAATTGGTCTAGGCACTTTGACAGTATCTCTGAGGTGTCTTTGCTCCTTTCAATGAGGAACAGATTGGAGACATGAGATGCAAGATGAGCAAAAGAACTGCTTTTGTTCACTTTTCTCTCTCGCTTTTTCAAATCATACCTGAACTCGTATTGTGCAGATGTACTATTGAGGATCAAAGACTCATCTCTGAGCAGAGAAAGTCCCTGAAGAGCAAGGCCTGAAGGCTAAGCCCACAGTGCTGCTCCTGCTGGCTGTATACTAGCCTGTTTGGAATATCTAGTCATGCATGACCCAGCACCTGGTGATATAGCAAAGTCTGGAGCAGTGTACTCGGTGTCCTTGCATAACTTCTGATCTTTGTTCTCTTTGACAGCTCGTATGCCTCTGGTGGCTATGGTCCATCAGAATTTTATCCTCACCAGTGTCAGAAGTCTGCAAGGCTCTTCTGTAATGCAACATCTACTAGTTCCTTAAATTTGTCAGAAACTAAATACTCTGGCATAGGGGGTGGAATTTATCTCAGAAAGGATAATGTGTGGGATTACTAAAGGTTTCTTCCCCGAAGGTATGACAGGAACAGCCATAAAAGCAGCATACATGTTTGCATAGAGATCTCTCTGCCTTGTGTTTTCCTACCTTCACTGCATCCCTTGTTAGATGCTGGATTTGCGTGTGAAGAGTTAACACAGCTTAAACATGACATCTCACAAACTGCAATGCCCTTGATCCATCATTAAAAATGTCTTTGACATATTGTGGCATCAGAGGAGATGCTTGTGATGGCAGCTCTGCTCTACCCTGAATGTTACATGAATGCCTCAATATATTTTTGTTTTAATTTTTGAGAGGGAGTTGAGTTGGTTTTGCCTCTTTTATTCTTTTTCCTTTGTGGGTTTGTTTGTTTGTTTGTTTGTTTTATAACTGTTTCCCTGAAGTGTGTATAAGAGCTATGAGGGTAGGTCTGTGATCTCAGGAAGGTAACTTTTCCATCCCTTCAATTTCTTTTCTTTTTTTTCTTTTTTTTCTTTTTTTTCTTTCATTTGGACAGCAGATAATGTGTTGTGGGTTTGCCTTTTTTTTTTTTTTTTTATGGTGGAGACTTCATTCTTAGATTATTTTAAATGCCAAAAAGGTGATTATTACCTGAACAGGTAGAAGGGGAACAGGCCACAAGAATGTTGAAGGTGGAGGGAGACAGAGAAGTCTGTCTGTCCCCCAAACAAGATATTCCCTTCCACAGCAGGAAAAAAAATATTGAAAGTGTGTCTGGGAACCTTGGAGCTTCAGGATTAGTGCAAGGCAGATCTTTGCTGTGTTTCCCTCAACAGAGATCTATGGGTTTAGGTTTGGGCCTGGGCTTTTCTGATCCTTTGCCCACTGAGTGACATTCCTGTGCAGTTTGCAGCCTTACTAGATTGTCTTCTCAGCTAGATCAGTGCCTGATGTAATCAGGCAGAGTTTTCAACTTCTTCATGGTATCCTCTGGGTGCCCAGCCTACCTCCATCTCCTCTGTAATAGTGGCACAAATATGCCTGGAGAATTTCATTGCTTTTTCACACCTTGCTTTTCTAGAATTTGCCTCTGCTCCTTAATCATTTAGAAAACAAGGCACTGAGGCATATGCCCTTGTTTAGTCCATGCTGATGGGTCAGAAGTGGAGATTAATAACATAGGAAATGTTTTTCTACTCTGCAGTCAGTAAAGGAAATTCACTGGAACTAAATTAATCATGAAACAGACATAAATAACAGATTAGTAGGGAATTTACTAATTAATTAGATTCCTACCGAAGCTCGGAAGAGGGTTACCTTCAAGATAACAACTGAAGTAAAAAATCAGCAGGGATTTGTCTTGGGAATACAGCATTTTATTTCCAAACTTTGTTAGGTTTTCTTTTAGCCCACCATTTCCCTAGTTATATCGGAATATAAAAAAAAACTTGCTGGAAGGAATTCAGTAACCTGCAATGTCTAACCCCAGAGCGCCCAATGGGAGAAGCTCTTACCAGGCCCTTTGTATCGCTAAGCTCTGGTTAGTGGTATTAGCATGAGTGCAGGAACCCTCTCTGTTGTGCTACCTTGCTACATTTAGAGACCATTTGTGAGTCCTTGTGTGAATGGCTGCAACTTTTTGGAGGGTGTTCTGCTAGCAGGAGGGTGAGCAGAAACCAAATGCAGATTTAAGTAAGGTAAAGTGCTAAAATGCTCTCCTCTGTGCTGCTCTTCTCAGGACCCCCAACACGCCCTCTTTGTTCAAATTCACAGTGGCAGGGAGGGAGGGAGGTAAGTTACTGCATGTTTCTAAGGAGATGGGGTTTGGCTGAAATATCCTCGTTATTTTAATGGGATGTTTCTCTACGTGATCCCCTCTTAGGCCAGGCTGAAGCTTGGACTCAGGGTTAATTTAGGATCCATGCAGCAGTGTTCTGGTTAAAGCAAGATTTATACTGTCTGTCTTGTTCATTGGACTTTGCCACAAGCTTACTTGCTGTGCAAGTGAAATGTCTCCCTTCATGTTGCCAAGTTTGGATACTCTGGTGAAAAACGGGAGGAAAGAGCAGAATTCACTCAGCAGTTACCCATTCCTCTGTGGTGCAGAAAGGGCCTGCCAGCTCCCTTCGGGCTCTGCATAGCCTTTGGAGTGGGACCTGCTGCTGCCCAGATGCCAGAAGGTCTTTATTACTGAGCTGTATGTCGTAACACGTCACTCTGCTGCACAATGGAGCCGGTGATCAGTGCTGAGTCTGGGTTTTGTAACACGTTCTTAATGAACTAACAAAGCAGAGCTAAACATGAGTTTAAATGCTTTTGCTTTTGGTGTCTCTCAGCATGAATGCAATCAAGCCATGCTCAGAAACATCTGAGCTGCCTCTTTGCCACTTAGGACTTTCTGGGTAGTGAAGTTTCCACATTGTTTATTTAGAGTTAAGTGTTCTGCTGGGTCTCATCACTTTCTGTAAATAACAACTGTCCTCAAAATTCTTCAGGCTGATTACTGAGACTGACAATCTGTGTGTTTTGAGTTGCTGAGCTGTATTAATCCCTAATATACTCTGGTCCATGGATGGAAAAGCTAGTGCATTGAGAATGTCACAAGAGGTAAAAGCCAAAGGATTTACTCTTCTTGGACACGTGAAGTACTTTGGTTGTGATGTGAATAAATCTCCCAACAGCAGCAGTGTGTATTTCTACTGTGCATAAAGTGTTAGAGGAATCTGCCTTGGAATCCAACATGATAAGAGATTTTATAGCTAATTCAGTTCTAGAAAACAGAAGGCACGCTTTATTTTCCCTACCTGTACCTTGTAAGGGTAAAGTTTGTTCTACTTAGTGTTGGAGTTGTTGGGAGAAGAGTGGGGAGATGAATATGGACACATACACATGAAGAAAAACTATACCAAAGCCCTTCAGGCCCACCAAAAGGGATTCATCAACTTTACTAACAATCTAAAAATTAAGATTAATTAAAATTAATTATTAATTAAAATTAATTAATTAAAACAAATCTAAAAATTAAGAATCTGGCCACTTCAGTTGTCAAAAGCTTTCTTTACAGGCATTGCGAGCAAATAACCCCATCTATCTTACACACCTTTCATATGCTCCACTTCAATTTACTATAAGGACAACTAACTAGGGAAAGCTATCTCACCAGTGGGTAAGGGAAAAATGAAAGAAAAAAATAGAGAAGTCATACTCTGTGGCTGTAATCTGTTCTCCTTTCTCTTTTATAGTCTAAGCCTGTTCCTATCAGTGTCAAAGCTGGAAATGCATCGTCTGAAACCCTATTGAAAGACATCTACTGGCAGCCCTTGCTAAAATGTAGACGGGAAAATGAAAGGAGATATCAAGTCTATAGATTATATGAAATCCCATCCAGAATTTATGCTGTGATAATTAGTTCATGTATGAATTCCTCATACCATACTGATGAAATATCATCTTGTACTGTGGATGTTACCCAAGATAACTAAAGACTTTAGTGTGCTTTGAGTCAGGACGGTTAAGAAGGCAGAGTACACATTCAGTGAGTAAAACAGTTCTTTGTACTTTTAATACAAGAAAATGCTTTGCTGATTCTTTTGTTTCCTTCCTTCAGTCATAACAGAGGAATTTTGCAAGTGGCTCCAGAGAAACAAAGCTTAGAATAGAAAGGGGATATAGAGAAAAGAGATTAGATTAAATTGGTAAGAAAAAGAATTCCCAGTGCCATGTTCCAGCTCAGCTTTCTGAAGGGAAGCCCTCTGCTCCTGATCTGTTATGATTCACTTGGCAGCTCTGCCCAGAGCAGCCTCTCTCCTTCACCTATGCTGCTATAAACTAATACCAAGAGATAACAGCCTTGCCAAGTCTGGTCTCTGCTGATGCATTGTACACAGCTTTCATTAATCTGTTTGTGCCTAAAGCCTATCAATGAAAGCTCATTCTCATTCCCTTTCTTCTGCTCTTCTGTGGACTTTTGTGAGGAGGAACAAGTTTGCAAGAAAGGAATGACCTGTAATATTCCCTAGATTTAGCTGTAGCACAAGTAGGTTTCATTCAAGCTTTCCTTTAATACTGCACAGCTCAGTCCAAGCATATTGATACAGACTTGCACTTCTTCATCTTCCTATCTTTTGGCTTTTCAGTATCTTGCTTTTAAATACTGTTGTCTTCAGTAATGAGTGATTTTCCTGATTTGGGTGCCATGTGCAATCTTACCAGCTTATCCCATTTCTGATACCAGCTATTCCTGCTGCAGTTGGTGAAAAGTGATGAAAGTCATCCCACACTGCTCTAGCAGACCTGATCTCTTACAGTCCTGCAGCTCCTTTACCTCTGCTCTGCCAGTTAGTATGGAAATTACTCCTCCTGTGTTATCATTGTGGGCAACAAAATTTCAGCTTCTTTTTTGTTTGCATCTTATCAGAAAAGTTAAAGCCTGGCAGTGATCTCCACAAGTCATCTGTTTCCCCCTGTAATGATCAGTTTTCCCTGTATCATTCCTGATATGTTAATCTAATATTTTCTTAAAGAGCTCTAATAACGGAATGACCAGACTCTCTCCAAATACTCTGCTTCAGATCTTTCTACCCTTATGTTTTCCAAGTATCTTATTTGACCCCTGTCTTGCTCCAGGACGCCCTTGCAAGTTATTTTTTTCTCTATCCAGCCTAGGCATAGAGAACTTATTATTTATTTTTCATTGTGTCCTCTGGACCCTTTTCAGCTGGCCCAAGTCATCCTTGAATTGCTTTGCCAGATTGGAAAATATTTTTATTCCACCATCTTAATAGTGCTGGATCAAGAGAAAACATTTATATGTCTTGTCAGCTTATGTTCTTTGTACCCACTCAGTGATTTATTTGCATTTGTGTAACAGAAGTGAATGGGTGCCTCATGTTCAGCTTGCAATCTTCAATAATGCAAATTGTTTTTTTTTCCAGTAGAAATGTTACCTTGTCATTGCTCCTTATTCTTTAGTTTTCCCCACTGATTATTCCTGTCTAATTGCACTATCTTATACTTGACCCCATTGAATTGCAACTGTTTTCTTCAGGCTACAGTGCCAGTTTGTCAAAGTAATTTTGAATTTTAATACAACTTTAGTCTTACTTCAGTTTCATCTGCAAACTGAATTAACATACTTCCTATTAAATTGTGCCAAATCCATGACTGAGTCCTGCAGAAGCTCATTCAACACATCTATTCATTTTGACAGTGAAAAAATGAGAACTGGTATCTGAGTGAACTTTTCTCTATAGTTTATATATTTACTCTTCATCTAGATTTTGCTGCTTATTTGTTCTGATAATTTGAAATAGTTTTTTAAAAAAATTACTATATGACATCTTGTCCACTGGTTATTCCTCTCATACCTCCACACTAAAACAAATTATAATAGGTTATCATAATTTGTTCCTGACAAAGCCGTGTTGACTGATACCAACTACTTCTTTTCTCCTAGGTACTTTCAAATCTTTTCTTTGTTCTAAGGAACTGGAGTTAAGCTGACAGGTCTATCGTTCGCTGTCTTCTCCTTTTTTCTATCTTCAAAAGACAGTTACTACATTCTGTCAGTTATCTAGTTCATCACCAATCTTTCCTAAGTTCTAAAAAAATAATCGTTAACAACTTTGAGATTGTTTGAGTCAGTTCCTTAGAGCAGCAAGAGGAGCATCACAGATTCAGCTCATTTGGAAAGATCTAAGCTACATAAGTTCTCTAACCTATTCCTTTTGTATTCTAGGCCTCCTTCACTCCTTTGTTAGTTCTTAACAATGTTAATTCATCACAGTTGGCCTTTTTATGAAAACTGATGCAAACCCACTCTTCTCAGCCTTATCATTAATAGGTTTTCCTTCTCTGGAAAGTGAACTAACAGTTTATGTTGCTTTTTACTACTAATAAACATTAAGAATTATATAAATTTCTATACAATATTTTTGCAATTTTCATCTCACTTTGTGCCTTCATTTTTCAAGCTTTATTTTTGCTATTTTTTCTGTACTTTTGTACCCATTAGTATTAACCAAGCTATTTAAATGCTTTTTTCAACTGTCTTTGTATTTTTGCCATCCATTTGAAGTCAATTAAGACCTAATGGTACAACTAGGTTGGTCTCTGATCTCTTTGACTACCTTTCTTTTGTAATAACATAGAGTGTGTTTATATCATTTTTCTCAGGAATATTCTGCTGTTCTTAATTTTCTCATAGAAAATTCTTAAGGATCCCCATCCATCTCCACTAAGTTCTCTGCTGTGGAAGATTTACATAAAACCTTATCCACTAGATCTTATTCTTTCACTAAGCTTTGGTAGAGCTCTTCCCTGAGAGCACTTTTCATGGTTCTGGAATTCATGCTGTCTTTCCCTTCCAGTGCTGCTTGCAGGAAAATGTGAATTTCTGCTTTAATGCTAGAGAACTGTGTGTCTTATCCAGGGCTGACAAGGTCTTTAAAAGTGAGAAAATCTGCTAGATATCAGGGTTCATTGCCTTTGAAGGAAATGGAGTTCCTGTTCAGAGTCAGCTTTGCCTGGAAATCCTGCTCACAGTCAAGCAAAGTTAAAAGATGAATAAAGCCACATTATTCTGTTAAAGTATAGCTCAGGCACAGATTGCAAATTTTATCACGTTTGTCATTACAAAATGACAAGTGAAATCTTTGCCCATTTCATCTAAGACCTTGGCTTTTCTCTCTCATTCTACAGTTTCTGTTTCCCAAAGTCTCTTCGTTCTTTGCAAGTATTGACAGGAGTTTTTGGTCGATTGAAGACATTAAAAGTAGATTGGAGGTAGACTCCAGCGTATCGACACTCCTTTAGTCTGGCTGATGTTCTGTAATAACCCAGAACTGGCCTCCTGAACCATGTGATTATACCAGCTGGATGCCTGGTGATTGTAAACCCATGAAGATTTGCTTTCAGATCTCTTGCTGGGTACCCTTGCAGAATCTGGGGGGAACCTATAAGATCAATAACCTTGATACTTCCTCCTGACTGAAGTGTAGGTAATTCTTTATTTCATTCATTTGTTCATTATTCACCATTCCCTGCCTCATGCTGGAGTGAGGGTTGTCAGCTACCCAGCTAAGCTTTTGATTACAATATACCATTAATTCCATTTTAAAACTTTAAATATTTAAACTTTTCCTCATATGATTTTATGTACACTGCTCGGAGACTAAACATGACATGTACAAATGCAAGCAGCGTTATTGGCAGACCATTGTGACTGATCTCACTGGTGATATAGGGCACCGGTATTCTCACAGTGCTCAGTTACTTAGGGTCCTTAATCATCCTTCAAGCACTGTCAGCAAATTATTTCCCACTCCAGTCAGTACTTCAGTGAAAGTGCATGAAGGCCTTAACGGACCAGTCTGTATTTCCCTTCCTGTCCACTCTGAAAAAGCTGTACAACTTTCTATGCTACTCATGAACTATCCTCTTGCTTGCCTTCAAAGACCATTACCCAACTTATTACCTATCCAATTGTTGGTTTGTCCTCAGCAGGCTTCTTTGTCTTAGGAACTGTACATAAATTATATGCTGAAGACATAAATACTGAAGCCTCTCTCCACCACTTGTGGTGAATATGGAACTCAAGTCTAGAGCTTTGTGTGTTTGGTCACTGAACACTCTGAGAGCAGCTGAAGCAAGAAAGGGTTTTCGGCAGTGACAGATCAGGAAGTATCCCATGTCCACAAAGCCTGTTTGCTCTCTCCAGTGAAAGCTTCTTAGACTCCATGTAAGAATTCTCTGTTTTGGCACACTCTTCAGTCAAGAAGTTTAATTTTCAATATTTATTTTGCAAAAACAATAGGCTTACTGGGATGGAGCAGACAGCATCTCTGTGCATATGGAGGTGGGTGTGTTTAGGTGTGGGAGTGTGCACACCTCAGTGTTTTGGAATGCATTGTGTCTATTTTCTGAAGATTGAAATCTGTAGCTGCACTCATTTAGGTCTGTGTCTTCTCTAATTACAGCAACTTTTGTAGCTCATACTGCTGTATAGCCTGCTGAAAAGTAGGTATCCCATAGAGTAGAAAGCATAATGTGCTATTTTATATGGCAGAACAGACACCAATGAAAAGTTAAGATCGATCTTGTCTGAGCTGGGGAAAGTATAGAGGAAGACAGAAGAAAAGTATAAACTAAAATGAATAAAAAGGAGAAATGGAAAGAAAAAGTGAATATGACAGTATACAATGGCCATACATATATTAACTTTTCTTTGGAGTCTTTCTTCTTCTGGACCAGAACTGTGGGCTTAAAGGACAATGTACTTGCAAAAAATCATTCTTGCATGTGTTTCTATAGAGGATTTCTAATTCCTTAATAAGAACTTGTGACTAAAATCTCAAATCTTGAAGACTCTTGAGCAATTCCTTGTGCTCATCAAAGTTTTGGGAGTTAAGGCACTCAATAGCTATGATCCTTGCTATTTAGTGACAGCAATAACTGTCTGATATCACATAGCAGCTGAGTAGCAGTCAAATCCCCAGAGGTGTGCAGGATCAGCCGAGCACCTCTAGTTCTCCCAGACTGCCCACACACAGACTTGCTTTGATTTCACTCAAGGTAGGAATTTAAACATGTATATGTGCCATGCTAGGTAAGCACAGCTTTATCTGGGGGTCAGTTTGGCTTGCCTAAGTCTTCAGGTATTTCAAACCATGCAGCTAAATTCTTACATAAACCCCAAAGCCTTTGGCTGCTTCACTTCCAGAATAAAAGGAGGACAAGTGTATTTAATTCATGCCATGTTTTTTATTTAGGTTTTGTGACCCAGGGACTTGTTCTTTCCAGTCATGTTTGGCACTCTCCCCATGGAACTGCACCTTACCTGCATTGTTAGATCAACAATAGGAGCTTCCACTGTTTCTAAATACCATTGCCTGTCAGAAGAGATGAAAACTGTTTTGTGAATACAGATTTAGACTGAGGTGGACGTGAGGTGAAAGGGGCTGATCCACAGTCCAATGAATATAGTCTGAGCCTTTCTATAGAACTCAGTATCTTTGGATCAGACCTCAAGTGCACAGTATGTGAAAGAATGCAGTGTTGAGCAAGAAATTTTCACTACTTTCATAATTTTCTTCATCCCATTTATATCTAATAATGTTTTGTATCTCTTTATTTGGAGCAAAAGGCTCTCTGATGTCCCACCTGTAATCTGAAGAATAATAATTATTTCTGAGATGCAACCTTGTAGACAAATAATTTTCTTGGGATCTTATTCTTTAGACCTTCAGGGAAGTATAACACACATTTGTAAGTTTAGTGTTTTAAAGCAAAGAATAAACTTAGAACAGACAGAGAGGAGAGGAGGGAAGAGAAGAAAAACAGAAGAAAGGAGAAATAATTTTTTTTATTATTTTTTTTTCACATGTATTTCTGTTTTCTCTCCCCCTATTGCTCCTCCTCTCATCACAATAAATTTTCTTAGGTCTAGTCATTCACTAAGGAACAAAGTTGGATGTGAAGTATTATACAAACTAAGAAAGTACTCTTCTTCAATTGCAAGTTCTATCAAATACTCTGGGAAGAGAGTTTGTTTCATTTCACAGCTGATGGATGAGATCCTTGACCTTGCATATACTTCCAATTAATTTCAAGACTGAACTTTTATGTGAGTCATAGAGATCTGTGATGGGGCTTGAGACTGAGTGCAGGGACAGGAAAGGACTGAAGCTGGGAAGTGAGGCAGGACTGGAAAAAACAGGAGATAATACAGCTGAAGACTTGAGTGCATTAGCAGAGCTATTTGACAGCCCTAGACTAGAATTATGGTATGTGCTCCAAGTTCACACTGGCACTCATTGATTATGTTTAGGCATCATACTGTCCCTGGAAGCACAAGCAAGGACTCTGATTCATTTGGAACCCTGAGGGGCTGTTAGGGCTGAGTTCCTAGTGAGCAAACAAAGAATAGATCCAGTAGTGCTGGGAAACAAGGGCTTGATTGTTGTGTTCAGGTACTTCGTAAGTGAAAAGCTGCCTTCTTTGTCCAGCATGTATTTCAGGAGGATCTGTACAAGATCTTAGATAAGCTCTGAAGTAAAAATTTGGGGAAAACCCTGGAGTTTGTGACTTGGAAATTCCTGGAGTATTTGTTTCAGTTTTGTCTTGCTTTCTTTATCCCATGCCAAAAGCTTCTATTTGTAATGCTTTCTTCTTTCCTGGCATTGGCCTCTTTGTTCTGTTCTGGCCAGATAAAACCAAGGCTTTTTCTAATCTACATTGGTAATACATACAAAAGAGAAGATTAGTTTTAAAATCAGAATAACAAATAGTACCTGGATGCTTGAGATAAGCCTGAGACATAGATATAAAAGTGCTGAACTCTATGGAGTCCTGGTCCTCCATTAATATAGTTATAGTTCAGAAAAATGGCAGTAAGGATTACTTTGTCATGTCTCATATTCAGTCTCTGTTAATTATGTCCAAATCTGATTTGCTTACTTTACAAATCAAGGAAGGACTTTTTCCCCTCATGTAGGTACCTCTGGCACCAGGAGTACTATCTTAGATCTTTCAGTCAAACTGGCTGTTTCTTCTACATTTCAGACAAACTGACTTGTTGTTTGTTTGAGGTTTGTTTTTTTTTGTTGTTGTTGTTGGTTTTGTTGTGTTTTTTTTAAAGCTGCTATATGAAGAGAGAGCATGGAAACAAAAACCTCTAAGCAGAATTTTGTGTTCTTATGAAAGAATGGTTTTACTTTTCTATGAGTATCATGGCAACTCCAAAAAAATTCACTTTTAGTTAGCTCTCTCCCTCTTCCGTACAACATGCTACAAAGGAAGCAGAAAATGCTGTTGAGCTTTTGGTGTAAAGAACTACCACTGAAGACTCCACTATTTTCATGCTGCTAATGTCATCCTGCCTGGTATTTATCTGCCCAGTGACCAGGGCTTTGTATCATGACTGTGAAGAAAAAAAATAGCTAAATACCCGAAAACATTTCCAACAACTGTGAGTTTGAATGTTTTGTGTTTGTTTTGATCATGGTCACATTTTTTCTGTCTTTTTTTCTGCCAGCATCCTGGCCAGGGGTGATCTGGGACAGAGGGAGGTGAAAGAACAGATTATAGAAGAGTCATGGGAAGGACATGAGGAGCTTGTAATTGTTAATTCTAAATCTGAGCTTCTCCAGCAATGAAGCAGAAACATCCTTGATGATTTATGTGCATATGGCAAAACATCGAAGAAAAATCATTGTCTTACACACAGACTTTTGCAAACATTAAAGAGGCAAAAGTTGCAGAACAAAATTTTACTCATTTTTCTGGATACAAGAAGAGTCATTTCAGGAGTAGTTCAAATGTGGAACGGTGATGGTGAATAACACTTGATAACCTTTGTCCAATATCCAGAAAGTGGTATATTATTGCATTTCTGAGTCACAAATGAAACTATGATGTTCTTCCTTTCCTGAGTTTCTGAGGTTTAGAAAGTGCTTTTTAGTGACCCAAAATTTTTTCCTCTATCTTAACTGGTTATAAATTTTTGCTTCAGCTTTATAAAATTATGTCTGTGCCCTAACTCTGGTAGAAGTTTAAAAAAATGAAACCAAACCAACCAACCAACAACAACAAAACAAACAAAGAAACAAGCAAAAAAAAACAACCAAAAAAAAAAACAAAAAAAAAACCCCACAAAAACCAACAACAAACAAACCCAAACCCCATGGATTGTAGCCCATTTTGTGATTTTGGATTATTGAATGACAGTGATCCAAATTAGATTAGCTGCAATTTATCTATTTCCCAATTTAGCTACATCACCTTTTAATCCAAGAGAGTGTTTGCATTTGTGATAGCACTAAAATAGCTCAGCAGATCTTATGCAACAGATTGACTTGTTTTCTTAACTGGACTCACTATCTCTTGGTGAATGCCAGGAAAGGATTTCCTCTCCAATGCAGCTGGTCTGGGTAGAATGAGGATCAGAAATGTTTCTAACCTGACCTTCAAAGAAGAAGGATTAGTGCAAATGAGAAAAGTAGAAGAGGTCTTCTCCTGCATCTATCTGCCATCATATTGTTAATGTCTTTTCTTTCAGCAAAGAGTTAAATCAAGAAACATTAAGAGTGTTTATTTTTCTAGGAAAACACTGTGTAAAGGGAAATAATTTCTTAAAGATACTCTGAATACCTCTCTGAATATGAAGTGACTTGACATCTCTTTGTTGTGTCAGCCATCCTAGAGCTTTATGGTTACCACCACATGATATTTAACTAAAGAATAATCAAAGTAAAGCAAAAAAATTTTGTTCTTCTTACTGCCATTCTTTTTCACTCAGGGTAGGATGGGGAAGGGATTTGGTGCCCTGAAATAAAACTGTGAAAACAGAAGCAAAGGTATGATTCTGCCTGCCTTACCCCTGTGCAGCATTGCCCTGCTTGCCCTTCTCTGGCTTTGCATTTCACTCACACTGAGCAAAGTGATGCTGAACTGTCTGTGAAACAGGGCTATAGTACCCTGGCTTCTTATTAGATTAAAGCTGCAATGCAAAATACCTTCTTTGGAGTCCTCTTAGGAAAAGCAAAAGGCGAAAAAGGAAAACATCGCAGCAGTAGAGGGAAGAGAGAAAGGGAATCAGAAGAGGATGTTGGCAAAAAAGCAGGGGTGAAGTCCTGCACTTCTAGGAATAGACTCTTCTTCCTGCAGTGTGTCTTAGAGTTCTGGTTGTTACAGGCTGCCAAGTGAGAAAGGACAACTATCCATTTTCAGGGGCATATCAAAATCTGATGAATCCTATATTTTATAACCTTTGAGGGCAATTTTCCAATCACGCTGCTGTTATATTTACTCATGGTGGCTGAATCCAGACAGCAGTAAAATAATGCAGCACTCATCCACAATTTGAACCAAGTTCAGTTCAGAACCTGGGAACCTTATTTTATGGATGCAGTTGATATTTATTCCTTCAGTATCAAAATTAAGGAATTGGCCAAATATGTAAGTAGAATATTACCCTTTGTGGAATTAGAATTTACTCCTGTTTATATTCCACTCTGTACATCTAAATTTCAGGTCCTTGTCAGTGTAGCAGTTCAGTGTTTGCATCTAACACCTCCTTTTGTTTTCTTAAATCCATGAGTGAGGGCTAGAAAGAAACCATGTCCCTGAAGAGTGACTGATCCAGGAGGCTGATGAACTACAGGCAATACATCTGTTGTGCAGTGTCCCTACAGCTTGTGCTGTTAAGAACTAAGGGACAGTCTCAATAAGCTGAAATATGTTTTTGTTTGTTTGGGGTTTTTTTGATAGTTGCTTTATCAGCATGGCAAAGACATCAATCAGTATGGAAAGCCATCCTTCCAAGTGCCAGGGAACTCGTCATGTGGCCTGTAAAAAGAATGATTTGGCTAACAAGAGTCTGACTTATATAGGATTTAGGAAAATATAAAGTTAACACTAAAAAAACCCTCTGAATCTGTTTCTTTCTAGTTGAAAATGTCATGGCTGTAAACTCTGCTCCTTTGGCCCTTCTGCAACAGGAAACAAACACAGCCAGCCACAGGGCAAAGTTGAGAAGCTCCTTTTTGTAGCACATAGAGCTCCTGATTAGGGCCAGGGAAGTTCTTGGTTTAGCGCCAATGGTGCCCCCGTTCTAGACCTTTTGCACAAGAAAGACTGATGGAAAAATTCACTTGTCAGAGGAAAGAAGTTGGCACACTTGTGACTTCTAGTGCAGTTGAACTGAAGTGAGAGTAGGGATGGTGGAAACAGCCTTGACAAAGAAGGAGTATCAGGCAAAGTGCAGGTGACAGTGCAATTTATCACATGGCTGTGAAATGTATTAGCTGCCTATCACCCTCAGTTATGTAAAACAAAGTGAGAGAACATTGATTAAACTATGACCTCTTCCATCTAGTGGCTGTCATTTTAGTTGTTGTGACAAAGGCTGGTGTCTAGTCATTAAATGCATGAACTTCTCAGTTTCAGATTTGAACACTAGATTAATACTTCATGTTGTGGGATTCTTTTTTATTCTGCATGGCTTGATCTATAAGGTAGAAACTCCCCTCTGTTTGCATCACTATTCTGGAGTTGGCTTCCACCCATGACAGAGTCATGGTTGATCCCTGTACGATGGCTCACTCATATTGTTCTCTTTTGGCACAGAACCTGGTATTTTTGCAGTTGGCTCAGGATCTTTATCTGACCCTGGTAGCACAAAGGCTTGATTTCTTCTGAACAGCTTGATATCAAATCCCATAGGGAGGAGGGATGTGTTGGTCTCTTCTAATTTCCCAGTCCTAAGGGAAGATTGGAAACTGTCTTCAGAAGTTTGCTTATACGAAGAATTATGGTTGCCTCTGTGACAAAAGAACCTGAAGTAGCAAATAATTTAGAACCACACTTAAGAGGAAGTTTTACAGGTTTCTGTTATAGTCTCTGTTTCCATCTGGCTATTCCAGATAAGCCTTTACAAGAATACCTTTTCCATAGAAACTTGATACTTCTACCTCCTATTTGCTGTTTAGGGAGATGGATAGTTGTAAAGGTAAAAAAAAAACCCAAACTTTTAAAAGGTAGCTGCTAATTATGAAAATTAATTAGGGAAGTTGCACAGGGTCTTTAATCAATACAGATAACTACCTCACCTGATTCAGTAACTGAGCTGCAGGCAGGCTTTGTTGAGTAAGCATTGCAATGTTAGAATATTGCTTCTGTGGTCAGGATTTATGAGAGATGCTACAAAACTTATAGTGCAAGGGTCCACCAGGCCTTTGAGTATCATTCTAGTGTTTCTGTACTCTGTGTGTGTTCAGAATGCAAAAGTGTTGCTCTTTAGGTGTCTACTTGTACTTTTATTCTTCCTGTGCCAGGTTATCAGAGCATCTAATATAGAAGGGCAAGTCATCCATGGATTATTAATATGGATTTGCTTGCAACCCCTGGATTGTGAAAAGGTGCTAGAATGAATATTTTAAGCCTGTCTAGGTTCAGCCAGCAAGGCTTGTCCTTCAGGGGCTGGAAATGTATGTAAGAAATTATCATCAGGTTGTAGAAAAAATATTTTTGTTACAAGTTCTTGTGATTCTGCAGTAAGTGACCTGATCTGAAAGCATCTCCCCTGAGCAGTTGTTCTTAGTATCCTTTCTTGTTGGCTCAGAAGAGACTTCTTGTTTGAAAGAGAGATATTACCCTGCTATAGCAGTCAGCTGCGTCCTGCAAACTCTAATACAGTGAAGGGAACAGTTCTGGGCTAGGCATGAAATAGCTGGGAAAGGATGACTACCCACGGTCTGGCAGAAGGCCAGTGCTGAATCTCTGGTAATCTGATCCCACTCTAAAAAATCTGATTGCTCTGGTTTTAGAATGTTCCTACCATTACACTTTGCTGGGGCAACGTGTGAGAAGTAGTTTGAGAATGAGCCTTCCCTGGCTTGTGCTCTCAGCTCTTCTCCTGAAGCATTATGTAGGAGGAGTGTGTTCGTTTACCTCTGGTTGGTCTCAAAGACCAAAGTTTCTACAGCTAAATGTGGGTTTACATCTGTGGTTAGATTTTCTACTGGCTAGCATTTGAGAACTGGAGCCAGGGAGGGAAGAGTAAGTCCAGTAAAAAATAAATAAAGCACCAGCAGGGTGTAGAATGGATCCAACAGGCTCCCAGTGCAAAGGAAAGCAGTGTCAAGCTGTTCATATTTGTGCCAGCTCTCAGTAGCCGTGTAGGGCCTTTCCGGTAGCTAAGCAACAGAGGCTATAAAGTCATCTTGACTGTTTCTTTAGACTTTTTCTATAATGGGGAAAGCTGTAAGAGCAGGCAGCCAGGTATGAAGAAGCCAGCAGTGAATTTCTTCCTGTATTTCAAAGCAGCCAAAGCAGGACTAGGATCTAGCCATGCAAACATGAGCTACAGTGGAAGAAAGGTTCTGTAAGTTCAAATGAGTGCTGGGAATCTTACAAAAGCCCAGTATGCAATTTGGAAACTTCATAGAACCTTTGTGTTCCCTGGGAGTCACCAGTAACTACCTAATAAATACTATTCTCCTTATGCTGATTATAGGGTTCTGCCTGCTTTAGTTACCTAGATCTATTAGTCACCAAATTAAATTTTGTATAAGTAATAGTGAAGCACTTTCAGGTAGTTTTGTTCAGCAAATAATGAAGAGCCACCTGAAAATCAACTTACCTATCCATTTATTCTGTGGATAAATGCCAGAGATAGTCATAATAGCAATAACTGAGATTTATTTAGCTCCTTTCATTTCAAAAAGAATCCCGGAGGGCTTTTCTCACAGCATACAAAGAGATTGCTCACTCCCTGCTGAAACGCAACACTTCTGGGGTGGAACACAGCAATTGCTCTACTCCATCAAGAACTGCATCACATTTGTAGCAGGTGAAGAGAGAAACCATGGTAGTAATTTATGTAGACAGTCTACAATCTTCTTAAATGCAATTCGGCCAGAATCTTGGATTTAAAAGTTTTGTGCTTGCATGAAAGGACAGGATTATCAAGGCCTTAATTTTATATCTTATCCAAAAGACAGCTACATGTTGGGCACTGCTTCAGTACAGACTAACAAACAAGACCATCCAGTATTAATGACTAGTGCTTTACAGCATCTGGGTTTTCCTTAGAGGCCTTTCCATCATGCAGGTTCAGACTTAGCTGTTTTTTAAGAAATCATAAGATCATACTCTTAAGGAGTTGCAAGTACTGGTTTATCTCAATCAGAACTAGATTTCCTCTGCTTACATTCACTTGCCAAAACCTAAATTAGATGTATGGTGTTCAGAAGATCCTTTGGGAGCTTGAGAAGAGACGCTGTATTTTATTATTTGACATGAGCACAACATGGCTGATTACAACACATCTGCTGCTCCGTGATGACCACAGCACTGTGTTAGTGCAGGGGAGATCATATGAAATAACCTGCTGCACAGTGAAAGAGAGTATCTTGTGTGTGCCACTGAGAGGTCATCACACACAAATACACTCTACACAGGAGTGTTTCCCCACAGAACATTGCTCTTGTGTCAGAGCTCTCCCTATCTGTTTGTTATCTACTTTAGTGGTTTTAATTGCTTTCTCAGGCTGCTAAGCTATACTGCAAAATAATACTAAGGAAACTACTATTCTATATGTATATATGCATGTCTTTACCTAGCAATTATCAGATAAGTAACTAAAGTTTAAGCTTTCTCTTCTAGCAGTAGAACTCAGAGCTGATACACAGTGGAAGCTAGCAGAAAAATTTCCTTTCGAAGTGACCTTCCTAACTAATGAGCAGTTGAGGGTCACAACAACAGAACAGATAAATCAGGGGACAGTTTGAGAAAAACTAAGCAGTAAATTATGGTAGAACACAAGAACATCAATCATTCTGCTTTGGCTTTAATATCTTCACCTGTACATCCAGGCTAGATAGAGACAAGAAAACCTAAGTGTCAGATCTAAAAGCAGTAAGGCCAGCCCATGGGCTGGCTGTGTGATGGTGAGTAGAAAGCTGGTGGTAAGCATCAAATTGTCTTCCTCATTCCAATGCTCTTCTTGTTTCTTAACGCGTTTTTCTCAAGATCTCTTTTTCCTGCTATCTTTTAGTAGATATATTCTAGCTGTATAAATGAAGTAGTAATTTGGAGATCTTTGTGTTTCGCTAAATTAAGGGAAATATTGAAAAATCTACTGTTAATAACTGAACAAATCTTAATGAAAGCAAAGGCTGAAGATACCACACACTTAATTCCTGGGACATAAAAAAATCAGGGCAGAACCACATTCTTTATCTTCAGACAAGACTCTTATTAACCAGCTTAAAAAATCAGAATGCAACTGGTCCTTTGTTGTACACTGACTCTGCAGTTTATGTAGCCAGCAGGCCTGCTGGTGAGTGTTAGCAGCATTGCTGATCACTTGGTTTCCTTCAAAAAATCTCAGTGACAATGCTCTTTGTCTTCCTCTGATAACATTTTTATGCATTATACAGTTACAATCAAATGTGGAAGAGGGAGTAAGAAAGTGTATCAAACCAGGTGTTAAAATAGAGCAGAAACTTCTGGTCACACCCTTCCTGGTGAGGGCAGGTAGAACTTGGCTAGTGAGTGTCCTACTTGCAGCAGTGGGCTGTCTGGCCAGCTGGCATATTGATATTAGTCAGCCTGCAGGTTTTTATGGGCTTTCTCCAGTGCTTTGGTGCTCATGGAGAACTTTAATGGGAAACCGGGACTGCTGAAGAGCCAGATTATTTAACAGGGATTAGATTATTTAACAGGGACTTGGGTTTTGCTAGTCCTGCTTCTTGTGGAACTTTTGTTTAATTTACCCCATTTAGAAAATGCTACAAAAATCACATGACAATAATTATGAAATCCACATCCAGTGGCTGAGAGCCAACAACTCTTGCATTTTTCATAAAGTGCCTAAAGCACTGGCTCTTACATATTTGTGCTTTGGGTTTTTTTGCTGTAGAAATGGGAACAATAAGTCCTGACCTCTACAGTAAGGTCTTTTAAGACTTCTTCTGTTTGCTCTTATGTATGTCAATATTTTGAATGAATTGGTATGATTTCTGATTATTTTTAGTTACTGCTGACCCAAGCGTTATAAAAGCCAGACATCTCAAAGTCAGGAGCTGTGTATCCCTGTTGTCTAGTCCTTGCAGAGAGTTTTCTTGGACAGAAAGAGATATGGAAAACAGAGGAATGGGCTGGTTAATCAGGCAGTCAAAGGAACAGATTGTTTGCATGTGGCACAGCAAGAGGAAGATACTGGATTAATATTCTATGTTGTCTCCATACTTGAAACTGATGTGGACTTCCTCTCCCTTACCTGCTTCATCTCTGCTTCCTAATTTTGAGATGGGGTGGATAATGAGTGTGTTTAGTCATTGAGCAGGATTGAGAGTTTGACACTAGGAGAAATAACCCAGATAATGCCTTGCACATGGTTTTGCTAAATCTGCCCTTTTGTTGGATATGCCAAGAGCCTCTCTTGTCCCACCAAAGAGATAGTGGTGCATAGTTTGCATCTGCTCGGCTCCTGCTCCTTGACTTTGCTCCGTGCTCCACCAATTGGGTCTGAACATTTCCCAGGAGCTGAGTGATTAAGGGTTGCTGCACTATGATAAAGGAAGAGAAGGAAGATCTAATCCACAGGTAGCACTTGTAAGAGAAACAAGAACACACATAATGTTTCTCCTGGAAAGCCTGACTCGGCTGTCAGTGCATCTCAAACCAGCAGAAACCTGCTGACTGCAACTAAGACCTTTCATACCCTTGTAAGGCAAATATGAGTGGAAGGGCAGCAGTCACTTCTGAACACAGTGTTTTCTGAAACCTGAACAAGTAATTAGCATTACCATGGTGCTTCATGGAAATTTTACTCAAGGAGGAATCTATAAGCTGGTTGTCTTACAGATGTTTCTCTGTACAACCCAAGGCTACAAGAACACCTGGTACGGGGGGAGGAGAAGACAAACCTGCATCTTCTGTAAATTGACGTATATGTGCAATTTACAAAAGCAAAAGCATAATATTTCTTTTTAATTCATGTGAAGGATATACTTTCCAAGGACACATTGGAAATCTAGACCAGGATTTACACACAGCCTGTTGCATTGTTTTTTTATACAATTGGTATCTGTCATCTTTGTCACGGGAGATTTTCTGGTTTACAGATTAACACTGTGGTTTTAATGATTACTGGCAACCATGTGCAGCACGCAGGTCTGAGGAAGCAAAGCAGCCAGATAGGTGACTGAGATGAATCCTAAAAAGATGCTAGGTGTAAGTACAGATTAGTTCCAATTTGTCATTTGTCAGCTGTCTAGGCCTCATAGTGCTGTATCTAAAGAATGAAGACAAAACATTTCTCACCATAATGGAGTGGCTATAAATTATGCCATAAATATCTAAGCAAACATGGGAATCACTAAGGCTCAGCTGTAGCTACATATGGGATATGACATATTGCTGTTCAGGAAAACTTAATTGAAACCATTTTCCATGAGAAAGCACAGCTTTAGTAAAATGGATCTTTTTCAGGAAATCAAAGAAGTTTCCAAGAATCTGCCTAGAACAGATATTTTCTTGACACAAATATTTTTTCCTTTTTTTTTTTTTTTTTATGAAAATGTTGTCTTAGTTTCATTTCCTATTAGTTTTTATTTTTCTCAATTTTTCATACTATTTCAGTATTAATAAAGCAGAATATGTGATTTGTTGTGAAAAATCTATTTCAAAGGAAAATATTGAAGTAATTGTATGTTCTAATTTGATTAAATTCTAGAAACTGAGTTTTGACTAGATCTCTTAAACCTTGACACAATTATACGTGAGAAAGTAAGGCTCCCTTGCTTTATTTTGCCCATGAAATTTTGGTGGTGCAAATCATTCCCTTGTCATTTGGCCTGTCACTTGTACATAACCTGAACTGTGTGCATGTGCCAGGCTGTGTCAGAACTGTTTCACCTGTTTTGTACAGACTGTAAATCCAAGGATTGCATTTCCTGGGCAACAGGGTGAGGCATAGAAGAGAATACAAAGCTTTTATTTATGGCGTTGCCCAAAGGCTGAACTGTCAACTGGGAAATACTTCTTTCTTATAAACACTATTATGCTGTAAGTGAAGTCAACAAGAGTTCCACTGTTGTCCTCAGTGGGAGTGGGACTAGATCCAGGAAAGTGTAATGTGCATTTCTTCATTTTACCTTTGCACACAAAGCTTGTCGAGATAGAGCTGAGAAGGCTCTTGACTGACTTTCACTAATGTACATTATTTGCAGTGACTTAAACAGCTGCTTTTATTAGTATGATGAGAGAGCCTGCAGACCCCAATTAAGATGTGGGGACAGCATAGTTTGAAATTGTATAAATATAAAAAGAAACATGACTCTCTGAATTTACAGTTCCCCGAAACTGCGTGCATAATGTGCATGAAGCATGACTCTCGTTGGAGAACAGTTTTGCACCTTTTATTTCAATGCATAATTATTAATGGAGTTAGTATCCTCATGCAAAATAGTTGCCTTTCTCCTAGAAATTCTTGATTTTACTTCAGTGCCAAGATGACCTTTTGGTCAACATGAATTTTTGAGCTCTAGGGAAATCTGACTGTGCCTTTTCTGTTTAACTAATTCTCTCTCCACACATACCTATTATTTTCACTCTCTTGGATTTTCTTCTGCTGTAGCATATTTTCAATGCACAAGACAGAGAGAATGAGAGTGACAAACACTTTTTCAATTTAAGATTTAACAACAGCTTTTCATTCTGAAATGATGGCATTGGAAATTGCACCATCTGTAGATCTGTCTGTGGAAGAGAAAGCAGACTGGGACAGAATCATGGACTCTGGAGCCAGTGTCTGTTCCAAGGAAAGAAAGGATGTGTTTGGAGAGGTAGAAGAATTTTTTAAAAATATATGTGGGTATAGGTGAATACTTTTAGGCATCCATATTTACAGAGATAGCTAGGCCAGCTTTTCCCCTTGCTTTTGAAAATTCAGATAGACATGTTCAATTGATCTCAAGACAGAAATCAGAAGAAAAGTCTACTTCTCTTCTTCTTTAATTGGTCTTCAATTACAGGTCAATATTGGTCTTATGAAATTATTTGGTTTGCTTCTGGTTTGAATAGATGCAGCACCATGGGTTTTCATGGGTTTCTCTTCCTTCTCCCAGATGAGGATCTGGGTCATTGTTGTAGCCACAACAGTTCCAGCCCTAGGCAAGGTGAAGTTGTTCTACTGGGTATAATCCAGATAGAGGCTTCCTCCAAGAAAATGAAAAGCTTAGAAAAAAAGGAAGGAATTGAAATAATCCTTCCTCCCCCCCATTGCAGACCCAGGCTGCCATTAATGGAGTTAAAGGAAAAATAATCAGCAAGTCAGGTCAAATCATCTTTTACTAAAGGATAAGTCTTGCATTTCCCTCTAAAATGCCTGGCACTGATTGATGTCAAAGATAGGATAAATCTGGATTTGGGCTGGTATGCCATTTCCTGCATTCCTGAGATAAATTGCAACTCATACCCAGATGGTTTCCAAACTAACTGCTGCCCACTCCTGGCTGCACATCCCTGCCTCTCCTCCTTCACTGCCTCGGGCTGTTTTTCACTCTCACAACTTCAACATGTCAAGCCAGTAGAAAACCCACCCAAGTAAAAAGTATGCCAGCTGAGTGCACTGAAATCTCTGAGTGGGGGATCCAGCATGAGCAGCAGGAAGAGCCAGTCTGAGCTGGGATCAATTTTTCTGTTAAAAATAGAAGATGCCTAACTGACCAATTTAGATTAGGCATCTGGCTTTAAGGTGCTAAGTGGTTTGCCTAGCAAATAGCATCTGAATTGCTGTAAACTCCTTGCTGATGTACTGCTAATTCCTCCTAGAGGGTAGAAAACTCTTCTTCTATTGAATCCTGCTTATAAAATCTCCTCCCCGAGCCTGGAACTGCTGGGAGATCCCAGTGGTGGTTGAGTGCAGCTTTACACCAATTCCACATGAATTCCTGCAATTCCATATGAACTTGTGCAATTCTACAGGATCCGTTGTGCAAAGGATAGCCCAGGTCTGCATTGCTCCTGGTGGGACTGCAGCTACCTGGAGCAGGGGCTTTCTGTAGGTACATTGTCATGTCTTCTCACATCTCTTTGTAGAACTGGGCCTGATGTTGAAAAAAACAGACTTAAAAATCATAAAAAGAACTAGGGCAGATTTCTTCTATCTTCTCTGCCTAATTTTTCAAGAAATGTCATTAATCTTTTACTGGAAAGGGCCTAGCAGAAGGCATTGCTGTATTAGGGAAAATGAGGTATAGAGCTATTTTTAAATGCACTGAAATAGCACCAGACAGATTCCATTTATAGGAACTTGTACTTGTCTTCTTCTGTGTCTTGAAAAGGATAATGATTTCTGTGAAGTAATGACTCTCTCATCATAAACAGGATCCCAAGTCTTGAACCTTGATATTTCTTTTAGGCTTTTTGGAATAACTTCCCTCAGTTCCTTTCCCCCATACTTAAAGCAAAGACATTCCAGTTTTTAATGTTTTTTCCCCTTCTTCATTATAAGTAAATTAGAAGCTGGGAAAAAGCCTCTTGTGCTGCTAAATTGTTACCAGCTAATGAAACTGCAGGAGCCATACATGGTGGGGTTTTTTTCCATAAATCAAGAGTGGAGGGAATTAGGTGGCAAGAGATGGAAGGGCAATGTTTAATCAGCTCGTGTAGGAAATCATTAGCTGCACACCCTCATTCCTTCCCTGCCTCATTCTTCATTCCCAATGGCTGCTTTGCCACCAGACCATTAACATTTTTCAGTGACATTCTAAATGCAGTGAAAAACCACAGAAGTGGTGAAATATCAGTGGATGTTATGGAAACAAAAAGCTGAAGGATGTGCCTGTCTTTTGTTTGTTTGGTTTTGTGGGTTATTTTTTTCTTTTCCTTTCTGTCTGTCCTCTCCCTCTCTCGCTTTCATTCTCTCTCTCGATTAGAAGGTACCAAGTTAGAAGACAAGTGACCTATGGCCTGGCAGGCTGTCTATCTACTCCAGCAAATAAAAAGAGACAGATTTAGTAGTAACACGAACAGGAATCAGATGTTTTTATGAGATTTACTGTATGTTCTCATTTGTGCTTTTTGGTGATTTCATGGCCATTTTCACATCTACCATTGTAATTCAATTTCTGCAAAACTGACCAGAAATTAAGTTTTTCACTTAAGTGGCACCAAAAAACCCCCACAAACATTAAAAATTGGGTAACAATTTATGTGCTAAAAATGCAGGTTAAACAGAACCAGTGTTGCTCAGCCAGGGTATCATAGCTCATAAGGGTCCCATAACTCACCTGTGTGTCTTACTTGCAAAGGCTAAGACAAAACTTCACCTTCCACTACTAGTTCTGTATTTAACCTGAAATAAACTATTTCACAGCCTCGAGTGAGGTGAAAACCTCACCCTAAGTAGTCACTGTGATTTTTTTTCCAGGACTACAATGGAGATAGGGTTTCTGCTCTGGGTTGTTAGTCTGCCATGTTTTACTATCCTCCCTCTGCATTAGCTGATATATTTAGTGTGGTATTTTCCTAGACACTCACACACATAGCCAAGGAGAGTGTGTACATCTGTGGATGTGTGCTATCCATGTGATAACTTGCAGAGCTCTTTGATTAACCTCCCTGCATTTCTCACCTCATCACCTGTCCCTTGCCTGTCAGTCCACAGAGGCTCTGTGTAATCCAAGCCTCTGTACAGATTCTCACAGTTGCCATAGCTTGAAAAGCAGGAGATAGCTTTAAAAATGAGTTTCAGTTCATTTCCCAGGACTATATTTAATGCTTTTTGAATTATTTTTTTTTTGTTTTTATTATTTTTTTCTGTAGTTTCTGGGGTAACTGTAGAACAGGTTGTGGTTCAGTAGAGTACTTTTTAATTTATTTTATAGTCACATGAGATGATCTGTATTTTTGCAGCTTGCAAGAAGTGTTCCCATGCTAAACTCCTGTTGCTTTACAGGCACAACATCTGTCACTTTCTGACTGTAGAGTTAATCACATTAACTGGAGGTCAGTATGATTGCCACTGGCATGGAATTTTCTATAGCAACCAGTAGCAGAGGAAAGAAGTGTCTGAAAAGATATGAGCTATATACTGAAAAAGATGGAAATACTTTTGAGTTTTGGTGAAATAATACAGCTATAGTGGAAGAAAAAAAATCTTATCATTTCGAAGGACATCAAGTCCACAGTTCTGTGTTTCACTGGAAATGTCCTTGACCAGTCTGTCCCCAAGCAGAGGGACCAGTTTAATCCCTGTTCTGTGCTTCTCAGAAATGGGTAGCATCATTAATTCAAACTGCTGGATAACTGATTCAGCCCACACTTGACAGGAAGATTGTGCCCAGCTCCTTATCACGTATCCCTGTGAGTTTTCTTTGCCACTTTCCCATTCCAGTCTGGACATATCAACAGAGGACAGTTTAAGGGTACCTCTGCATGGAGAAGGCAGGATGCATTAAACTGTGTGAATTTGCACTACAATGTTTTAGTGTTCTCTGGGAGGTTACGGTCTAACATGAAGCCCATGACAGGGCTCTGTAGAAGAACACATTGCTTCCTTAGCAGGATCTCCACTCCGTGTGGGGAGAGGAGTTCTTCCAGTGGACAATTTGAATCTCAGATTGGATTAATTGCACTTGGAGATGATGATGATATCAAAGTAAAATAGGGTGACTGGTTCCAGAAATAGGCTTCTGAAGCAGGGAGTAGGGGATAAATTCAAGTCTTGCTTTACAAATATTTCAAGGAAGTTTATTATGCTTTGAAAATTGAGTAACCTACCTTACAAAAGGTACTCCTTTAAAAAAGTCATGAGGAGAGTCGATTTGAGTTACCAAATAGTATAAATTTCCCTTGCTTCCCTATATGTGACCTAGGGCCTGTAGAGAAAAGCTGGAGTAGCAACCCCTTCCTCTTGTGAGGAGCACAGATTGAAGATTATTTCAAACAGATTCTAGCTGCTTCCCAGAAGGAAGTACACCACTTTGAGGGGAAAGTTTGACATATCTGTACAAGAAATATGTTTTTTCTCCATTCCATCTTTAGAAGTCAGAGACTGTTTTATTCAAGCATTAACTGGCACTCCATCATACTCTGACTCCTCAAAGTATAGTGTGTGCAAAACCCAATGTGAAACAAGAAACCAGCCTGATAAGTAAAAAATACACTTGAACAAGTGGTCTCGTTTGTCAAACAGTGAAAGAAATATAAAACAGAACTATCAAAATGTATTTGTGTGTTAGACCTGATGCCATTTTGTCTTTGTGAATTGAAAAGGCTTCTTGGAGCAAGAGAAGGTAACACAGCCTACACCTGGCTTTTATCAACTGTAGCAAGAAGAGTGTTTCTGTCCTCAGGAACCTCTTGCCTAATTCTCATTATCTTGGTCCTGTGCTAGAAGCTGAAGTAAGATTTTGGAGTAAAAGTGACTGTAAATTACTGTTGTTCAAGAACAAGAATTGTTCAGCAGACACACTCTAGCTTTGATTTGCCCTGGCTTTTTTTCAACCTCTCTTGAGCTGTGGGAAGCAAAACACAGCTCTGATGCATCACAGTCAGTATTACACTCCTAGCATTCTCCATCTCTCTCAGGACACCTTTATCAGGTATGTGAAGGCTTGTCTTATGGAGCAAGTAATAGAGGCCATGCTAGGAGAAGCAAAAACTCTTCTTGAAAAGGTCAGAATTGCTGGGGACAGCTTGAGAGAAGGATGGCAGAATGTGAAGCAAAGGCAGAAGGAGCCTTGAGGAAGTGTACATGAGGCTGTGTGCTCCACAGGTATAAATCTGGCCAGTGGTTTATAGAGTGATTTGACAGATTGTCCATATGCTTCATTTTAGAGATAAGAAGAAATCTTCTTAGAATCATAGGGCTGGACAACATCAGGGTGTTTGTCAACCTTGTATTCATGCTGTAAAGGTGAAGGAAAAATAACATTTTTACTAGATTTTTTTGTTTAGAGGGAGCTTGTTATGTTTGACTGTCCATGAGTGGCCTCCTTTTTGTGTTATTGTATAGTGACCTAGACAGATTATCACCTTTCCTGCTGTGATTGTCCTGGCATCCTCATTTGCATTGTGAGGTATTAACCTGACCTGAGTGATGGGATTGGTGCTGGAGAAGGGTTGCACAAGTAGTTATTGTCCTACAGGGAAACTGGTCAGCACTGACATTGCTCTATCAATCTATGTCTTGTTCCTGACCTTTCTGGGTTCTCAACAACCATGTGAACAAAGAGTCCATGAATGTGTTGGAGGAATGGAGATGCTCTTTGAGTATAGGACAAACGCCCATTTTATAGGATTTTATTTCTTCAGCTGAAGCTATACCATGTCAATAGATGTGGAAATATGGTTTGGCAAAACAGAGAGTCTAACCCACTGAATTCTGAAGGAAGATTGATGCAGGAGTTTTGGTATGTGTGTTATAATGATTTCAACTTGTAGGCCATTGCTTTAAATTCAGACCCTGTCATCTCTGACTAGAATATATTATCCTGCAAGAGCTCTTTGACCTACTTGAGGTTAATTGGTGGTTTCAGTCCATCCCTGCTTACATAACTTCATATCCAACTGCTCCATTTCAGAGAATTTCTTTGGTTTTAACATGGCTTTTTCCAATGTCCTTATTTTACAGAGACATATGAGTTGCCATTTGGCATCTGACCAGTGGCGCATCTGGTCTTCAGGGTCTGCTGCCATGGGGAAGGGGACAGGGAAAAGAGAGATCTCATCTACAGAGATGAGAGATGACTGTTGCCCCTAAGTTTCCTGTAAAATGAGATTGAGACAAACATGCTGGCTCCATACTGACATTCAATCCAGATGCAAGTGAGCAGGAGCAGAAATGAGTTGTGTTTGCTGCTGTTAGTACTTGTATTTGCAGCATCGTCAAGTTTTAGGATTGTGAACTGGGACCCTGCTGTTTTAGGTAACATGCAAACTTATAACAACAGAAGGGCCCTTTCTTCCCTGAGAAGCTCACAGGATATGGGTAAGGCAAGAGAGCACAGATGGGTGGGTCTGAAAACAAGAGAGAGGAAATAATTTGCCCATACTAATCAGCAAATTAGTCAGAAATTATTGTCTACAAGTTCCATATTTTTACAGGCATCACAGCAATTGGGAATGTTAATGAGGGGTTTGAAGGATGTCTGTAATACCCTTGTAAATCTGAGGTGAGTCTCAGAGATGCTTGCTTGAAAATCCAGCAAGTCTACAATGGATCTGAAGGCTGGGGAAGGGATGTTCACTAGGGCATGTAATGATAGGACAAGGGGGAATGTCTTTAAGCTAGAGAAGGGTAGATTTAGGTTGGACATTAAGAAAAAGTTCTTTAATATAAGGGTGATGGATTACTGGAATGGGTTGTCTAGAGAAGTGGTGGAGGCCCCATCCCTGAAGACATTCAAGGTCAGGCTTGATGGGGCTCTGAGCAGTCTGTTCTAGTGTGAGATGTCCCTGCTTATTGTAGGGGGGATTGGACTAGATGACCTTTAAAGGTCCCTTCTAACCCAATACATTCTATGATTCTATTACTAGATGCCATGAAGAGATGGTGTCTTTGCCATCTAAAGCCCAATTACCAAGTCTCACAAGGGTGTTAGATCCTATGTTGTTGATGTATGAACCTATGGCAGCATGTTGAGAGATGGTATCTAGGTATTGTTACCATTTCTTTTAGATTTAAAGGTGGCTATTCTGATATTTTATTCTTTGGGGTTTTTTTCCCCCTTCAGTGAGAACTTGCTGCAGAGTACCCCATGGCCCATCAATATGCAGTCAAAGAGTATAATCAAGACTGGCCCAGAGCTTATCCCTTTCCATGGCAGCCTGTATCAGATGTGCTCCAGGACCTAAGTTGCCTGCCTGTTAATGTGCAGAATCAATTGAAAGGTTGCCTCTTACTTCAAGTCTTTAAGTTGTTTGAAGTGTCCTACTTGAGAAAAGAGGGAGGCACTCTATTTCCACTTTGTTAGCTGAGCTCTGCTCAGCGAGGGCATTCAAGACATTTTTCTGTGGAAAGCCTTCTCCACAAAGGGCCCTTGGCAACAGAAGAATTTCCATCCACGGTCCTGACTAGCTGGGATTAGGATTTGCTGTCGGAATGGAAGGCACACAATACATCCACTTGTGTGGATAGGGAGGGTTTTGCTCATGTGAAGACTTCTGTGTTTTGCCTGGGAGGAGCTATACCCTCTTGGCTCTTGGGATATGCTACTGTTTTATTTTAGTTTTGATAACTGGAGTCAAGGACAACCAGGGTTGTTGTTTGGTTTTTTGTGTTTTGTTTTGGTTTTTTTATTGGGGAAATAAAAATTAAACTCAATAAATTAACACCAGCTGTGGCCTACATTCTAGAAGGTCTAAAGAAGGGGAAGAGGCCATACAGAGGATGGAGGTGGTTTCTATGAACTCTACATATTACTCAGAGCCATGGATCAGAACACTTGAGATTTGTAAGGCAGAAATCTGATATTCAACCATTTGAAATTGCTATAACTTAAAGGATTTTTCACCTTTGTTTTGGTGAGTCAAGAGTCTTTTTTTAACCCAAACTTGCCTGGGCTGGTGCTGTCTTGGAGGTCACTGCAGCTTATAAGAGCTAGATACATCTACTGCCTTAAAAAAATTAAAGGCTTTAGACCCACAAAAGTCCGATTTCTTTAGGCTGATGGAGCAATGACCATGGAGCAGATCGTAATAGGCACTGAGATCTCTTGTAACTGCACTCAACAGCATTAAAGGAAGTGTTCTTCTCTCACTGGAGGTCAGCAGTGGGATGTTTTATCAGTTAAAGACAGTGGGGGCATCTCTGCCGAATATGGCAAGAAGCAGGGCTTCCTATTTTCCTGTCAGCTTCTGATTAAAGTGAAATTAGTTCAAACTTGGATTAACACAATAATTTTGTCTTCCCTCTCTCTATCTCTTTTTAATTTTAAATTTTGATTTTTATTTTATTCGAAGCCACATTGTCTCTCTTCACTTGCATGTATAATTAATTAGGAATCTCAGGAAAGCAACCGACTCCAAAGGGGATTGCTGTGAAATTGTCTGGTGTTTCCTTTGTGGCTCCTAGCCTTTCTGGATTTTCAAGGAAGATGTTATCCCATATGAAATTATTTTTAGTTTATTTTTTCTTCCTTCATTTCATGTTGTCTCTTTAGGTGCATGTCCCACTTGATCTCACCAGGGCTTGCATGATTCCAGTCCCAGCGTATTTTTGAATTATTTTTTTCACCCTTAAAATACCTGCTCATTCTTTCTTTCTCTTGTGATGTTAGTCAGGCACCTCCAGCAGCAGAGAAGTCCAGTTTAAAAAAAAAAAAAAAAAAAAAAAAAAGGAAATAATGGGAAAAAACCAAAACAAAACCAACATCAAAAAAAACACTGCCACCTAAGTATAAGACCTTAGTCTAAATCCAGGGATCCTTTTTGCCCCCTTTTGTAACTCCTAGAGAATATCCTGCTACTGAAAGGCGGGGGCTTGCTAGGCAAGGAGACTGAAGATTTTCTGTATTCCCAAGGTTGTCATTATGGGACCAGCTTTGCAGTATGGACAACAGGAGGGGCCAGTACCTCTGCCACGGCCAGGCCACTGTGTGCTCCTGATCACTCTGAGGACCAGCTCCTGGTGAAAAGCAAAATTCATATTATCTGGCCTGGCATCCAGATCACTGTCCTGTGATGAAGCTGCCTTGCTTGCTAGTAGGAAGGAAATGAGTCTGACTTTGTACTGTGCTGGTGGGGAAAAGAGCAAACACTAGATTCCTGGGCTGGATTTTGAATCAGAGAAAGACAGAGTGAGCTGGGGCAGGATGCAAAGAGTTTTGTCAGTGTCCTGTGGATACTCATCACCCCAAGAGGATTTTGAGTGCTCAGTGGACTTAAAAATGATCACAGAGTTTGGGGCTTCTTCTGCTTTGCTCATGCAAAAACAGATTTACTCTAGCAAATGTATGAGGCTGTGTGTCTGCATGTGGAATATTCTGACTCGGGGTAATCAGTGTATCTTTTGAACAGATGGCTATGGGAGTCAGCCTAGTCCTTGTGGCTGAAGATAGTTTTCTTTTATTCGGTGCAGTACTTTTCCTGATGACCAGACTCAGGATATCTTTAAGGCTTGAGGTTTTTTAGGAGGTCTTGCAGCTTTTGCTCACAGTGTCTGACAGTAGTAAATGAAGAAAAGGGACTCAGGGATTTAAAAGATGGGAATATGAACAGCAACATGACAGAGATTGGCAGGTAGATCCTGGCAGGAAAAAAAGAGATGCTGTCAGAGTGGGCGTTGTTTGGCACTGGGATGTGGAAGCTAGTCAGAATAAAAATGATCTCTCTCTTTAACAAGAACTCTACCTGTAAAAACACAAAGCAAACACCTCAAAACCATGCCAAGCCCTCCTCACAGCCTGGCAAGGAACTGCATGTTCAAAGCAAAACCCAAATCTTTCCCTGCCTCATGATATATTGCTAAACTAAGGGGCCTGCTGGCCCACACGTGAGAAAACTCAGAAAGCCTCAATCAGTTGTTCAGCTCTCTGTCTGGGTCAGAATAGAGCTGCCATCTAAGTTAATAGGACAAACACGCTCTGCCAGTCCTAGCTGCTGTGTCTGAGCAAGTTTGCTCCTAAGTAACAGAGCAAAGCCAGAAGCAAGGGTCATTATGGAAATAAAAACTACTTCTTTCCAGCCTCTGTCCCTCAGTGGCCAAAGGTGACATTCATTTTCCTAATCCAGTTCTTGGTTTATAGAGCATCCTGTATTGCAAGACATGCATGCATGAGTGGTAGCTTTGCAGGGAGAAAATAAACAGCATAAGGAAATGTATAAGAAAACAGCTAGTTCTCTTCAGGAAAGGGAGAATAACAAAATGCCAGCTTCCTATTTCAGGAGAGTTAAAAAAGCAAATATCAGGGAATGTTCCATCAATTCCATCTCTATTTTTCCAATTGCTGGCTGATCACTTTGAAGTTATTCAGAATGAGCCAGGCATTTTCATTGCTTAGTATTTCATGAGATTTTTGTAGACTATTCTGTAGAAGAACTCAAACAGGTGATTTCTAATGGACCAGACTCCAGCAGTTTTTCCTTCTTGCACAGCGCTGGGTATGAAAGAAGCAATGAGCCTTTAAATTGCACCTCTTCAGATGTGCTCTTGTGCTATGCAAAACTGTAATCAGACCTCAGCCAGCCTTAATGGCTCCAGTGCCTATGTTGGCAGTCTCCCATAATCCATCACCCCTCTGTTCCCTCTCGAACACTTGTTTTTTAGGCATTCTCTAGATAACTTAGCCATCTCTGCCTAAGAGAAGGAAACATTCATGTGATAAGATAATCACCACTCAGTGATGAACAGTTGCTGTTAAGCTAAAGCACCAAATTCTGCAGTGTCTCTGGTGAGCCTGTTGCAGTCATTAGTTATAGGCCTGTGTCTCTGTAACTGTGAAGATCGGTGAAGAGCTTGTAATGAAGAAACAAGCCAGGGGTACTTTCTGCATTTTAAGCTAAGGTTCTGACCAGCAAATCACAGTGCCCTTTCAGCAGAGATCATCTGCTATTCTGAGAGCAATGAAGGACTGAGACATATTCACAGTATCTTTTGATGCTAATGTCTCAGACCCAGTATATGTCAGAGAGAGCACTCAAACCTGCATTTTGTCATTGAAAGTAATTTTGAATATCAGTGTACACTGATACTAGGTAAAGAGTTTTTATTGCTTCCAGAAGTTTGGTTGACATAGTAATTGTGCAAAAAGCAAAGAAGATATGGTTTGCCAGTATCACTAACTATGTAGAAAGAGAATGAGTGCTTTTCAGATTTATTACTGTTATTTTGGAAGATTTCTTCTCACTTTGCATTTAGCCCTATTGTCCAGTCCACACTCACAGTGTTCCCAAGATCTGTTCCCTGCTCTCAGAGTCTGACTCTGGGATGCAGAAATGGATAAGACAGTTTCCCATGGCTGAACAATTAATTTACTATTCTACAAAGTGAATTGTGGGAGATTTCATGGTTTGAAGCATTAAAGCTAAAACTAGGATCTTTGCACTTCAAAACAATTGCTTCAGCTGCAGCCCAGACCCACACTAATGCAATGTTGCTGTTGTGTAGCTCTTGGGTGGGCTGCAGGAAACGGTCATTTTCTGGTTGCTTCAAGCAGACCACTGCCTGCATTCACTGCTAATTGACATTTGTGGGTAGAGAGTAGTAGGGCTGAGCTGTGTTGTGACCTAAGGCTTGATTCTCAGCTGTGCTAAGCCTCTGCCTACTGGTAACAGAGATCTTGGGGTTAGCAATGGTCTGGCCAGAGCTCCTCTCACTCAGCTGAGGCAATACCCTAAAGGGACATTTAAGACAGCCAGAGCAGCTGTAGTTCACTTTCACAGAGTCTCTGCTCCTCCTCTGTGAGCAGATCCTTACTGCAAACCTGCCTCTTGGAAAGTATCAGATGTCCTCTTTGACTCCAGGGAGAAGCCATTTGAGTGGAGGATGGATGCTCAGAGTAGGCAAAAGTGACAACTATAAATACCCTCTTGAAGTGCAGGAGAAATTTCAAGAGCTTTTTGCTAACAAGATTGGAAGGAGAAACTGTAGAATCAATGAGAGATTTCAAACATTTGGCCCTGTGGGCTTTGAAAAAGAGATGAGATCTCTGCTTGCATCAGAAAACAACAAAGAGCTTCTACCATCTTGTTAATTCCTGAAAGCCTTAGCTGTTTACTGTATAAACACATATAAAAGGGTTTCTGATTAGCAGCCCATATGTAGCAGAGGAAAGAGGAGAGGAGGCTGCTGAAAGGTAAGGAGAATTTTGCACTCCAAAGAATTTTAATAGATTTCTATTGCTTCCACAGACTGAGGGTGCTTTACACAAGGTTGGTGCAAGGGCACATCTATTGGCAGCTGGAACATTTGTCTCTCCTCTGATGGTATCCAGAATCCAGCACTGTCAGTTCAGTTGATATTAGACTTGCTAGGTCTGTAGATCCATGTGTCATATTGTCGATGGTCATTGACTTGCAATGTCCAGTTATGGGATATAAATAAGGAAGGTAGAAGTGGGGGGAGTTACCAGGCTTAGATGAGATTGATTTGAAATCCCGCTGCAATTGCCTCAAGTCAGTACACAATAGACTCTTATCAGCTATGGAAAGAGAGCTGAAATTACCCCTCAGAATGCAAAGGTTATGTATTTGCATTAATGACATCATCCTAAATGATTCCCTCTGGTCTCATTTTTGAGACTGAGAAGGCTCGTGCTGAGCTTGCCTGAACTTGAGTTAATTCAGTCAGGGCACAGTGAAGCCAAACTTCTCCAGCTGGGTGAAGCAACAGACAGGCTGGGACCTACAGCTGGGATATAGGATCTGCCTACTGCTTCTTTTCATGGTTGAGTTCTTATAGCTGTTATGTGAGCTCCAGACTAGAAATAAAGTGTCCTTCAGGGTGAGGGCTGACTTGGATTGGCAGAACCAGCAGGGAGGTGTTCCTGTGAGTAAGAATAGTAAGCACTAGTGTAAAAACAATATTAGTATCTAGCTTTTAAAAAAATTAATCCTGCTTCTCTCCTGTAGGGTGATCCTTAAAGCTGAGCTGAACACTAATGCATTCCAAAACTGGAAGCAATCATGCCTAAAGAAACAGCTAATACCAACAAAGCAAAAGTAACAGGGAGAAATCATACTGCTAGAACCATATTTTAAAAATCAGCATTTGCTGTAAGGTGTTTTGTTTCATTATTGAAATGCTGGATGTTTTCATTTTAGTTTATGAAGGTGAAGGAAATCCATGATATTGCTGGTCAGAGGCCACAGCAATTTTCTACCTCTCACTTCTGAATGACAACTTCTTCTAGTCCTAGGCCTCCACAGAGCTCTCCTCAGTTCTTTTTCTCATCAATATAAACTTGCATACTTGCAGCCATTCTTATCACAGCCTTTTCGTGTACCTCTGCTAATACATCCAAGTCTTGCATTTTTATATATATTAATATATATATTTAATTTTTTTTTTCAGTTCTACCCCTCTAGCAGTTCTCATTTCTACTAAATTCTGGCCTGTGACATTGCCAGTGCTTTCAGTCCTGAAAACTCCTTTGGGTGACAAAATTGAACATACAGGTCTGAATCAAATAGAAAGCCACATGGGAATACCCTGACACTGGAAACTCATTCCATCTCTGACTCCAACGGTGAAAGAGAGATGCATTAGCCTCCTGTGCCACCTGGCCTCTGCTATGAACCAGTCGTGTCTGCAGTGCTATGTAATGCACACATGCCTCAAAGCTATGAGAGCAGTGGGAGGAGGGAACAGGGGTAATTTCTGATATGAATCCCTTTTCTCCCTTTTTCCTTATGTCTTTCTATGCCAGAAACTGCTTATCCCCCAGGCATCTTGAGTTGCCCGCTTCGATAAATAAAAAATGTGCCAGGCAGTTACAACGGTGCTAATTGCTGATAGTGCTCTATTGATCCAGCCACTTGGCGGCTCTGATTACTGTGATACTTCCATTGAGTCACAGCTGTGGAAGCTGGAAAAAAGAGCCTGGGTTCAGAGCTTTGCAATCCTATAGTGTTCTCCAGGTTTCCAGCCCTTCTCCTGGAGGGCGAGTGATTTAGTGCATGGAGAGAAGTTTCTGCTGTTGTCAGGTGCAGGCTTTTGGGGAGGGAATTCCACCAAACGGTGGAACTCTGCTCATTTACAGTGTAGAAACAGTAATCACTGAGAGACACTCATGGCAGTCCCACCTGGGTGAAGCCTTCCATGAGCTGAACTGAAAGTGGGGACTTTCACTGTTTAGCTGCTTATGCACTCATTTTAGTGAGTTGGCTGATCTGCTAGAGATTAGTTTGCTGAAGATCTCAAAATCCTTGAAGGTCTCTACAAACAGCACATGGCAGCTACTACATGGATGAAAATTGGAAAAGCTCCTCAGCTTCTCCAGCAGAAGGTGTTGTAATGGATGGCACGGAAAGACACGTACTGTGTTATTTTGCAGGTGTCATGATGAGTTATGGATATTAAAAGTGACTATTTGGCGCAGGTGTACTTAAATGCTTGGGCACTATCTGACATTCAGAGTGTGTTCAACTGTTGTCCTACTGTTGTATTCCTGTTGCTTTTCTCCACAGCACTGATAGGTCCCTTGGTTGCTGTTGGCCTAAGGTCTGAACAAAGATGTTGTTTCAAACACAGATAAATAATGTCTTGCCCTAGGGGCCTGGAATACATAACTAGAGCTGGTTAACATCAGCTGAATGGGAAAACTTCTGTCAGAAAATGGCCCTTTTAGAAATTAACATTTTTGTTAGCTTGGAAAGGTTATTTGCTTTTTTTTAAAAAAAATAAAAATTGTTTTGCATTTTTAACATTTTGTTGATGGAGAATCTAAGCAATTCACCTGGTTCATTTCTTGAATTTAATTGTTGTTTTCTTTCTATGTGTTGCCTTGGAAATCCATCTGTGGTTGGAGTTATTTTTCTTTGTCCTATCATTGGATGCTTTTCTTTTTTCCTCCTGTATGCATTAGACTGTTGTCATTGTGGTTTCTTTTTTACCCTTTCTTTTTCCTGCCATGAGAGCTCTCCCTTTTTTCCTTTCTGGTTATTTAAAATTTCAGCCTTTTCATACTGGCTTGGTAGACAGCTGCTTTTTGCTTCCTCCTTTGTACAAAGCCATTGTATTTCACCAGGCTTTGTGTCACACTTTTAGCCATTTGCCTCACCTTTCTACTTCTGGTTCTTTGAGTTGCTTTCCTTTCTGAGTGCCTGAGAGTGGTCACCTATCTTTTCTTATCCAAGTATTAAACTCCCCCATGTATCAACCTTATTATAAAATCTGTGATGAAAAATGCAATTAAGATCCTGAAGGAAGTTTGTGTAGGGGTGGGGAGGTGTGTTAAGAAAAAGAAACAAAGCCCAGAAATCCCAGCCTTTACTTAAAATTAGGATTATGATAAGTAATAGTTATATTTTAAATGCTTGTGGCTGTTAAATGTGAACTGCCTTGGGAGATAGAATCCCTAACCTGAATGAGAAAAATAAAAGGCAAAGACTGAGTGAGAAGTATTGTTTAAAACCTCTACAGAAAATGGAGGAAAAACCCCACCAATTTTGAAAATAAAACATTTTTTTTAGAAAGGATCTTCACATGATTAAACTATATTTGACTTAATGAGATGCATTCAGAAGTGACTCTAACTAAATTTAGTGAGTTCAGGTCTGTTAACTTCTCTGGCTTTCTCAGCATATTGTTGTGGTGTATTTTCGAGTCAGATTCTCTCTCACTTACCGCCTTGTAGCTCACACCTCCTTACTGATTCCCATTACCTGGATAAAATGCTGTTAGGTCTGATGAAGCAGTTCATGTAGCCTAAAAACAGCTGGAGGCAGAAACCCTCCCACTGGCTGAGCTGGTTCTGGGAAGGAATCTCTGTCTTAGGCTTCTGCTGTGGGTGTGTTTCCAAATTTAGGGCCAGCTATTTGTGCCTAGAGATGTGATTACGAAGACACATTCCTGACATTCCTAGTTTACAGTGGCCAGAAAAAGACGGAAGAACAAAGAAGGTAATAATGTGGAGCAGAGAAACAAAGTGAGAGAGTGGTAGGAATTCTGTTACTATCACCCTGTAAATTATTCACAAGTGCCAGCTGGTAATTACTTATAATGAATGTCTATAAGTACTTTGATATGCTCAGATGAGCAGTACTATATAAAACGTGTCTGCTGGTTAGATCTAAGGGATAAGACACTAGTAGAAAGGCAAGACCTACCCATATAATTATGTTCTTAGGATATGCTGCCTCACTGGTGCAGTAGAGGGATGATGTCAGCATTACCCTTGAATCCATCTGTCCAGTACAATCCAGCTGTGCAGTTCTTGTGCCCACCAAGCCAATGATCAATCTCTAAGGTGCATTCTCCTGGGATCTCCCTGCAACATGAGCTGTGGAATGTGCTTAATTAAATTTTTGATCTACTGATTTGTAAAAAGATACCCTAATGAAACAATTTTCTACTGGTCTTCAGCAGCAGCATCCTGAGCTGGACTCTCAATTGTTTGATGCTTCCCATATGTGAAGAATATATCAATTCCCTGCATTACTTGACTTTAGAATAGGGTCCCGTGGAAGTTTACTGTGCAATGAAGCTGTATCATGTTCATAGCCATGGCACATGCCATCTAAGTGACAGGGGTTGGGTTTTTTTCTGTTTATGAAAAATTCAGCACAGAGCTGCAGGTTGCATCAAACCAGATGACATTAAAACAGTTAATTCCTAATCTTTGTGAGCATTCACTTTTCCCTTCCTATTCCATGTCTTTGCCTTTCTGAAGAAGCACCTTCCTCACCTGTGCAGGGTGCTGCTGGACTCTGTTCAGGATCCACTAGCCAGTTCAGAAAAGCTGGCTCTGGCCCTGGTGAGTTAAAAGAACCTATTACAAGCAGAAAGGAAAGGAAAGGAAAAAGGAAGGAAAGGAAGGAAAGAAGATTTAAGAGTTCACGATAGGTAGAACATCAGTTAGAGATTACTATCAAGGAACATTTTTTAAGTAAGAGTTCCACAACAGGCCAAAGGTAGCAAAAAAACCCAAAAAAGGTCTTTCCTTCATACATACTTATCACTTGAGAAGGAAATAAAACTTTCATGGTTAGTGTGTCTTTATGTTTTATTCTCAAAATGACCTGTGTATTTATTGTATCACAGCTTCAAAGTGGACTCTCTTCTCCAGCAAAGATTGTGGTAGACCTTTCAAGTTTCCATCTCAGGGCAGAACTGCTCCAAGGAAAATAAAGAAGAAATGAGAGCATTAAAGGAGTGCTGTGGTTTTGTTTTCATCAGAGATTGATAAATCCCTCTGTTAGTTAAGTATGTATTAAAAATAAATTATAAAAAGTGACACAGAGGTACAGGGCATGTACAGCCATTTGAAATAGGAGATGTGTGACCCATCTCCATATGGAGGGAAGTTACAGTTTCTGTACATCTGTCATTTTAAAATAAGATTGCCAGATTGTGCAACCCATGGGACTAGTTCCATTGGACTCACTGGGACTGCTTAGGTAAATAAAACATGAAGCAGCTGCATGGCCTGACCCTAACTGGGCTACGTTACTAGAAACTATATAGATAACTCACAGCAGGAGAAAAGTGTCACATGTAAGAGAATTAAGGCATCATTGGAAATTCATCCCAAAGGACAAACCAACTGCTGGAGTAGTGCTGGGCATCAACAAGGTCAGACAAACCTGTCGGGAGGTACTGCCTGAGGACTGTGTCCCTGAAACAGTGGTCACTATTGGCTGATGCAAATGATTGTGTGGATCCTGCTAAGGATGTTATTTAATTAAACTGCTGGTATATGTTGGAACATATGTGTTTGAAAGGTGCATGGGAATGGAGCTACTGCCTTCCTTCCCAGCTACCTCTTTGACTGGGGATGCAGTAGGGTCCCATGGTCAGGATGGATATATGGAGCAGGTGTTCTGTGCCATATTCCCTTCTCCTGCGTGACCTCCAGTATGTCTCTAAGTCTCTTTGTTCAGTCTGTAAAATGGGGAGAAAAGCTCTTCTCTACCTTCTCAGGCTATTGTGATGGTGAATATGTTACTGATTGTAATGAACTCACATACTGGAACCGTGGGAGCTGTATTAGCACCTGAGATAAGTAACACGAAGCACAGAGGAAAGGGCAGTGCACAAAAACTTTCATTGGCAGAACTGCATCTTTCACATCCTGCTGAGCTTTACCTGCTGCTGATCACAATGAAGAACTTAGGCCCTGAAGCAGAAGGATTGATATTCTTTGTATTTTATTTTTATCCAAGCTGGTGGAACGCAAAAGGCTATCTTACCTCTTCTCAGTAGTGTCTAATCCTTTCTGGGCTCTGTCTGAGCTCTTTGTCTGTGGAATACCATGTGGGAGTGAGTTCCACAGGTTAATTACATGTTAAATAGTGTTTCTTTTTTTGTCTGTTTTCAATGGGTAGCCCTAAACTGCAAATTGCCCTCCAGGTCTTTTGCTATGGGAAAGAGTAAAGAGAAAGGGAACAAGTAATTCCCCTCTAGACATTATCTGCAGCTCTCTCTCATATATCTGCTCTCCCTCTTTTACTTTCTACCCCTCATCATCCTAAAGCTTTTAATTTTCCTTCTAATGGGTTACTTTCTTTCCCCTGGATAATAACGCAATCTACTTTTACTGCCCTCCTCTGCATCTATTTCTGCTTGGCTTTTTTAGTGACTAAACCTTGGGCACATTATTCCAGTAGAGGATGAAACCTACTTTTACACAGAATGGCAGGATGTTATCTGCTTTGCTGTCTCATCTCTTTTTCATATTCTTGTCTTTGGGGTTTGGCTTGGTGCTGTAATCCTCAGGAACTGCTGAAAAATGGGAGTGATCTTTCAGGAAAGGGGAGAGATGTAGTGATGCGCTGGGGCATGCTGGGAAAGTGAGGCCTGGATCACCAGATATCTTGAGTCTTTGGGACACACTGTTGATAAACTTGCAGGTGACTATAAAGACACTGAAGCTCACCGGTGATGCTTGTGGCAGGATGAAATGCCTGCAGAGCAGAGTCTGAACCTAGTCAGTTTATGCAAAAGATGCAAAACTCCAAAAATATGCGGACGGTTTATGGATGCTATTAAACACTAGAAAGAATTAAACTTTATCTTCTTTGGAGATTTAGCAACTCTCTAGCTTGTAGAAGTAAATCCTGAAAACTTTTCTGATGGAAAGGGATTGACATTTCATTTTTCCTTTTATGAAAAAAAGCAAATGCATCTTAGAAGGACTGAACTGGACAGTGCCCACTATGATTTAGTGATCCATGGCAGCTCCATCCCTCCTGAATATCTCCCTCGCCTGACCTCCCCCTAGCAGTATGTACACAGCCAGAGGTGGTATTTCATGGAGGGCTGCCAGGAAACTTCTGAAGTAGTACTATTTTTATGGCTACACGCTTCAGTTTATCAGGTGAACAACCACATAGATCTCATTCATCATGGCATACATGACTCAGCATTGCAGTTTGATGGCTCTGCATCACTTTGGAAAGTCATGTGTTGATGTGAACACTGTAATCCTGTCATGCAGTGTTATGTTACTGTATGAAAATGGTGACTCAAACACAGTGGCTCCATTATATTTCAAAGCATTTTTAACCAGGGAGAAAAATCTTGATAGGATTTTCCAGTTCTCCTGTCTGTCCTCTCTCCCATAATTTATAAATAAGACAGTGTCAATCTTTGTGAAATCCCCCCCAATCCTTAGCAAAGCATATGATGAAATTTTGTGAGGATATATAAAGATGTATTTATGACCTGATCTGCTGATATGTATCAAGACAGTTTGCACTGTGTTTGTAGGATTGTGGTGTTTTATGCTGCTGCAAAACCTTGCCTTTGGTTATTCAGACACTACTAAACATGGGCACTGTTAGCACTGTTGGCTGCTCTGCTTTTCTCTGTAGCTCTTCATCATGGTGTGCGATTCTCACCCTCCACAGTTTCTGAGAGATGAAAAACTAGAAAAAAAACAAAACCAAACACATAGAAAACCATGCCCTGGGTGGATTAGAGAAACAGAAGGAGGAGATATGTTGGGAGCTAAAGCTGTGTAGTCTAGAAAAGAGAGAACTTGGGGGAATATGATCAAGGTCTGTAAACACCTTCCAGAGAACAATATAAATTGTTCCAGAAAATGAATTGTTTAATTTCTAAATGTAGTAGAACAAATATCAATGTCTTGGATGACTGAAATAAAAGTTTTAATTAGTTTGAAAAGTTTTTCAGTAACGAGAATTAGGGTGCTAAGACCATGAAGTGAATATGCAGCCCAGTAAGCCAATCTCCTGGGCTGCATCCAAAGCAGTGTGGCCAGCAGGTCAAAGGAGGCAATTGTCCCCCTATGCTTGACTGTCGTGCGACCCCACCTGGAGTACTGTGTCCAATTCTGAAGCCCTAAATATAAGAATAAGCTCATGCAGAAACTCCAGAAAAGGGCCACAGACATGATGCAAGGGCTGGAGCACCTCTCCTGTGAGGACAGGCTGAGAGAGCTGGGGCAGGAAAGCTGGGGAGGGACCTTTTTACAAGGGCTTGTGGTGAGAGGACAAGGGATAATGGATTAAAACTGGAAGACGGGAGATTTAGGTTAGACATTAGGAGGAAATTCTTTAGTGTGAGGATGGTGAGACACTGGCATGTGTTGCCCAGGGGAGTTGTGGAAACCCCATCCACAGACCTGTGTTCAAGTGTTCAAGACAAGGTTGGATGGGGCCTTGAGCAACCTAATCTAGTGGGAGGTGTCCCTGCCCATGTAGGGGGGTTGGAACTAGAAGATCTTTAAGGTTCCTTCCAAATAAAACCATTCTATGGTATATGTACAGCATATTCTAACATGATGGTGTTTGAGGTGTGGTGTCTGCTGGACAGTACTGCTGACAATCTTGAACCCAGATGAACAAACTTTGGATCCTATCTCATTGTTAAATACTAAACATAAATGTGACATGTTTCTCATGCTTTCTACGTTTTAAAATTAACAGCTTAATAAAGAGTTTGAATATCAATTGCTGGGCCTATCTGTAGGAACACTTTCTCTGAGAGCCTGGCTCCAGTGGAGCTCTCAGTAGCCATTAGGCAGCTGGAGAGCTGAGAAATGGGAAGATCAATAGATTTCTAAAGAAAAAAAGGTAATTTCTTAAATGTGATCTGAAGGCAGAAAGTTCCATTTCCCTAATACTAATTCTGTATGTGATCTTTTTCCACCAACTCATGATTTTTCAAGACATATTTGTTTAAGCAAAAGATTTGCAATTACAGCCATAGGAAAGCCAGTTGGAGATATTCATGTGTTGATGTTTAAAACACAAAGAACTCTGAGATAATCCCAGCTTCCCCTCATAGAGGCAGTCAGTCTGTATTAATTTTCAAACCATGTTTGTCACGTTGCAAGCAGAGCTCTTGGCCAAAGCATCCATCAGGAGCAGTTCAGAGAGTGATGTTTTACAGCATCCAGGCAGGCATTAGAGCATGACCTCTAAAGAGTAACATTCCAGTCTGGGGAGACATGGGGTCACCTTCAGCAGAAAAGCAGCGCTGTGAAACTAAGCATAAATCAATAAACATGGCCAAGGTCTTGAAAACAAAAGTGAAAGGCAGTGTAAGTTTATTCCAGTATGATCTTTAGGGGACTCAGAGGAGCGTTAAAGATTTTCAGAGAGGCTGATGAGGTCACCTGGAAAGCAACATCAGAGTTTGGAGACTCCAAAAATGGATCTTGGTATTGGCTGTGTTCTAAATGATTTGGTTTTCCAGGATCCTGAAACAGGGAAGCGAAGGATAGTCCAGAGTGTGTGAATAGTCTGAAAGCCCCAGAGATCAGTCTCAGTGCTATAGTTTCATAGTGCTCAGTAAATCTATCCTACAATTGTCCTACTGCTTGTCCAACATCCCAAGTCTCTTTACTTGTACCCCTTATGATCTGGCTATGTGAACAAGTCTCTGCTAAGTGAACAGGACAGTGGATTTTCAGCAAAAGTGTGCCAAGGTATTGCCTGTGTGCATCCTCTTATCTTTAATGAACATAAGGTAGCTTGTTCCCACCTACTCTTGTAAAGTCAGAAAAAATTAAGTCTTGAAATAAGCTTCTGTGCAGGAAGTGAGACCGGTGCGGGCTAGGAGGCTGTTGGGAGCTTACTTGGAGAATCCTGTTGATACTATTTGGTGTAACATGTCTAAGAATTAACACTGCACCTTGAAAATATCACACCTCCAGGCAGCCTGGAGGCATGAGTTTTCCACTCACTAACCCTAGAAAGGCTTTTTCCAGATGGAAATGAGTGAACCTATTGTTTTTACCTCCCATCCTGTCTTTCAGGAAGCACTGTTGAGTCCAGAACATGGCTTACTTAATGTAGCTCTTCATTTCCCCATGGCAAAGGAGCACATTCACCCTCACTTCGTGTTAAAAAACCCTCATTCCTCTAAACTGACCCTGGAGCTTATATAACTCCCACACTGCTCCCACAATTCAGAAGCTACAGCATTTATATCAGCTTGGGTTGGATTTTTTTAACTCCCTTGACATGGGTTAGTGGACAGGCAGGCTCCACCCAGATAATTAGTAGCAAAATAAGTTAATAAATAAATAAATCATGATATAATAATAAAATAAATAAATAATGAGTTAATACATATTAAGAACAAGATTTGGAACTTGAAGCTGGCTTCCAGAATTAATAACAATAATCTTAAAAAGGATGGATGGAGCAAGCCAGTCTATTAAAGGATCACATCAATTTAAGGCTATATTTATTCACTCCTAAAGTGAGGTAGTTGGCAGAGTTGCTTGGTATGTCTCTAAGGAGTTCAAAAACATGGAGTTTTTGAAGACAGCTCAGATCCTACTTGTTTGTAATAATCTTAATTTCTGCTTCCTGGTGTAATTTGTGAGAGACAGAAAGTTTATCTGTAACCAATCCACAGCTCTCACATCTCAAATAAGGAACAGTCGTCTGCTTGGAAACACATTTTTGGATGGAAGAATTAAATTTGGATGGAGCCAAAGGGAAGATGAAAAGCCACCCTCCCTCGTCCTTCTTTTACCTACTTTTCTTATGTCTTCTACTTAACACCCTGAGAAAAGATCCAGTACTTGGGAAGGATCTTGCAGACCATGAGATTTACAGTTATGCCTTTCCCTTCCCAAAGTTAGCAGAACTATTTTTCTGTTCACTACACAACCACTCCAATGAACTAGTAGTTCCAGAAACCTCATCACTGGAGACCCTGAGCGCTATCCTGGGCAACTCAGTGGGAACTGGACTGCAGTCTGAAGGATGGAGTTCATGACTTAACAGGCTTTTTCTTTGCAGAACTTCAATGTTGCTTGAATTAATTAAGCTTTTCTTCTTCAGAGCTCTCCGGGGGAAGAGTCTGCTAGGCTAAGCGGAGCTTTCAGTCATTCTCACCCTATTTCCTCACATTCTTCCTTCTCAGCAGGACAATTTTCATGGCCCCTGTTTGAACCTTCCTTGTTTGAAAAAGAGCCACTTAGTGGTGACATTGTTAATTACAACACCTGCAGGGTTCACTGGTATTACAGGCTAAATGGTATCCAACCGTCGGAAAACATTACATGCTGAAAAATCCATTTTTAAAATGAAGTAACTCCCATTTTTTTTCCTCTTCTCCTAACTTTCATTCTGGTTTAGCGTGAGTGAAGCAGTCCCTTCAAATCATCCTTTACATTTAATTTCCTGGTCACTTTTATATGCTATGCACTCTAAATGCAATATTGGCTTTTTAGACCTCTTCTCACCCTCCCCATTGCCCCCCATTTCTCCTTATCTTGCATGCTCTCATTCCAGCCTGGCCTGACACTTTCAGCAACTTAGTGGTAACCCCTTCCTCTTAGAGATAGAATATAGAGGAGTCAACTAAAGGAGAAACTGAAGGTGACAAAAGAGAGGGTGACTGAATTTGCTGGCTTCTTGAGCTTAATTATGATGGGTTAATCTTGAGGGGATAGCATGAGAGAAAAGAGCTAGGTGAAGGTTTTGAAGATGGCATGAAGACTTGGCTGAGCTGTGGAGTTCTTTCCAAAAAACTTAGATTAAAATATTACCTTTTGTTACAGTGAGGTTTTGCTTGAATAGAAGTGAGGTTCTTTTTTCTGGTTCTCTTTGCAATGCAGTGTGTGCTGTGACAGCATCTGCAGCAGCTGAGAAATCAGCAGCGGGTATGGATTCTGGTGGTGTCTCAACATTTCTGGAGGAGCTGCCAGTTGGCAAAGTGGCTATCACTTTCTTTCAGGTACTAAATGCTCTGAGAACATCAGAAGCAGTTTGTCACTGTTATGAAGATGAGACTAAAAGCACCTGTAGTGGAGAGGTGGGCAAGAGAAAACAGGGTGAGAGGAGAAAATATTTGAAACACAACAGATTCATGATGGAATAAATGTTGTTTTGAGTGTGGTCCAATGCATCACTGATGCTCAGGCCATAAGCTTTTCTAATGTGTGGTATTAACCACTGAGAGCTGAGGAGTTAAGAATAAGAAAAAAATATGCCTATACCTTTTTTACCACTGTCTCATTGTGTAGAGAAGCTTTTTCTTTTCCTCAGGTCAGTCATGGAACCACATGAATTTCTATCCAGGATGCTCTTTTTCCAGTTTCCATTAGCCCTTTATTCCTACAGTCTTTTTTGTTGGCAATTCATTCAAGCACAGTCTGGAAATGAGAGAATGTTGCATGTCCATGATTAATGGTTTCCTCCATTGGGTTGCAATTACAGGTATTAATGAGTTCATTATTCCACCTAGTTTTTTTGGGTCCTGACAGTTTTGCTGTGGAAACTAATCGAATTGGCTTCACCTCAAGCCTTTCCCGTGAAAAGATCATGTCTTGCCTTTGGGGATTGTGGGGACTAATTGGCCAACTCAGATTTAATTTCCTCTTTTTCCAACCTGAAAAAAACCAACACAACCCTAACCAAAAACTTAAAGATATTCTTATTTACTAGTTCTTTGCCAGCTAAAGCTTCCCATTTTCTATTTCATTTTCCAAACTCTTTTCCTTTTGAAGTGTAAGATGGGTTCACTTCAGATAACAGTTGGGAACTCATTGTTTTAGTCAAAATTGTTAATGCACTCTTCCTCAGAGAGTGGTTACTCTTCAGAGACTGCAACTGTTTCTTCCCTGACTACTTTTTCACTTCAGCTTGTCTAATGGGTCCTGTTTATAGGGAGAGGTCCCATGACCAGCAAAAATCTTGTTAGCAGCTTCCATTATAAGTAATTATTCCGTTTTTTCTGTGTTCCATATTTCTTGAATTCAGAGATGAGCAAGCTGTAGATTCCCCAAAGATGCATACTCTCAGAAATTCATTCAAATTAGTGGATGCTTAGTACTCTGTACACCTGCCAAAAAGCTCACAACTGGATTCCATCATACAACCCAGATGTGATCCAAAAGAAATTTCGGCATCGACTGGAGTCAAACTGAGTTGTTAACACAGTGTGAAAAGTTGTTTAATCAGTAGCTGCAACAGCCCTCCCAGGTAGAACCAACCTGCTAAGCTTTCCGTCTCATGGAAGCACTATCGTTCACTTTTCTCTCTCCTTCCTTAATTTACTGTAGGTATTTAGGTTACATGAGAAGATTTTCAGAAACAGGCTCTGTGTGGCAATTTCTCTTGCTGTCTATACTTGGGAGACTGTCTTTTTTGGATCTGTCTTATTCACATTGCAAACTTCAACTGAAAAGATTGGGTGAAAGAACAGCCATGGTAGAAGCCAAAAAAGGGAAAAGAGAAGAGAGCTAGTGATGACAATCACATGCCAAGTCAGATTTTCAGAACCCTGAACTTCAGGCATTTGAATTCAAGAATTTATTTGTCACTAATCTATGGTTTTATTTTGTGTGTGTGTATTGTAAAGTTCAGTATCCTAGCTGGAGCCAATCCTTTCTCTTCTCTACATGCAATACATGGATTTCTTTCTGCCAGGGCTTTCAGATTTCTTCTTTGTCCAAGGGAGTATAATCCAGTCCCTGGCTGGGATGCTTTGGAAGGGCATAAAGTCAGATCATGGAAAGTTGAATAAGTTTTCATACCAGCTATGTTTGGAGATGGAGATTTTTAAAGAAAGAGATGTATTAAGGAACCAGAGTCTGCTATCTTAGGATTTTTCATTTTTTAAAACATTTTTTCTTTAATGAATCAAAATGTTTCTGAACCTGCTTTTTCATCGCAGCAGGAGTCACCAGCCAATATAAGTATCAGAGAAGAGGGCACAGTGACATTCTAAGTTCCATTTTCCATTGGTGCTTTGCTGTAATTAGAAGACTTTCTGCCCCGATGGGAAGGCCATAGGCTACGAGGCCAACATAGAAATGGGGCACAAGCATTCTATTCACCTCAGATTCAGGTTCCTTTTATTAAATGATAAAACCATAAGTTTCTGTTTCACAGCAAGACTTGGAGGCTTCAGTCAGAAGTGAAAAGGTGCATCACACTGGAAAGCTGATTAAAAATACATGCTGCATATTAACAGAGCACAAATGGAATAATTTATTTCTTAATTCTCTCAGTTATTAAGGCACATCAAAGATACTTGCTTTTTATGTGATGAAAGAACATTCCTTCCTTTTAGTCAAAGTGATTAGTGATATTAGTATCAATAATATCAATTAATATCAGATCCTTTTGGGATCCCAGTGTTAACAGGGAATAACATTCATCTGGCAACTCACAGTGCAGTATCCAGAAGGGAGCTTATTAAAATATTACTCCTTTCCCCTTCTTCCACAAGCTCTTGGCTTAATTACCTCATTAATAATAATGTAGGATCCAAAAAATAACTTCCTGCTGGGTGCTCCCTAGATGTGTTGTGGAATTACGGACGCAAGCAGGACTGAGAGATATTTATGTGGTCTGATCCCACATGGGAAGAGGGGATGTAAAACTGGAGAGCCACAGCAACGCAGAAGAGTCTGGGGAGTGCAGCATAACTTGTGATTGCAACCACATTTGAACATGCATTGCAAGCAAAGAGTGTGCTTTGTGAGCTTAAGAGAAACAAATAATAACAGTTCCTCTAATGTGCAAAAATACAGATCTGTTGTTTAAAGAGCACACAACTGTATCTACCACCTCCTGATGCTTTTGACAGGAATCACAGAAGGAGCAGATTGGATCAGCAAAACTTCACTCAGCCCTGACAGTTTGATTGCACTGCTGTGGAGGAGATGACAGATGTTGGAACAGCACGAGCAACTTAAACAAAATGCATCAAGCGCGAAGCTGGGGCTCAGCCTTTCCTCCACTTAGAATGATTTGCAGTCTCTGAGGGGTCAGAATGTAGGGGTGACGGTTTTACATGCAGGGGGAGAAGGGAAGATTGAGACAAGCAGGAAAAAATTGCCTCCAAATGATGAAGTGCCCAGCAATATCAGACAAGGGTACAGAACTGGAAACATGCTGTTTGCATTTCCTGAAATTATTCAGGAATGAATCATAGGGAGGGCACAGGCAGCTCTGGAGATTCATCGAGCAAGTGAAGAACAGATAAACAGGCTTTACAGCGTGTGCATATGTAAAAATAAGGAGAAGCAAAATATTCAAAGGAGACAAAGGGCTGATGTTGACAGCTCATTCCTTCCTCAGATATTTACCTACGTGGGGCATTGTTTTAAAATTTACTGAGCACTCCTCGCTCTTGCTGATTTTACGTCCTGTGCTCAGCATTTCTAAGACGTGAGACAAATGAGAAGGGAAGTATTCAAGTCATGTACCACAGGCTCTGATAGACACAGCGGGCAAACACAGTGCTGATAGCTAGGTGACAACATTTCGGGACCAGTGCTTAACTTGCCACTGCAAGGTGATCAATTTAGCCTTTACATTCAGTGAGTTCTTGCGAGACACATCAGACTGCTTTCCACATTGTAAATGCACTATTGATTTGTCTCCTATGCTTCATAGAAATCTCTTCTACGCTCTGTTGTGGGTACATATATCATAGAGTCATCATATCATAGAATGGTTTTAGTTGAAAGGAACCTTAAAGATCATCTAGATCTGACCCTCCTGCATGAGCAGGGACACCTTCCACTTGATCAGGTTGCTCAAGGCCCCATCCAATTTGGTCTTCAACACTTCCAGGGATGGGGCCTCCACAACTTCCCTGGGCAACATGTGCCAATGTCTCACCACCCTCACACTAAAGAATTTCCTCCTAATGTCTAAGCTAAATCTTCCCTCTTGCAGTTTTATCCATTACCCCTTGTCCTCTCACTACAAGCCCTTGGAAAAAAGTCCCTCCTCAGCTTTCCTGTAGCCCCCTTTAGGCTGCTATGAGGTCTCCCTGGAGCCTTTTCCAGGCTGAACAACCCCAACTCTCCCAGCCTGTCCTCACAGGAGAGGTGCTCCAGCCCTTGCTTTATCTTCATGGCCCTTCTCTGGAGTTTCTTCATGAGCTCCATGTTCTTCTTATGTTGGAGTCTCCAGAATATTCAGAATATTCAGATAGACCTGGTGCTGAACTTTGCAGGAGTACGTGGATTTAATAGTTTAGGCTCATCTCTTTCTGCATTGACCATTTTAATACCCTTCATCGATCTCTGCTCAAAAATCTCATTGGAGTATTCCTTCTCAGCAGCATGATGCTTTGCAAAATGCAGGCCTTTTTAATGTAAGATGTGGGTGTCTAAACAGAGCTGCTAGTTCATAAAGAGATGAAGGCACTGCTACAAGATGATCAATTTATTAACTTGACTTGTGTCTACAAGGTATCTATCCTGTCCTTCCATTGATCTGAAGGGTCACTGCAAAATTTAGTTTAGACTAGATGCTTAATTCTAAGTGGCTACACTCTTTCTTACAATGTCTTAGTGCTTCATTTTGTACATGTCTTCTGGGATGGCAAGCCACAGTATTTAGCAAATTGAAGGCCAAGAACTGAGATAGTAATAGGGGGGAAAAAAAATAAAGAGAGAGAGAGCTCAGCTAAATATTCATAACCATAGTTCCACTGGGAGGAACAAATTTTGATTGGAATCTGGAGTCTGGGGAATGGTCAGGTGTTTGGGGAATTTTTTTTAATTTATTTTTTTCCCTTCCAAAATGTTTTTCCCATACCTAGAAATTTCAAGTAAATTAGAAATATTGCAGTTTTTCTGCTGTGGCTGCTTCCTTGGCTAGATATGACTGGAGTACCAAGCAGCATAACAAGTACATGATGACATATGGAAACAGTCGCACACAAATTTACTGTGCAAGAGAATCCAAATCACAGTCTTGGGCATTCATTGACTCAGCCAGGTTTGGCAAGCAGGACAGGGATTTATAAAAATAAGGTTGTGCCTTTCAATGCATTTCAGCTGATATTATGCTAAAAGAAACCTGAGGATCAGAGCAACAAGACACGCAAGACTGAAGTCTCTGAAATCCCTGCAGACCTTATTATGTGTGTAAGGAGACAGACAGCACGTACTTCTGGCTGAGGAAGCTATTGCACTTGATTTAAGGGTAATTAAAGTGTGTGAGTGACAGCAGAGATGATGTGATGCATCAGACACCTTTTCTCCATTTTGCTTCCTGCTTGGCAAACCCATCTGCATTCTGAATGAAGGATAATGTCTCGTAGCCCTATGCTTCTGCTCTCACAGGCTTTCTGTTCTGCTCTCCCTGTTCCTCCTCACAGCTCTCCTCTACTCTGCGATTTCAGGGAGAATATCTGGATTTTGCTGGTAGCTAGCTCCTTATTCCTCCCGTGGCTAAGTCAACAACAAAACATTTATTCCTATCAGTAGCTGTCTTGGTCATGCTCTTAAGTGTAAAAACTACCAGTCTAGTGGGCCATTGAGAAGACAATAGTCCCTGCACTGAAAGATTGTTAGCTGCTGTCTATCCCTCTAGTGCAAATGAATGCAAAAGGGAAGAGATGCTGAACCTGTTGGCATTTGATATCAGTCCATGTCTCATTTTGATTCTGGTAAGCCAACCAATTCGAGATGAGAATTCATTGTGAATATTCAATTCTGGACATGAATGAGAATGCAGTTGTACACACAGTACTTGCAACAGAATCAGAGAATCATAGAATCATTTAGGTTGGAGAAAACCTTTAAGAACATCAAGTCCAACCTTTAACCATACTCTACCATGTTTACCTGTAAACCACTATCCCCAGGCGCCATATCTAGATGACTTTTAAAGACATCCAGGGATGGTGACTCAACGACATTCCTGAGAAGCATGTTCCAGTGTCTGACAACCCTTTCAGTGAAAAAGTTCTTCCTAATGTCTAGTCTAAACCTTCCCTGGTGCAGCTTGAGGCCATTCCCTCTTGTTCTACCACCGGTAACTTTTGAGAAGGCTTTACAGAAGTCCAGGTAGACAACATCCACTGCCTTTCCCTCATCCACCAGGCAAGTCATCTTGTCATAGAGGAAGATCAGGTTTGTCAAGCAGGACACAGCCTGGATCTGATGGCTGACCAATGTGTGACAAACAGGGACAGGAAGGCCTTCTCTTACATTAACACAAGCTGTTCCATCCATGCTGCTGGACATTGGGTCCCAAGTGCTCAAAAAACTGTTGTCTAAGCCTCATTTCTAAAAGATGTATCTTGAGTATCTTGTAAGGGAGTTGAAGGCCAACCATGATTGCAAATAGATGTATTTATATCTAAGTAGAGAGGCAGAGAATGCTCACAGTGTTGATACTTGTTCACATTATTCCATCTGCCTAATAGCAGAGTGAAATTACTGGCAGACTTGAGTTCACTGCAAGTGAAAACAAAAAGCTCAAGGCATTGAGCCTGTGACAGCTATTTGCCTTCTTTGACTGCACCTCTAGGTTGAGCTAAATCAAACTGAAAGTAATCATGGACTCGATGGTATGTCTCTGTGGGCAGCAGTTCACCAAAGGGAGAGAGGGCAACAGTTCAGGTACCTTAAAAAGAAAGTGTTTCTTTCACTGATTGCTTATTAAAAAGGATGTGAGCCAGAGAGCTACATGGGGGAAGCATGGGTGATGATAGCCTTTGGGGGTTTTCAGCCTTTTGATTTAGAAATTGAGAATTCAAGCTGTGGAAAGGGTATCATTTAGATCAGATTGTTTATGAGTGAACAATATTGCTGAACTAACTGGTAAATAAACAGCTATTCTGGAGTTAGTGTCTGCAGGGAAAGAAACGTCTGGTCCTTCCTCTGATAAATGTCACTCCAGTAATATTGCTTTTGTCTCCTGGTTCTGGAAGTAGACCTGAGGTGTGTAGGTTAAAGGAAGATTTGGAAGGAAACTGAGAGTTAGAGCTGGGATCTATATTCTTTGACATGCCAGATCATGCCAGATCAGGTTGATTACTGTCATATCAGAAAATCAATCTGTTCTGTTCTTTTTCACTCCTACCTGGTTAAGAATATTTCTGAGACCAGTTATTCAGGGAGGGAAAAAAATGTCTGAAGATGGATGGGGGCATAAGAGGAGTGAATACAGCTTATAACACAGCAGTCATGGTGAAATTGCCAGTAACCAAACAGATTTGTTTAATTAGTTTTAGATAATATGGACTTGTTATTATTTATTTATTTTATTATATTACGTTGTGCTCATATTCACTCCTGGGAACCCCACACGGGGACATAAAGATTCTATCCTTTGCTGTGTATCTTTTTGGCATGTTGCTAGCATTCAGTCTCTCCTTCATCAGATGCCCTGGTCCTCCCAGCAGCAATTTCCCATGATAAAGCCTTCACGGCTCACCTCCCTTGAGTAACAGAAATGTAGCAAGGGTCTGGTCTGAGGTATTTAACAGAGGCTCAATACTTGTAGAGGAGGGAGGGGTGCTCATACGAAGCTGTAATGACTTGCTGTCAGGGAGATGCATGGTGTCCTTTCAGCAACTGAACAAAAACAGATGAGGGTGATGGTGGTATTTCTCCAGTCCCTTAATTAGAGCTATGTGATAGCAGAGGTACAAATGGAGATGTTTTCCATCATCTCTGGTGAGGAGGGAGGTAGGGCAGGGAAGCTGGTTTGCTTTTGTCAGCCCCAGGCATCCTTTGCACTGTGATGTATGTTCATCTCATTTTTATCACCCTCCCTTTAGCTGTTTATTTATTCTTTTGTTTCTTCCTGCATTCCTCTTCCTTACTTAGCACCTTCAGATTCCTAACAGGAACATAGTTTCCATTCAAATAACTGGAACCTCCTTTTCTTTCATAACAGACTTCCTTAACCCAGTTGTTCAGAACTGCAGTAAACTTTAAGGACCATCTGTAAGGTTGCTATGTATAGGTAGCTCAGTGCTGCAAATAAAGAGAACTGACACACAGTCAAGTTAGTGAATATTTATAAGAAGCTGAAAACAAAGCTCAAGAATTGTATTCCCAGCTCTGGACTCTCACCTGCAGGTACTGTTTAGGTAAGTGAGCTCTTTCGCTCCATGTGTACAACAATGTGTCAGCACAACCATGATGCAGTAAAGAGAGATCTAGGCTTTAGAAAATATAATCATATCAAAGGCAGGAAGGACAGCTTTATTTCTAGCCCAAATATGACATTTTATAAAGGGGAAAATATACCTTTCCAAGTTCCTGTAAGAGGAAAAGAGCCACCCAGTTCCCTTCATTTTCCTGCCCCTCACACCTTTTTTCTCAGATCTTGTTATAACAGCATCAGCTGCATCTCCCTCTCCCCACACACAGCTTCAAAACAGCAGCTCCTTGTAGCTGATCGCACTGGGGGAGCACGAGGGAGTCTCAGACCTTGTACCCACGACATCTCTGCTGGGAAGTCCAAGGAAATGTGAAGTCCCAGTGCTAAATTCAGAGGTTTTGGCAGGTAGACAGCAACAACAGGAGGTGGAAACAGACAGCTGTGCAGGGGAGGAAATGGTGATATAAATACATGTTTAATTGCAGTTTAATTACAATTACTTAGTAGGCAAAGTTTCTTTAAATGCAGTGTAATTAGAGTGAGACCTTGATTTAATCACAATCTTATCAAATGCTGTTACTACGATTTTCCTTTGCTTCCTCCTCCTCTATCTCCTCTTACATTCCCTCTCATGAACTTGCCCAAGAAAATTAAAAGCTAAGGCTTGAAGTAAGCAGAAGTTATCTACCTTGGAAAATTTTCAGTTTCCTGAAAATTCAATTGCCAGGTGGCTACCGGCCCAGAATTTTCTCCCTGGAAATTGTGAAACCCCTAGTCTGTCCTGGCAAGCCGTTATTCTTCCTTAGCAGCTAATGATAATGGATCCTCATTAGCTGGGAATGAGTTATCATGAATATAATTCATCACCGATGGCAGACCTCATAACCCATCTGCTCACAATGAGTAAATTATATGGCCCAGTCAAACGAGATGGATTGTTCTTTCTGATCTACCTTTGGAGTGTCTCCACATCCTGTTACAATCAGTATGTACTTTGTCTTCGCTCCATGATCTAGATGAACAGGAGAGACATTTGGGCAAAACCTTTGAGCAGCTGACCCCTGTTCTCATCATTCACCATTTTCCTTCTTCCACTTCTGTGTTTTCCTGTGCTTCTTGTCATGAGCCTGGGCAGGGCAGTAACCTACTTGTTTAGGATGTTAACATCAAACATCTACTGTGGACCTATTGGTATGGTCATGGCTTGCTCCTGCATGAAAACTTTCCCCACTCTAATTATAGCACTTGGCTGTCTCATAGATTTTACACATTTAAAACTCTATTAAGTAGTCTGAACCAGAAGAGGAAAGGGGAAGGATAGGTTATTTGTCTGCCTTCCTATCTGAGGACTGCCTCCTCTCACCTTCTTCCCTGAGGATTAGTCATCATGTGGCTGAAAGCCACTACTGAAAGCACAGTTATTCCCATCCTCCTCTATGAAGAAACTGAGGCACAAATTAGTAGTCTACATGTGGCAGACTGTGGTGGGATGGGAAATATGCATAGCAGTTTGCCAAAATACATGGAAAACTGGTGTTCAGACTGGGGTAAGAGTCTCTAAAAGAGCAGGGATTCGAATATTCTTATTTGATCTGCTACTTGAATCTCTCTTCATGTAGCTTGTACATTGCTTTGAATTGAAACAAATTTGAATATTTCTACTTGCCTCTGTGAAATACATGTTACATCACATATTTGCACTCTGATATTATCTCCAACATTTCTTAGTGAAATCTTACGACCTGCTTCAAAGACAGGTAGTGTAAACTCCAAGGCATATCAGGTATTTTGGTGCAGAGGAGAGGTGTCCAGTCCGCCACATGCCAGCCCTTAGCAGGCAATTCAAATTCCTATCACTGTCTCAGCTGACAGCTACCACTAGGGTCCAAATATCTTTGCTTCCACTTGGGGATTTCCTATTCCTGCTCTTGGACAGTTCTGGAGAAGGTCTCCAGAGGTTATTTACTCTCTGGGTGAGATCTCATGCCCCTCTGAAGTCCATAAACAGCTGCTTAGTTTGCTGACTTCACTCCTTCCATGTCAGTATCAGTTAACTCTTGTTGCTTTACTTTGTACCTGTCTCAGTTGTTTGGTTTTGTTTTGTTTGTTTGTTTTCTCCCAGTAGCTCTAAACAAAGGAACTATACCTGCAAAACTGTAAAGCTATTCATTAACTAATGCATATTTTATTCTGCTGTTGAACCATACTGGCTCTGCCTAAAGGAAAATAATGAACTCCTGGGGCATTTTCTCAGGGAACCAAAACCAGACACATGGAAGGTTTTCCCTCTCTCTTTTTCTGTTATAGGTTGCTTTGCTTTATTTCTTTTTCTTTCCCTTCCCTCCTTTCTTTGAGATCTTCCTGACATTTTACCAGACTCTGATCACTTCAAGGTGATCTGACCACCTTTTGTACTGTTGTTGTTATGATTCATTTGGGTGAGAAAGAAGTAGGAAGAAAAAAAGCAATAAGATGTTTTGGTTTTTACTGTCCTTCCTCTCCTGCCCCTGAGAGCATTCCCTTCTCCGTCTCATGGAGGCCGTTCTCTTGGTGGGGAGGAGATCTCTTCCCATTGTAGGCTTTTTTAAAACTGAGGGTCACTGAGTCCTGTGAAGTGGGTAAACAGACTCTGAAACCCATTTAACCTGTTGTGCTGGGCCTTGCATTTCAGATCACAATAAATGACACAGACCCAAATGGATTTCCCCCCTGCTTTTGGCAGTAAATTTGTAATAGAAAGAGGCTTTCACTTGTTATCCTGAGAATGTCAAGTGGGCAAAAGAAGGGGCAAACTTAGAGGAATGGATGCAACAGATTTGGGAAAGGAAGAGAGGAGAGAAGGGAGAAGAAAAAGAGAACAGGAAAGGAGAACAGGAGGAGATCAGGGAGGCAATTGTCACTGCAACGTCTTTGTTTAAAGATGAGTTTCTAAGACAACAGCAGCTTAGTTCAGCTCCCTGCTCTCGCAGCAGGGAACAGTTCACACCGCAGGGAAGCACATAAGCCTAAGGGAAAGAGTCTTTGACCCAAAGATACTTACACTCTTCCAGACCTTATTTCTTACATCTAGCCTTTCCATCAAAATAAATAAATTAATCAGTGATTTGTGAGCCAAATTTGGCAAAAAAAGGAAACAGTGTTTTTGATCTAAAATCCACAATTACATTCCAGTGCTGTGTGTGACTGAGAGAAAGGGATAGAGAGTCACTAGAGAGAGACAGATACCATTGACTAGATAAAGAGATGGCGTGGAGAGATATAGCAAGTGCTTCAGAGAGGTGGTGAGCCAAGAGTCTTTGACCCAAAAGTACTTACACTCTTCCAGACCTTATTTCTTACATCTAGCCTTTCCATCAAAATAAATAAATTAATCAGTGATTTGTGAGCCAAATTTGGCAAAAAAAGGAAACAGTGTTTTTGATCTAAAATCCACAATTACATTCCAGTGCTGTGTGTGACTGAGAGAAAGGGATAGAGAGTCACTAGAGAGAGACAGATACCATTGACTAGATAAAGAGATGGCGTGGAGAGATATAGCAAGTGCTTCAGAGAGGTGGTGAGCCATAGATGTAGTGGATATATGGATAAAATTAAAGAGATAGATACCATGGATACACATGAGAAGATGCCTTGGACAGACATCCTGTGAATAGATGTTGCAGGAAGAAGGATATTGTTAGATAGACAAACACTGTCTGGGAAAAATGGATGAGGCAACAAGTAATACTGCAGCTAGACACATAAAGATTGACCCTGTTGATAAATAAGTCCTATAAATAAATACTACAGAAAGATATTTCAGTAGCCTGCCATCTATGAATATTTGAAACACACATCTAAGAAACTGCATAGCACCTCATCCAAAATAAACATAACCAAGCAGCTACTAGATATGTATGTGTACGCTCATACTGTTTAAACATTAAAGAGATGTTGGCAGCTGCAGCAAAACCAGCGATTTATCACCTGATTCAAAGCTCATTTCACCATAATGGACATATCATTGGTGATCTGGCAACAGCATGGCAGAAAAGGCCAGGCCAGCAGGTATACAATGAAATGCTGAAGCACTGGATAAGTGAATGGGAAAATATAGTGTTTGGATTTCAGAATTCAAAATAGGCCACCATCTGAGTATGAGCTTCCGATCTTGTGTTCAGGCTTACTAATGCATGACATATTTCAAAATCATTCCCACCACTCTGTTGTACTATCCCAAGCCTGACCTTCTGGGTTTGTCTGTCCAGTGCTGCTGTGCTAACCCCATAGGCCCCAGTTGGGAGCTCCATTCTCAGCTTTCTTCAGCTACCTTATGGACTTGGTTCATTTTCTCTGTGACCCGAACATCCCTAGTTTGCAGATCCACAGCAACAGAAACACAAGCACATTAACCTCATGTCTTTTACAGCACCTCCTCCCCACTTCAATTAGTGTTTTAAAACTATCCTCACCACAAACTGTTTGGTTTCAATTCCTGCTATCACAGGCATTATGCTAGGTATATGTTTTATAAATTGTTCAATCTAATGCACACTCATAAAGTGTCACAGAAAGAACCCCCCAGACTGTCTTTTAGCTTGCTAAGGATGCTGCCTTCAGGGCCCAAATACTAGTTTGTGGGGAGAAAAGGAGATTATATATCTTTTTAATTCTTTCAAACACCAAATTAAATTTGAAATTAGCATTGAACTCTACTATCCATTTCCAGTAATGATGCTTAATGATATTGTCGGGGAATCAAGTGCTTTATATGGTAGGTGTCAATTGAGTCTTGTTCAGGAAGTTATCCAAGGGCTCTTGGGTACAACACGCTGGGAAAGTGATTAAAACACTGTCAGGTTAAGTAAGAATAGTATTTTTGGTTTTCCCCTCTGCCCTTCATTTCAATCTTTACCAGCAGCCAGTTTCTATCTCCAAGGATATATCTTGTATAATAATGTCTTGTTATCTGTGGATATTTTCCAGTACAGCAAAGATATCTAAATTCAAAGTCTCCAACAGAGGAAATTGATAGGTCTGAGTTTAAGGAGCGTTAGGATAATGCATCTCAAAGGAAACTCTCTATATGAAGTGAAATGTTAGGCATTTCCTGACTATAGGGAGTAGCACAGGAGAAGGGTATGCCAAGCTTCTGAGGGGGCAGACCTTGAAACAACAGGGGAATAGACAGCTCAGGAAATTTTCTTCTTCCCTGACTGTCTCTCCACGGACTCCTCTTGTATTGGAAATATCTAGAACACCAGAAGAAGGTGGAAAAATCATCTCTCTGAAGCCAGAACTATTGGTTTGTGGTGACTGACTTTGCTCCTCTGTCATCACAGATCTTTGAACATATATTGTACCCATTTTGCTTAATGAATTCACCCTCAGCAGCCTAGGTTTGTGTGACCCCAATTGTGTGAGTGTATTTAATTCTAGGCTTTTTTTTCCTCCTAAACTCATATGAGAGAGTTACCAAAAGTACACGTACATCTCAGTAGGGCAACCTTGCAGGATATATGCTGTCTTTCACAGATGCCTGTTGCTAGGAATATAGCTGAGAAAGGTTGCCTAAGCTATACGTTGGACCTACAGCCTCCCTAACCTTGCTCTGCCATTTCCCAAGCCCCTGCTTTCCCAGAACTACACAAGCGTGCACAACTCCTCCAGCAGTGCCTGGAATTTGCACCATGCCTTGTCATAGTGCCCAGTGTCATGGAGCAAGTGTGTAAGGCTGATGCAAAAAGCACTATAGGCTCTCAATGCTGTTGTAATTATGATTATCAAATGCACAGAAATTCTTACTCACTAGCAAACTAACAAATAATCTATTGAGAATTAGGGATCTGGACCTTGTACCTTTGCCAAGTTTTGACACAAGGGCATATGTCTTATATCTTGCATTCCTTAAAATTGTTCCACTAGCTGTTCACTGAATTTGGAATTCTTTGCTTCCTGTTTTAAAAATGACAATATTTAAAGCAGTGTTGTTCCCTGCAGAAATGCTTGCAAAATTAGTGGTGAGTGGTGCTGTTCAGGTGCTTAGCTGCTCAGCTGGGACAGGCCAGGGCAGCTCCATACACTTCAGCAGATCTTTCTCTGATAAATCATCAGGCAGCTTCCCTTGCTCTCAGCAAGCATTGTGGTGTGTTTCAGGCTGCAAAGCTTGTATGTAAAATAAATGCATTGTTATTTAAAAGTGATTCATATTGTAGAGAAGCCCAGAAAGGTAAGCTGATTGGTGGGTAAGCAATGGTGTGTAATAGCCCTGAGAAAACTGCTGTATAATAACAGCTCTGATTCCTTGCAGGGTAGAACTGTATAATGTTGCCATCCTTCCTGTACCTTTCATGTGTACAGCACTTCATACACACTAAGTGTATTGCTTTATCATCCAGACTGATATCTGCTCTGATACTCCCTGGCTTTGCTAGTCTGCTTGTGAGAAGTATGAAGTTTTCAAACAAAGTTTTAGGCTTAAGGTAACATCAAAATTATAGATTTCTGAAATTGCCTTGGCTGTGTTTCTTGATAGGCTGCTTTTTGAGCTAAGCTGATAACCCATCTTGCCTCAGTGATGTTTTTTTTTCCTTGATAGTGAATTGCCTGTATCATGCACCATTAAATCTGACACAGTTTATCTGCAGGTTGGCTGTGCAGAAAAGGAGGAAGTCCAGCATAAGCCTGGCAAACTCAGGCTAAAATCAGTGGCAGTCTGATTTGGCTGCACCTGCTCTACCATGCTATTATCCCCACCATACTTAGAGCCTGAGTTCTTCAGCAACATACAGTGTTTTTTAAGGGCTTGTGTGTTACTGACTCTAGAAATGTTATAAGGGGTCTACTCCTGTAAAGGTGGTCCAGCAAAAAAGATCTGTAGAGAAAATTATATTGTCGTGATTTGATAGAGAAGAGGGAAAAAGAAAAGAGATTCTGTCACAGCTTACAGCACTCAGGAACCCTGTATGTATTCATGAATAAAACCTTCCCAAATGCATTCCCTCTTTAAAGTATGTATGTATATTCTGGCACTTAGATTTGTACTGTTTGTACTGGCAAATGTAATTTTTGTGGGCTTTTTCAATGCCTTCGGGAACAATTCAAGAGCCAGAACAACTCACGATCTGGTCTTTTCCTGGTGTTTCTGTTCCTGGAAGACAGAACCCACCATGAGAAGAGCAGATGTCCCTTTATTTTGGTGCAATAAGCAGCTTCCTGGAGCAAAGAGACAAAATGAAGAGCTAGGAAAACAAATACAAAGTCAAATGCCAGGAAATACAAGGTTTCCAGACTAATGAGGTTTTCAGGTCCAGTGGAACTAGCATACACAAGTTCTCAACCTGTCTTTCCTCAAGGTAGATGGCTGGCTTTCTCTATTAGGCTAGTTGGGCAGCTTATAATCAGAGACCAGACTGGGCACAGAAAATCTGGCAGCTCATGACAGTTTTTTTTCCCATCTGAATAATCACCCTTCACTTTTATATCTTCACTTGTTTTCAGTACTGCAAGAATTACAACATTTCTCTTTGAAATATGACCTGCCAGGTAATCCTTGGTATTACTGAGCACTTCTCTCTCCTCCTGATGTCAGCAGGAGTCCTACATCTTCATCATTCCTCCGGCTAAACTCTACATTCCTGTCTGGCAGGAAGATGAACACTCACTTCTTTCCCTAATGGATCCGGAAACTTGCTGTTTTCTTTACTGGAGTGCTGGTTTGCTGAGAGGAGGTTTTGAACCAGACCCACTAAGGTTATTAAGCACCTATTTTCTTACTGCTTTCAGCAGAGAGAAAGGCATTTACATAGAAGAAGCAATTAATAGCTTGGCATCCTCATTCAGCAATAGACAGATGGTGGAGGGCTTCAGGCTCACCCTGGCTCTGGCACCAGGCTATAACCTTGCCATTCAGGTAGCATGATGGAGCTTTCTGTGTCCATGTTATAGGGAATTGGGACAAAGAGAGAAAAGCAGTTTGCCTGCAGTGACTGCAAGCCCACTCAGTGCAGAATCTGTATCTTTAAAACACAAGTGTTTTAACCTCATGATTCAGTTTTCCCTTGATGCACAGTCTGATATATCTTTTCAGTCACTTACTCTGCACAGAAGAACTGACCTTTTATCATTTTTGGTTCTGAGTCAGAGAGTGATGTTAAATGCTTAGGGTGGTTTTTTACAAAGATTGTTTTGCTGCTCTGCAAGCTGTGTTCTAATTTGCCCCATCTATCCAAATACATGTTTTATTGAGATTAAATAATATTTTGTCAGTTTATGTTGCTTTATTTTTCACTCAGAATATGCTTGCTTTTGTGATGTGTAAATATTCTTGTAAGATTTTTACTGGGAATTTATCTATGCCTATAGAAATACACACATACATTCACATGCAGAAAAAGTAAGAAAATATAATTGCAACTTTCAGGTAAAAACACATAGAACATTTTGGCAGGCATTTGAAAAGTGATTTTTATAAAGTATTCAAGAAATATTCCTGTTAACAGAGATTTCAAGAATTGTTCCCTGCTGGGATTTGATAGATGCTACAAACTACATCTGGTTTCATTTGAAAGCAGCATCTCTCTGCTATGCAGCTGAAACATTATTAAAAACCTGCACCAGGAACACAGAAAGTATTAGGAGACATATTGTACAACAAAGAGCAATGGCAGCTCTTCTATATTCTGTACTACATTCTTTTTGCAAGACGATGCAGTCTCCTTTAGATCACAGCACATGGTGGTTGTTTTTACTCTTTCTTCTGTTTACTGGGAGTCATATGTTCCTGGCGAGTAGGTCCTTCTGGCACGAAGAATCCCTTTAAAACCTGTTTGAGTTCTGATGTAGGATGAAGGTGGTGCTTCATGTTTGTGTCAGCCCTCCATGCCTACTGTTTTTCTAGTGTGCTAAATCACTAAAATTCATCCTTGCAATTCCTGACAGGCAAATTTTAGGAGGCAGGGAGAGCATAATGAAATATTTGCTATTCTTCATGGAACATCTGGCAGGGCTTTGGCAAGATCAAGGATTTAGCAAGAGTTGCCACTTACATTCTGCAGCTGACAATTTTTGTTGTCCTTAATGGAGTCCAAAGCATATGCAAATCAGCTGCGTAATGAGTGAGGTTAAGCAAGGTTTTGGATTTGGTTCCATATGGTGTTAAAAACGTAATTGATCAGAATGTTTTGAAATTTATTGAACACCAGTGTTCAGATTTGTTTTATCTGAATCTCATTATGTCTGACAAAAGATTTAGGATGAGGGCGGAGGATGGAGTTTTAACCTGGATCTATTATCAGTTATCTCTGATCACACACACTTCATCAGATGTTTCTGCTACGAGGCCCACTTCCATTTGCTTTAAGGGCCAGACAGATTTCTTTGACCTTGCCTTCTCTGTGTTTTTTTTCTTATGGGTACACACACACAAAGTCTCCCTCTCCTAATTATGTTATCAACTGCACACACATGCTCCACAGGAAAGGATGAGAGAACAAAATTTATGTATTAGCCTCAGAAATTGTTACACTACAGGAAGTTTCTGAGATTAGTTATGATGAGCATCCCTGGCATGAGATGCATAACTTTTGGGGGGATTATGATTTTGCAGATTTGTGTGTATTCATTCCAAGAAATCTATGAAAACACAGGACCTTCTAGAAATTAAGTTACTTTGAGAGGTGACCGTATTGCCTTATGTCCATCAGCTGGAACCTCTTAGGCTTCGGTGCTTTGTCATCATGTTGGCCTTAAATTGTTTTCAGTGTGCTCCAGAAACTCTTTTCTGTGATTCTGAAGCTAAGATTTGCCTGAAGGCTTTCCTTAAAAGCAGAATTTAGTGGTAAACCAGCTGTTGAACCCCCACATGGTGCCATAGTGTCTCCCCTCTCTGGACATTCTGGAACCAAAATAATTCTTTTTACCAGAGCTCAGTACTTTTAGTCCTGGTCATTGCCTACCCATTTGAAGACACTATGAAAGAAAAAAGAGCTATGCAGAATGGTTTCTAAAGTAGTCATTCGATACTTTAAAGGTACAGGAATGAATCAAGCTCATGTGGAATAGGAATATGTCTGTATTTCCCTACTGAGAATCCAAGATCTAACATTTGCCACACAGTCTTCCTCTTAGCTTCTAGTTTAATCTCTCAAATAGATTAACACTTTGTTTTAGACAACCATTTCTGCTTGCCTGTTGACTGTCCTAATATAGATGAGGTCCTACCCAGATGGTCTAGTCCCCTTTCAGGTGACGTGTTGCTTTGTCAACACTCTCCTGAAGACTTGTGTAAGAGAACTGGTTTGCCCTGGTCAGTAGCCAGCTTTTTCCCTGAGGTTGCTTCCACCTGAATGCAAAGTTCAGTGATGCTATCTGTCAGCAGGCTGTAGGAGGATCTCCTGAGACCTCCTTTGGCTTGTAATGAAAATTGTGCTCTGAATACAGAGCAAACCAGGTAATTTTTGTGGATGTGTTGGTGTCTGGTTGTATGCATATATACATACATGTGTATGTTGTTTATCTGTTTGTAAGGAAAGATAGATAAGGGATGGTTGTCTACTTTTTGTGCTTATAGACATATTCATATATGCAAACACACATATACACATTTATTCTCTGAAACATCAGAGATATTATCAGCTAAAAATAAATTTTCAGAAAGAAAAGGTAGCAACAAAGAACTTCCTTTCTCCTCTGAAGGGCATAGTGATTTGAATTTAATCATTTACAGTAGTTATTAGTTCAGGTATTTAGATGTCTATCATCTGGTGTGCAAGCAAATATTTGCATGCATATTTATTTTCCCAAAAAAAATACCCTGTACATAAAACAGACATGTAACTAAAGCACAGTCTAAATGTGTCTTGACCATCTTAAAACATTTTGCTTTCAAAACCCCAAATCCTTCAAGTCACTTAGAGAGAACTAAGGGATATATACAAATGGAACTTGGACTTTTGAAATTAAATTTACAGAACCAATTACAAAACTTGGATAAAGTCAGTGGAACTGTATGAAATAGCACCAAGGGAAACAGGAACCCAGGAGAACCTGCATGCCTTTACATTATTTATCCTCAGCAGAACAATTTTTCAGCATCCAAGCCAAAATCTTTCAGCATTTCTTTCCCCTCCACAGTGCCAGTGTCTCAATTACTGGAAGAACCCAAAAACAATTACAAGGATTTCAATAATCTCCCTGTATTATTTTGGCTGAACTGCTCAGTATCATCAATAACATGATTATCATTTTCAGAAGAAATTGCATGAGGTAGAGACACTGTGAGAAATGCTCCCAAACATTTTCAAAATCATGTTTTCAGCAACTCTTACATTATTCAGTGTCTTAATGAGTTCCAGTAGTCTCAGTAAATACCTTCCCATACAGAGGGACTTGACTGCTCATATTTCTCAGGAAGCTTAAGCAGTAGAAAACCAAATTGTTAGCTGGTCTGGAAATGTTTCTTTTGATTCTTAAACTCCATGTGAAATCCAAGCCACTGAGAGTGCTGCCTGGTGGGTGGATATTATCCCATCTATTTTAGCTCATCCATCTTTTATTTCCTGTGTTTATCTGGGGTCTGCACCAACTGTCATAGCTTCATTTCGTGGCTGACTTGTATCTGTTCAAGTCAGTGGGTTTTATTAATGCTTACAAGCCTACAGCTATGAGAGTGCTAAAGATGCCATGTTAGTTCTGCCCTGATATATAGATTGGTTCCCCATTAGGAAGAAATTCATGATTGTTCATAAGACTGAATCCACAGCCTCTGTCTTCTCACCAGCTTTTCCATCCTGCAAGTCTAAAGACCAGCCCATGTGAATTTTACTGGTTAGCATTAGAAACATGCCTGGATTTTAACTGAAATATCTAGAATCCAGGAAAGTCATGTAATGTCAAGCTAGTACCCTTCAAATGGAAGAAAAGTGCCTGTTTGTCCTCTGTACAAACTCGTCTTTCTCAGAAAGATCAAAGTTCTACCAACGACAAGGTTCTTCATATTCATACAAGGCTTCTCAGCTTCCCAGGCTTGTGTAATGAGAGGTGTGCACTCAACATCTCTTCTGCCCTTACAGCAGTCACCAGCCATCTTCTCACCAATAAGGAGAATGGAAACAGTAATTCCTGAGAAGACTACGAGAGCTTGTGCTAGATGCAAGAAAAATGCTGCCCAGGGCTAAATTGTTGCAAGCCTGAATGAACGTTAGGGGACAGTATTGGCCAGGAGTCAGCCAATTCCTTGCTCTTCATCCCCTCCCTTTCTTTACAAGGCATCTTCCCTCCTTTCTAAATGATAAAGCTCCTCTTGCTCCTTACTTATCTAACTGGTGCAAGAGACATTCATTTTTTAATCTGGCCAAATCAATTATAAGTATTACAGCCTACAATTACCCTGGGAACTTCTGTAAAACTAATTAGTATGAGTCTTAGCAATGAATTACGCCTTTCTTTTGGCTATTTGCAGCAGGCAGAAAAACAAAACCCAAACAATCTACACTCAAAACAAGATCACACATCTCTAAGGCATATCAAACAGAATTCAAAGCAGTGCTTTATAACGTTCAGATTTGTCAAGAGAGGATGGGCCATGGTGGCCTGAAAGCCAGAGCACCTGCCATTGCCTTGGGCTTAGCATGCATTTTCTGAGGAGACTTTGTAAGATGTAAAAGTCCTCAGCAGAGACCCTTTAGAAAGGAAAATCTCATGGAAGCTTATGAAGTTGGTATAATTTCCTTTGCAGCAACAGAGGAGGTGAATGTAATGGTTCTTTAAGCTGAAGCCATCTAGCATCAGTACAGAGCTGATTCCTTCCCTTGGCGAGGTGAGGAACTAAGCAGAGCCTTGTCTGTCTATTCTCAGGCAAAAAGGGAAGCCAGGGGGCTGCCTGGAGAGCTCCTGAATTGAAGAGATGAAATTGGAAAGTAATTACAAGATGTGCACCACACCTTGTAGCAAGTGAATCAAGACACAAAGGGCAGACTAAAGCCCTTCTTTATTGGCATCTTGTTGCTGTAATGTATTTCTTACAGGTGTAATTACCTAAAAGCATCATAGTTGTTTCATTTATGACCTAAAATACTACTTTATGAAGCTATTAAAGGTAGAATTGTACTCTGGGATAACTGCAAATGCATCTGTTTAAGATTAATTTTAGATTCATTGCTAATCTTCAGAAGCAGTGTTCCTCTAAAATACTCTTAATAAAACATAAAGATTCCTTAAAAGCAAAACTGTGCAACTCACACCTTTTCAGATTCCATGACAGAGGTGGAATTATAAAATAAAATTAAAATAAAATAAAATAAAATAAAATAAAATAAAATAAAATAAAGAAGAATGGAAAGACAATCCCAATTCAATGGAGAGAGAGCAGGAGAGTTTACTTACCAGCATGTATGTAATTGTTCATGCAGCTGGTACAACTTTGTTGGAAAAGAATGAACTGTTTCCCTTCTGCACAAGTGATAACTTGGTCAGGGAGCTTCCTGAGTTCTTCAAACCCTGCTTGAGTGAGAAAAAGCACACCCTCCTTTCAGATGAATGCTGCAGTTGCTGAAAACTTGGCCTGTATGGGTCAGACTTTTTTTTTTTTTTTTTCTGTTTTCTCTTCACAAATGGAAATATCTGGTATCTTCAAAAAATTCAAGAAAGCCATTTTCTGCCTTATTTCAATCTATGAACTATATCAGAGACGTGCTTTACTCCTTATGCACAGCCACTTCCCTGCATTGGGCAGCTTCTAAAGGATAGGGGCATATCATGATGGAGAGAAATTTTAGGGAAAGGAGAAAATAGGGTTACAGACTGGGTGATTATGCAGCTACTGGGATGTTATTTTTCACTGCAGAGAGAAGATGAAGACATGTTTGTTTGTTTGGTGATACATTCTTCATAGGGAGTCTTTGGTATGTCCATGACCTGCCATGGTTCCCAGACTTAGCATTTTCCTCCCTTTTATGTGAAGCATTTAACCCCTCACTTCCTGGCTTTTCTCTTGCAAGACTGAAGCAAATTTCTCAAGAGTGAGAGGAGCAATATGAATCAAAACAAATGCTCCATTTCCTTCTCTAATACACCTGTCAAGTGAAGGTCAAGCAGCAACCCTGAACAATAAGTACAGATTCCCTAAGAAGGACATTTGTCAGTTCCTGTTCTTTCCAGCAGAAAAAAAATGAAACACATTCTATTTTGAACCAGTCAGTACACTATACAGAGAGTGAGTGACCTGCCACACAAGCTAAATCTGAGTGAAAAGTCCTAAGAAATTACTTAGGACATCTCTAGTTTTTCTCTATGCCCTGGAAGTGTATGTAGAAGTGAAGGAGAATTATTTAGAGAGAGTCATTCCCATGTCCAGCAGGCAGCTATAGAATCTATCATAGCTATGAACTGTCCTATGTGCAATTCAGCATGACAGGTGACCTGCAAGGTTTCTGTCCAGCTGTGACCTAGCAGGTAGACTGTCTTAAAATGAGGAGTTTGCAGGAAGCACCCGAAAGAAGTGTTTTCCAGTCATACCTGCCAGCTCCAGTCATGTTGACCCATGAGGAGGGACTGGGCTCCCTTCTCCTTCTCATCATGTTAAGCCAGTAAAAAACCGAGAATCATTCTATAGGGTACCAAATATTTCTTGTTTTCCAAAACCAAGCAAACAAACACACCCACATACGAAAGGAGAACTAATTAAGATCAAGTCATATCTCAATAATTATGCAAATTAAAAATCAAAACAAAGAAATTCTATTTATCACATCATAAAGTTGCAAATTGCTGTTGGGACTCCCATCGGCTGGAATAGATGAGAGCTCCAAGGCTGTAGGTTTTGAATTAGTAGATCAACCAACATGTGTACAGGTTTTCCTGTGATAGCTGGGGGGCTGTTGGCAGATGTATCACCAGCCTTTCCTTCCCCTCATCTGTACTGAGTTCAGGTTCATGGATATTTGTAGGTTATATTTGTTTTGGAGCTCTCTAATGTTAAGTCATTGGTTTTCTTCATTGTTTATGTTCTGTAAGACAACATTCTTTGATAAATCTCTTTCACATCCCTTGGGATATTTTTATTTGTTTGGTTTTGGTTTGTTTGTGGGTTTTGTTGGTGGAGGGAATTCTTTTGCAGCTTTAACCTGTCTCTAGCAAAAAACTCCTTAACTTTTTGTTAGAAAAGAAAGGCATACCTTCTGCAATGGTGTGCACTAGTCTTGGTGTTGACATTTCTGCACATTCCATGTTTCACCACTTGCATTCTCTCCTAAAGGAGCAGCTCTTTGTGATGTGGAGAAGCAGCATGTAATGATTTTCAGTTTCTTTTTTGGGACTCTAGCTGCCCCCCAGCACGCTGTGTGCTGCCATCTCCCCAGTTTCTTTTTTGGGACTCTAGCTGGCCCCCCAGCACGCTGTGTGCTGCCATCTCCCCTCTTTCAGAAGAGCCTCTAACCTACTGGTTTGAATTAGTCCATTTGTATTGCTTTGTTACACATTTTAAAGCTTTCCACAGCAGAAAGTGAATTATTGGGAAGGAAGGTAGACATAACTGGTTTGTAGGGCTTGGTAGTGTGATAAAGAGCCTTTCAACTTTTATGTCACCAGCGTGATTACAGCCTGCATTGGCAGCTAGAGGAAACTGGTACCATCTATTTGCTGTTTGGTAGCTCTTTCCATGATTCATGGTGGTAGCACAGATCCAGTAGGTATCAGTCCATATTGGAGAAACCACTACTAAGACCAGTGCTACTTGGCTTGCTTGTTCACTGTCACAGCAAAGGAGAAAAGGGTAGAACAAACCATGAACTAAGTCCTCTTTCCCAACCTCTAAACATGGTCTAGGCACATCCTCACTTGTAGAGAACCTCTCCCTGAAATGTATCTGCCCAAGTATTGGATTGGCAGGGTCTTGATGTTTCATCTACTATGTATGTAGGACACATGACGGTGCCCATCTTGGAAGGGAGAGATTCTGAAGTCCATTATAAAGGTTTTATGCATAAATACTTGCTTCATAAAGACTGTCCCTTCAGTTATGAAAGTTAGTAAATGGTAGGCTTGTGTGTTTTTCTTCTTGGTTCTATTGTTTCCTTCCAGATTTCCCTTCCATAGTAAGGCACTTTTTGTGCTGGAAGTATTTTTTCCCTTTTTGTCAGAAATCCAGTTCTAAAATAATTTAAATTATGAAAAAATTCAGAAGATTCTCTCTTTTCTGGTTTCCAAGCTTAAAGTAATAATAGGGATTTATTATTTTTTTAAATTGTTATCCTGTTCATGCAAATGTTTGATCTTCAGTTGCTGTGTTGCAAACTGAATCATTCCCTCTGTCAAACTCCAGTGAGCTGGGTGGCAGATATGCTCTGTCCCAATGGCATTAGCAGCTTCTCCCAAACATACGAGTGCAATATTTAAAATAGATACTCTTTGGTTCTTTTGGATTGCAAAGCTGCAAGAGCAGAGCTTATAAATGAAATATCTAGTTCCCCTGAGTTTAGTCAGCTTTGAACATGATCATAGGTACTCGGTGTTACGGTAATTTATGCCATGCCTGCATATGAAAAAAAGAAATAAATAAAACCCACTGATCAGACTCAGTAAAGACTGTATTTGTTAGTTTTTGTGCTGGGAGGATTGTCCTGGTTGGTTTGTTTTGTTTCTAGTCACATACTCAATTTCAGAATGAGTTCTTCCTGACCCAGATTTCTGAGCAGACTGAAGTGGAGCCAGAAACTGTAAAAGTGCATAATTATTCTTGTATTTATTTTTAAGCTGTACAGCTCTATTAAGCTTTCAGAGAATCCTTTATACCCAGCCTTTGAAGTACACTAAGCTAGAGATCAGCCAGAGAAGTGGGTTGACACTGCTTGTTTCTGCTTGCAGGGTAGTCTGTATACACTTAAGATCTGGAGTCTCAAAGCTAGGAAAATCTTATGCCTTTTTTGGAGTGCAGAAGAGAGAAGGGATCAATACATCCAAAAGCAGTACTTCACACCCTTGGTATGTTCTGAAACCTCAGATACTGGCTCTGCTGTGAAACAGCTGAGAGCTGGAAGATTACTCTGGGTACTGACATGTAAATGAGCAGACCACACATTAAAGCTGTGTATGCTCCATCTGCCAAGTCATTCATTCTTCCCAACTTGAGACAAATTAGAAACTCTGGCCCAGTGGTGAAAGATTATTATTTGTTTCCCACTCCCCCAAAGCAATACATTCCCCTGCTTTGAGTCTGATGGAAAACATTGACCTGGAGTTGTAAAGCTCAGTATCTCTCCTCCTGATTCGTCCAGATTCTGACCCAGGCAGCACTGAAACCACAAGCTTCTTTCTGGTCTCAAAAAAATTACCTGGCTGCCTTCTTGGGCTAAGGGCCAAATAGGAATTTGGCAGCTAAGTAGGAGGAAGACTCTATCCCTTAAAGCCTTTGAATCTAGTGCTTACAATTCTGCCATAAATATTGCATTAGACTAACCAAATACAGTGTGCAAAGTGGACATGTAAGGTAAGCCCATGATCATTCCTGTAAGTATTGTAACCTGCCCTTCTGAGATCCATATGATGTAGCTGTGACATCCATTTAGAGTCTCTCCTTAGCCGTTCAGACTTGCCTCTGAACTTTTGGCCGTTCCTTGGGAAGTTGTGCTGTCAAACCCTTTTCAGGCTCCTTCCAAAACACAAGCGCTCCTGGTGTTTCTGCCCTCCTTGGAGCCAGTGTTCTTGAAGACCCGAGTGCCTCCAGTCTTTGTACTGCCTCTTGTTAGCAATACTTGGAGCTTGCATGGAACAGGAGGAAAAGATGCCAAAGCACTTCAACCACCCAGATTAATTAGACCTTACATTAAATGTAGAACTACAGCGAGGGGGATAATGATTAAACCAACAACCTTCTGGAATCAGAATACTTCCTCCTCTACTGTGTTTCAGCTTCTATAACTTTGTGAATGCCTGAAGGCAAGAATGGGGTTGTCTGTATATAAAGCACTCAGTTTCTGTATAAGCAATAGCAATAATAGTGGTAACAATAATCGTTTCTCCTGTGAGGTAGGGAAGTATCACTCTTTATTTTACAGATGGTGAAACAGAAACAAAGACACACAGGATCTTGCTTAGCATTATCTCATGCGTTATAAGCAGAGCCAGGATTGAACCCTTGATACACATTTCCCTGTTACTTGCTCTTACTCCTAGAGAACACACCATCCTTTGATGACGACCAATCTCTCTGATTTTTCTGCAGAAGCTGCAGCAACAGCAACCTGGAGACTGATGATGAACCTCCATGTGGGGAAGAAATTGATTATAATACTGACAGTTGCTCTGATGGCGAAGGGGACTTGGAGCTAGACCAAGAGATCCAGGAGTGCCTCTCATGGGTGGAAGGAGAGGTAGAAGATGAAGGAGTGGCAACGGAACAGACATGCAGCTCCAAGGCTCCCAGGGGGCTCTACATTTCCAGCCAACCAGCATCTGACAATAGATCTCACCCTCTGCGCTCAACAGCACTTGGGGTGTACAGTGGGTTCAAGAGTAGCCCTGCTTGAAGAAGGCTTTGACTTGCAGAGCAGTAGGCAAATGGGTTATTGCTCCTGTTTGCCAGCTTCAGCATCCTTCCCAGATGTATTGCTCCAGTTCTGAATAGGAAGTTGATTGTACGTTTGTGTAATTTGTATACAAGGCAGAGCAAGGGGCCACCAGCCCAGATTGAACTATGTGAGAACATCACCCATTCCTAAATATAATACCCCATTTCATGGCTGCCTCTAATGTGTGGTTTCATACAGATTGACCTGAGGAATGTTATTCTAAGATCAAGGAACCAGAGATGATTCTCCTTTCCTTTAAGGATCTTATCATGGGAACTAGCCTTTGCCTGGAAGAGTGACAATTACTGATGCTCTTGGCTAGAGCTCTCCATTGCCACTAATTTCACTTGAGCTGTAGAGCATGTGTCTGATTTCTGTCTGAACAGAATTTTTAGTGTTCAACAGGTTGGGTCAGGCTGTGCATGCTTGTGAGCTGGTCATGTCTCAGCAACAGTGTGAGAAACCCAATGTGGAAGGATACAAAGAGGTCCTCTGGAAACCTGGGCTAAATACACCACTTTGCTGCATTGGAACAAACTAGTCCAGCATAATCTCAGTTGAGTCACTTCATGCTTGATATGATAAGCCCAAATGTAGAATTGGTTTAAAAGATGCTGTGAAATTACATTTTCTCTGTGAGACATCCTTCCAGCTACAAGAATGCAGATACAACAGTTCATCCTGGGGAACTAGAGCTACTATTTAATGCTATTGGGAGTGAGAGCGATTTGGAGCATTTTAAGGAGATAAAACTTGTTCTCTTGAGGTAGCCAGGGGTCACCTGATATTTTGTCAATAAATTAGTGATGGTGGCAAGACACAATAGTGAATTTAGCCCAAGCATCCGTCCTGTGGCTTATTCTTTTTTGCTAGTTTTATTATGATACCACTAAGGAAACCTAGTTGATGGAACAGGACCCGATTGTGCCAGACAGTAATATAGTAGAAGACCTTGGTAGAATATATGTAGGACATGTTCTACCAGTGACTCCCATAACGGAGCCTGAACAGCTTCTCCTTTGATCCCCAAATAGAAAAACACTAGATTTCTCCTAAAATTGCCTCAAACATCCTGATTCCTGAGAATCCAAAACAGACTGAGAACCCACATGTGTGCCTTACTTCCCTAAAGCACGAAGCCCACATCGTTGCATTTCACACCTCATATTGCCTGAGCTTCTCCTGTGACTCAAACTCTGCTGCTGCAAATGAGGAATTGCCCTGAATCCAAATGGAACTAATTGCATGATAAAAGAGGCTCCCAACTCTGACATTACTTTATGAGCTTCAAGGAGAAGGATGAATGCATAGTGTGTTGTAGCGTTACAGCCTATAAGACCTCCATTAGCAGTGATTAGTATTATTACTAATATCAATCAAAAGCACCATGTCATCCTCTCATGCTCTCATCTTTATGCTGTTTGTGGAGATAATTCCTGATGTAGAATGAGGTTTTCCCTGATGCATTTCTGAACACCTTTCCCCAGACTACCTAGTCATATTTTCCAGCAGGAGCTTAGCCTGGTCTTTGGAAAAATGGCTTCATCCTGTCCTGCTGGATTTTCAGTATCCAGGAGTTTGAGAGTCTTTACCAGCACATAAGAGTTCCCTGTGTCTGTAACCCTTGCTTTATGATTTTGCTCAGGAGACTGGTAGCTTGGGTCCTTAGAAGCTGAACTTAGACTAAGCTAATTCATTAGGTATGGTGTGGGTCTTTGTAAAAATGCCCTGCTCTGCTTACATTACTGTGCAGCTCGTTGCACACAGTCCTGAATTTTCATAAGAGGTTGGTTCACAGGAATGAACATAAAAGAGGTAAAACAGGTGTTCCCATTATAACAGTTTGTATAGCATTGCTTCAAAGCTTCTTAATAAAAAACAATACACGTGCATAACAAACTTTGAGAGCCAACATCCTTATGGATAACAAAACCTCACAGTATGCTAGATCCAGACTGCAGCACGCACAGGCCATGCTGTGGGATCTTCAGCATTCAGCACATCCCCAGGACACAGGGGAAAAAAATACCACAGCCCATACATGTATCTGTAGATGAGCAAGTATACATCCAGAGCTCCTTTTCTCTCCCCTGCTGTTCTGTAACAATGTACCACAACAGTAACTGAATTATGCTTACTGAGGCTTGCCAGTGGTACACCTTATTGCAAAGGGAAAAAGAAAATAATCTTAAATCAGTATTTTTGTTAATGATACACCATTATTTTGTCTACAAATACTATAGCCCAGTCTCAGCCTTCTAGTTGTTTCTTTCTAATTTCTTAATCGAGGGAAAATTCAGTGGGAAAACTCTGCCCTAGTGGTGATTTGTTGAATCAATAGACTGCAAAGAGTCGGCCTAGTTTAATAAAAGCAGAACTGTAGCTTCCATGCATCTTTGGTGTGAAAAGTATATGAGCAGTACCACAGTCTCACAGATCCCTGTGGTTAGGAGCTGCAGAAGGTAGAGATTTGGCAAAGGCCATTATGGTGTTTTCAGTGTTTGGGATCTAAGTGCCTCAGCTGAGCTGTGGAAAAAGTATCCATGCACATCAACTACAACTGCATAAATGCTGATGTGCACTATGAAGAGCCTGGCCAAGTCTTCTCCCTGGCAGCTTCCCATGTTTGTGACACAAAACTAGCCAGCAAGTGGTGAGGATGATGCAGAAGGCAATGACCAGACGAACACTCCAGCCCAAAGTTGCTCACCCTGCTGCTGCAGAGATGGGAGCAGAGGAAGTTCAGCGAGAGGACTGGGTGACCAGCCAGTCGAGAATAGCACCTGGAAACCTTCAGCAAAAGCACTTTTGTGGGCTGCTTCATTTCTTCCAGGAACTTCGACGGGGAACAGATTCCCTGCTTGTTCAGACAGACCTCTAGAGGTCAGGAGAGGGCCTCCATTGTGCACTGCTCTCCCCATGCCATTAAAATTCTCCCTGAGTCATGGTAATTAAGCAGATCTAGGCTCTGTACAGAGGAACGGAAGTGCATTGACTTTAATAAAACAGAGTGTAAAACAACTTTAGATTAACTCCAGCCTTGTTTATTCTTGCACACTTGTAATTCTGCTTTGGTATTTCCCCAGTGAATGGAGCCGTTGTCCCCTGTGCCGAGGCACGTCGCCTCACTTCAGCCTGCTAAGTGCTGAGCAGTGAGCCCAGTGCCTTTTCTTGCTATCGCTAGCTAATCCCAAAGAATTTGGAGAAAGCTGATGGGAAAAGGGGGGGAGGAGAGGGAAGTCTTCCTGCTCCCCACTGCTGCCGTTCCTCAAGAGCCGTCAAGGCTGTCACGTTGAGATGCAAGCCAAATAGTTCCATAATGGCCAGAAGAGACGGTGTCCTAGAGGGATTCTCATAGTCCCCACTGCTGCAGCGTTTTTGGGCTCCTGCCAAGCACATTAACTTTTTTGACTGATGCCTTTTTTCTCACTGACTCTCTTAATGGCTGTGAATAGCTCTGCTCTTTTTCCTCCCCCCCGTGGTTTCCATGACATGGGTAGAAGATGCAGCGTTGAGCAGCGCTCACACTGCACCCTCTGTCTCAGCCTCTTGCTGCCTCTCAGGCCTGCCTGGCCACAATAGCCCTTTCCTGTCAAAGACAATCCTAAGGATGCTCTGCCAGTGTCTAGTGAAATACATGTGTGTTTAAACCTCTGGGCTAAAAAAAAAATAAATAATTAAACAATAAAAATAAAAAGAATCAAGTCAGCAAACTAAAGGAAGAAGAAAATCTAATTAGTTTTATCTGTTGTTTGTTATGAGGCTGTCAGAGTGCTCTATCCCCTGGTTTTACAGCTCTCTGGAAAATAACAGTGAAAATAATAATAAACAACCATGCACTGGGTTGTTTTTGAAGCAAGCAGGAAGCAGATTAGGGAGGCAAAGGAGCCCCTCTCTTCTGCTGCTTCTCTCCTCCTGCCAAAAAGCAGAGATGGAGGTGATGGTGCTATCTCCTGTGTTTTCTGTCCTTGGACAAGATCCACTTGCCCCTGTCCATCAGAAAGCATGAGTGGGCAACTGTCTGGCAGCCAATTTGGGACACTCAGGTTGTGTTTCTTGCTCTGTCACGGATCCCCTATGTGCTCTTGACCAAGCTGTTAATCCTCAGCTCCCAGCCTCAGTACTGATGTGAGGCATAACCAAGGCTTTGATTCCTCACAGCAAATATTGTGAAGGTTGGTGTGTGTCTTGGGGGGAAGGAGGTGAAGAAATAGGGAAGTAAAACTACCCAGGTATTTGCTGTACACTTATTTCACCCGTTGCCAGTTGAAAAGACAGCTGGAATTATTCTGTGCAGGAGTGTGGTGATAGTTGCCATCACTACTTTCCACTTCAATGATGTGCAGTGATGGTGATTGTTCATTAGGTTGTTCCTCTTTAAGCTGTGATGGATAATTTTAAAAGTCTGTCCTTGTAGGTTGTTATCAGCCTCTCCTGATCCATGTCATGGTCTTCACAGCATGGAAATTTTCATGCCTGTTTAAGGGAGAGCAGGATTTAGCCCTGCATTTTAAAATTCCTGCATGGTTTTCCAGGCAGAGAGCTCCAGCTGAAGGTAATATGCAAAGCCTGGAGAACTAAAAACTCTGTACATGTAATCTTATCAGGAAAAGATGAAGGAGAAGGCTAAAGAAAGAAGAAATAAATCAGAGGATAAGAACTAGAGGACTCCGTGCAGGGAGAGGGATGAAGCAAGCAGGTGGGAATAGGAGTAGGGGGCACCTGGGAGAGACACAGGCAGAGAAATGGGGGAATTGTTCCTATTTGTGCATCCTCTTCCGTCCCCAGAGAATGTGTCAGTATTAGTGCTACCAAGAAACAGCTCTCTCTGCTGTAGAATAAATCTGCCACTGTATTTCCCACTCCATAAACGGCAGCCAAGTTTGCATCCTCAGCGCTGCATTGTGTGCTCAGCTCTGTGTTTTGTGAGTGCTTTTCACGATGGTTAAGCCCATATCATTTCTGGCCTTAGGTTTCCTGCCCAGGGACTGACATCCTTGGACAGTTTCTGAGTGATCTATGGCATGTTATTTTCAACACAACAGTTTATGGCTACTTTCTTATGGCTACTTTTCTTTATACTGCTTCTTTTATTTCACTTTTTTTTTTTTTTTTTTTTTTTTTTTTTTTTTTGGAGGAAAAGAAGAGAAAAAAAAGGGAAAGAAAAAAATTGGGTGCTTTTCTTTTTACTGCTTCTTTTTTTTCCCTTTTTTTTTTTTTTTTTTTTTTTTTTTTTAAGTGGAAGAAAGGGAAATGAAGAAGGTGAACAGGAGGGAGTGACAGGGAAAGGAGAAGGCAGAAGGAAGCACCCTGTTACCAGTCTAGCTAGATCTCCATCAACATGGTCAGCTATTTTGGCATCAAGGGCTTGTTTTGCCTTTGATTAAGCTGCTTGAAGCACATGCAGGAACCAGCAAGAGGGAAAAGCAAACCTATGACTAAAACCAACCATCCATCAGATGCTCTGGCAATAACTCCAGTCCCAGGAAACTACCATGGTCTTTGGCTAAGTGAGCTCTGGGCACTAAGGGCTGGCTCCTCACCAGCTGATGTAATTGCAATCACAACCCTGTTTCTTGCCCCCTTGCTCCTAAATGCCTGACTGAAGGCTTTTCCTGAATGCTTTCCAGTGTATGCTCTGGCAGCTTATGCACAGATCTGCAAGGGTTTCCTGCCTTTGCCTCTACATTTCCATGAAAAGTTATTTACATTTTCTGTGTGTGTTTCCCTATCACTGGAGTTATTAATATTTATTCTTGGTGAAAGGGGTCACAAGGAGTCTTAAATCACCAGTATTAAAAAAATACAATTTTAGATCCTTAGAGAGGGCAAATAGGAGGGATTAATTGCTGCTGCCATCATATATCCAGCATCACTGAATAAAAATACTGCCCATCACTGTGATCATTGTGAAATCCTTTCCACAGGCAGTTGTGTTTCCTTTGGTCTCTGCAGAATGTAGCACAGGTCAGCCAGGCAAATCCTCAAGGTGAAAGCATGGACAGTGTCTACAGAAAGGCTTTGGATTTTTTGACAGCACAGTGGTCTTCCAAGAACCAGACAGCATGCTGGTTAGTGAGTTGGGAAAATGGGAAATTTAATAGAGGTGAAAATGAGACACTTGGGAGAACAATGGAGCAGTCTGGTAAACATCTGAAATGTCTCTGCCCAAGTGCTAGCAATACAAGGGCTAAACAGGAAGAATATAAAGCTTTAGTACATATACCAAGCTATGGATTAATCAGCTTCCCAGACACATGGAAAAGAGAAAGTAGGAAGAGCAGAAGAAGGATTAATTAGCTGTGAAACATCAGGGAATTAGTAGGTTGGGTCAAGGAAAAAGGAACCCATGTCAGCAAGCACTGACTTAGGGATAAGTGCAGAGGTACAATGACAGGATCTCTTAAAGCAGGGAGAGGAATAGAAGAAAAGTGAAATTCTAAAGGTGTGTGAGGACCTCATTAATGCCTTGAGATGAGAAATTAGCTGTTTAAAAATTTGAAGTAGCAACAGATTAGTAGGAATAAGAACAGAATTATACCAAAGCATGTATGGATGAAATCAGAAAGGTTCTGGCACAGGAGGAGCTAGAAGTGGCTAGGAACACATGGGAGGAAAAAAGAATTTCCATAAAAGCACTGAGATGGAATTAAAGTGTGCAGCGTCTGTCAGAGAAGGAGAGCACATGCAGAGGGTTGGAATCATCAATGCCTTTTTAATTCTGCTTACCACCAAAACAGTTGCTACTAGATACATATAATAGAATTCATACTGATTTGGGAATGGCAATAGGCCAGAATAAAGGGGTGTAAATTAAAGAACCCTTACATTGTGTAAGATTGGACCTGTTGGACCTGGGGGAATTCCTTTGCAGGTTGTCCAAGGAAAGCATTTTGTGAACTGCTAGGAATGGACTTCAGGAACTTTTCCTATAATGAGAGGATTCTGCAAAGTAGAGAAGGGCAGAAGTGGTATTTTTTTGTGAAGTTGGATAGAGGAAGGGCCAGGGAATTTAAATCACCCAGCTAAGCTGAGTGCAGAGAAACCTTGACAAATTATGAAACAAACAATTCATTAGCAGCTATAGGATAAGAAGATGGTAAAAGACAATGAACATGGATTTGTCAAGCTGATCTAATTTCCTTCTTTTATGAGCTAATGGGCTTAGAGGATAAAGCAGAAGTAACAAAAAGTCTTTGCTTTAGGAAAGCTTTCGATACTTTCTTACATTTTCTTAAGGAGCTGAAGAAGTACAGTTTATATGAAATCATGGGAAGGTAGGTGCACGGTAGCTGAGAAATTACTCCTGAAGGCCAGGTTTTATCTCCACAAACATTAGCCTTCTGGAAGTTAGATATTTAGTCTAAATTATTCTGTGCAGATTAAATGCAGAGACCAACATGACCGAAAGATCCCTTCTAAGGTGTGTGGACAGGAACCTTTGCTGAGATATTTCCTTGCCTCGTTAATTTCTGAGTGAAGCTAAACAACCAGTTCAGACAGGACACTTAGCTTTAAACACACCCCAAAAAGGTATCCCACAGTCACACTTGCAGGGCATTATTTCTTTTAAATAACTAAGACAATACCATGGAAAGTCGATTTATTCTGATTCAGAAAATCCAAAATATTTTTGTTGAAACTCAGTTCCATGTTTGCACACCTCTCTTTCCATTGACACACCTGCCAGCCTCACCTCCAGCCCTCTCCTGCTCTGCTTTAGAGTTCCTCCCGTCCAGATCTGTAACCTCATCCTCTGCTCTGCCTGTCTCACTTCTCCAGAGCAGAATACACTAAATGTGGGAGATCTGAGGGGTACATCCCAAATGAAGCCAGGATCAGAGCAGTCACTCTCCCTGGAGGCTGGTGCTCAGGTAGATGCCAAGAGCCCTGGAGCAGGGGGCTCGTGCTGAAGCTGCTCCACCAGATGGCCTGACTGCTCTGGGCTGTGAGAGCTGCTTTGTACTTTTTAGCTTTACTGATGCGGAGAGAACATTTTGAACTGTCTAAGCCTTATAACCTTGTATCACTGGCACACCAGCAGCAGCAGCACACTGTGGAACATAATCACAGGGGGAGAGCTCTGGAATTAAATAAGAGTTTAAATCTCTGGGTTCGCAGCTCAGAGCAAGAGGCTTTAGCTGTGTTATTTCCAGGGATTGGTTGAGTCATGTTAGAGAAGAATGGGTAAGATTAATTCCTTCGTGACTCTGGCTGAATAAATTATTTGCCAATAATTTGTCTATGATTTGATCGGTTCTAGCTGCTTTTTTCTAATGTGTATGATGCAGGAACATTAGCTGTATTCTGGATGTCTGAGCCAGGGACACAGCTCCAGTCCTTGGCATCTAGAAGTAAATTTATTCCCCAAAGACATTTTTCAACAAGATTTACCCCAGAGCAACCGAATGCAGATTTTATCTGTCATATTCAGAATGATTCATTTTTCACCTCATCAAGTAGGAAGAGAGGAGACAGAAAGAGAGAGAGGGAAAGTTATTTTGCTCTTCACAACAAACCCTTGTCTTCAAAGTCCGAGCTGCCGCAGAGCAGTAAGCGGCAGCCCACTGAGGGACGTGACAAATGTTGCTTGGCAACTCCATGCCATTGGTGGGAAGTGCTCAGCAGGCTGAGCATCACAGAGGGACTGAGATGGAGAGTGAGATAGTGGCACACCAGGATGCTCACTCCTGCCTGGCCCTGTTAGAAATGATACTGCTCATGTCCTGGTAATTCTTGCAGATGCCAGCTAACAAAGCCTTTTCTGTTGGATGGGAGAGTAATTGCAGGTCATAAATAGTGAAATGTCCCCTGCCCACTCCCTAGGAACAAAAAGTCTTTGGGACTATTAATATCCTGAAGGTCACTGAATTCTTTCCAGTGTAGCTAGCTGTGAGCAACCCTGAAAAGGCTCAGTTGCACTGCTGCTTGGTTAAACACCTGCAGGGATCTGGAAAAGCCTGTTGTCCTTTGCAGCATCGCACAGCTACCTGGCCATGCTGACAGGAGTATCAAGCCTTGGTTGAGGTGGTGGTTTCGTAGCCCTGGTAGTCTAAGGAGACCAGAGAAACCAAGTTTGCAACAAGAGGATAGTTGTTAAAACCGGCAAGCAGAATTTTCCGGCACGGTTATTCCTTCAGCACTTTTTGTCACTATTGAAATACTATAAATTAAATGAACAAGATTGATCACACAGAGCAAATCCCATGTGGTTTGTACACTAGCACACTTTGCCAAATGCCTAGAGATTTCCAGCAGCCAGCTACTCCAGAATACACTCTTTGCCTGACTACACGTAAAGCACTCAGGATTATCAGATCAAATGCTGGCATGAGGATCAAGGCATCCTTAGCAAACTTTGGAGGGAGTTTAGCAGGAGTGGGATTTGGGGTGCAAGAGAGTATCCTGTTTGAAGCTACAAGTTCTGCTTCCCTCAGTATAATTCTGGGGAGAATAAAATGCTAATTTTTCTCTGACTTTATGCAGTATTAGATTGGTCCATTCATATCAGTGAGACTTTACTTTTACTAACTACAATTCCATCAATCAAAAAAATTTGTTTATGAAAAGTGCCCACACTCTAGTAATGCTCCAGGTGGTATCAAAAATCACTGTGTGCCTTTGAATGTCCTGAACAACTTGTGTAGACTATACATGTGAAATATCCTCTGCTGTTCTGCAGTTAAGTGATGTACCATCTTGGGTGATTTTAAGTAAAATAGGTTAACAGTTTCTAATGTGTATTAAAAATTAGATTTCTTCTTTTTCAAGCTGTTTTCTGCATCTCAGCACCTGCAGGACTGTATTTCTTTTTGGAAGGGCTGCTTAACTTTATTTTTTTTTTTTCCCAGGTTATGGTTCTTCTACCCAAACATGCTGCTTTTCATTGCCTTGCTCCCTAAACACACGCTTTGATAGGTTTGAGAAGGTTTATGCAGGTGATTGTTTCCAGCCTTCGCTTTTTGGTGCCATTATGGAAACTTTACAGAATCACAGGCTCTTGCTTCTTGTGGTTGCACATATCCCAGCAAAAGCCTTGGTTTGTCCTCCATCCAACCTTCTTGGGAAGACCACTTGCCCCACTGACTGCAGGTGAGTATTTGGTCCTGCCTCAGCAGTGAAGATGAACTTCTTCCCTGCATTTTAGGCTTTTGAGGACGTCACACTTATCTCCTCTAGCCTTGCTGTCACACACAAATATGTATATATCTATACATCTGAGTCCCTCTATATATCTGTAGTCTTGACATCTCTGCTTGAATCTACCCCGGTAGGAGTCACTCTGTCCCAGTGCCCTGTGATTGCCTACCTTCTGCTTTCTGGAGCTCATTCAGCTGCCTTTCGGTTTCAAGTTAACAACCTACATGCAATGTTCATAAACAGAGCCCCCAGAAGAAGCTGGGATTTAGATTTCAGTCATGTTTCTAATTGCTTTGGTTTCTTGTAGCTTTCAGTCTTCTCCCCCAGAGACATTTCTCCTGAAGCACCCCCTCACTCATGCTTTTCTCTCTGATGTTCACAGGCTATGCTGAAACAAGGTGGCCAAGGAAACAGTTGCTTCTGTTTGGCAGCCAGCCATGCTGACACTTCTGTGGGTAGGGGGCCAGAACCAGGCCTGCTCCTGCATGACAAAGTTATTGTACCTTTCAAAAAATTATTGTGTTTGATTGAAATGTAAGGGTCCCATCTTCTTTTTGTTGTTGTCGTTAATGAGGGCTGCAGGCTGTGGGCCTTTGAAGTGTTTCCTTTTGGCTCATCTCCCTGATCTTCCTTTTTCCTAATTTTTCCTTTTTTTAACTTTTATTCTTTCAATTACCTCTGCCCTTTGCAGATCTGAGTGAGATTTGTTAATTTTCACACACTTGCAAAAACCTGGCTGGCACACTCCAGCTACCTGGCAGCCTCCAAATGAGCAGCCAGTCAGGGGAGCAAGCAAACAGGCAGCACATCTCTCCTTAGCTTCTTTGACTCCTGCTTGGCCACTCTAGAGGGGAAGATGAGGGAATTGTACAGTTACTCATCCCCTCTGCAGAAATGCCTGTCAGCAAGGCATGAATTAAACACTGCTGTGTTTAATTAAGTACATCCATATCTATTTTATTTGTGCTCTCAGGCCCTTACAGGCTTATGGACTCCTTTGCATGACCTGAGCTTGAGGGTAGTATTTTGTTTCTCAGCACACAAGTAGAATAAGAAGACACCAAGGTGAACCTGAATGGTTCCTCAGGCCCATTTGTGTTATCATCACAGCTAATTGCTAACTGGGGTTAGGCCAGAAAGGAAATAGGAAGCTTTGTAACTTACTTCTCTCTCTTCAGCTCAGGCTGAAGGGCAATGGAAATGACTGTGATGTCCATCTCTTGGTTGCAGAGGGCTTCCCAAAGGTTGAGCAAAGGTGTAATGCCTGACTTGAGAGGGGTGATGATACAAATCAGTTGGAGACCTAGAAGAAAGCTTGACTCCCCTTTGTCAAAGCCCAGGGCCCACTGGACAATGCTGAGCACTTTCCTCTCCTTTGTAGATGTCATGCAGAGGACAGAAATTTCATTACATCCATGGAACCTCCTGCCCTGCCCTTTCTTATCCTTAATCCCTCGTTTCTTCTCCCATAAAAGCATATGTAAATGCCTATAAGCTGCTTCTCTTTATCTGTCTCATGAAAGGCAGCCTGTATGAGGTTTGTCTGATTTTTAAGGAGGATGCAATTGCTCGAGATAAGGGCAGCCTCTCAGCTAAGGTGCTTGCCCCAGTTACAGGTGTAAATCTTTCTTCAACACTGCACTACTGGGCCAGCTAAATTTCTTAGGGAGGGAAAACCAAACCAAATAAAAAATAAAATTGAGGATTCAAGCCAAGAATTCATAGCAGCTTCACTATTTTTTTTTTAATTTTTGAATTCTTTAGACATCCCCCACTCCCACAATTCCCAGGGATATCACCTCTTGTTCTGCACTGATTTATGTTACCAGGTCATCTAAATATTGCACCTTGCTGGACTCATGTTTCAGTGTGGGGATGTAGAGACAGTGGAGTGCTAAAATCACTTAATCCTGCCTTATCCGTGGACTGGCTGTATAAATCAGCCACTGCCTTCCATGCTTCCCCTTTTCCTCTCAAGCGTAGGCATGATCTTCCTTCTGAGTCAGATGCTTTCTACTAAGCATTATTTTAAAATTTTCCCTTTTCTGTTGTTCAGGCTGCAAGTTCCTCTTACATTTTTTTTTCATAGAAAAAAAAAATACTAATTGGAGAAACTGATTTTAAAGTGATTGAAATGATCCTCAAGCCTTAGATCTTCTCATGCCTCCAGCAAGAACACATCAGAGAGCTCCAAATGTGTCCAGTGATGCAACTCCACACTCCCTTTTGTAGCATGTTTGCCTTAGAACTGAAAGGTGAGCTCCCCCATGTACAAATCTGTGTGGCAATGCTTTAATTGCTGCTGTGTACTTAGGGCAGAGAAGCTCATACAGATTCCTGCCAATGGAAATGCTGAAGCCCAGCTGGGTTTGGTTTCTGGGACATGGATATGAGCAGAGGGAAGCATGGGGCAATGAGGCTGTGGCAGCTCACTGAGTTCAGGAGGGGACTTAATGCATACAAAAGTCTCCGCTGCCTTGGGCAGAGCAGCTTCAAATTCATCCACATTATTAAATTATTACTGTTTAATAAGTCACTGTGTATCACTGAGCAAAGATAACTGATAGCAATCATTATCCCCAGGTCACATCAAGCGTGAGATAAGATGGGTAAAGCTGAAACCTCTTGTGCTAACATCTAGTAACTTCTGTAGCTGTGGTAATTTGATCATGTGTCCCCAGTCTCCAAGTGAGACAAAGCAGGTGAGACATGAACTGGATGTATCTGACTGGATGCATTTTAATCCTAGACAGCCTCCTGTTCAGACCTATGTGCCATCACTGAGCTGGGTGCTGTGCTTCCCAGCAGCCCCTGGAGTGAAGAGAGAGAGGGATCTTGTTAAAAATCCACCCAGCCTCAGCAAAGCCCTTTGGGACTCCTGGGTTTTCCTTCATTGGACCTAGGTCTTCTTCCAGAAATGAGGGGATGATAAATGTGACACTTTGGTTGCCATGGGAACACAGCATGAGGTTTGTGTTAGCTGTGCTGCTGGTTCTAGAGGTGGATGTGAGCAGCACTGATGGCATCTGTCCAGGTCTTGCCCACATGTCCCAGGGTGTCTGGATCTGGGCAGGAGGTGGTCAGCCCCATTTGTGTTCAAGAGGAAGATCTGAAGGGAGAGTCACTGTGAAGTTGGAAGTCTAATAGTTGTATCTAACAGTTTGGACAGAAATTGCTAAGTCCTGGTTGAAATGTCTGTTGCAAAATCTTACTGAAGATCATAAGGGAGGGCCACAGGGACCCAGAGACTAATTGTGTGTCTGTGCGTCTGCGTGTATCCCCACAGGGAACAGCTGAAGGGATTTAGTGTAGGGAGAAAAAAAATGGAACTCCAAGTTCCCCTTGTAACTCTGCTACCAGAGCTGCTCTAGCATCACCGGGAGTGTCAGGGGTCACAGCATTTATCCCACCCCTCTTTTTCCTGAGGTTTTTAAATGTATTTCTTACCCCCCTATCCCTTAGACGTGTTCACACTCAGTTGGTGACATCCATGCTCCCTCCAGTTCTGTCCACTCTCGAGGCTTTCCTGAGCCTCAGCTTGGAAATAATCAGGAAGCTCTTTCATGATGTTATGAAGTCATTTGGAGCTTTCAGAAAGACACGTTGGGAGGGACTCCTCATTGTTCCTGCTGTTTTTCTCCTTTCACAGACCTCCCTCTAATTCCTCACCTAATATCATTTTATCAGGGAAATAAATATTTTTGTAACAATCTCATAGAAGCAACTTTTATTGAAGCAAAGGGAGGGGCTGAGGCTGCAATCCTGTTTAGGACACAGGTGAAAGCCATTGCCAATCTGTCTCACTAATGTGGTGATTTCAAAGAGGCCTGATCAAGGACAGGTGTGATGAAGCTGGAGGGAAGAAAGGCGGAAGTGAAGATAGAGGCTGTGGCATAGGCAATATGGATTCTCTTTTGGATTATGAGAAAGAGTGGAAAATACCACCCAGGGAATCTAGCCAGGTGGTTATAAACCATGATAAAACAGGATTTAGAGGAACAGCTTGCAGCATGGTAAGTGTTAGTCTCCAAGACCTGACAGAAGTTTGGTAGAGAGTAGCAAGAGCAGCAGAAATAGATAGGAATGTGAAACTTGTTGCTAGAAAAGAACATTTATTTTCTGTCTATCATAAATCTCTCTCTCTTTACCAGTTTAGCTGCTTCCTACATTCCCTAAGCAGGCTTAGAGTTCATAGGTGGCCAGAGGGTTTCAATTTGAGCTCCAAATAATAATAATAATAATAATAATAAATTCCATAAAGTGATTCCAGGTGGAGATAATCATACCTTATGTTTACACAGTATGGTCCATGAGCCTTTGGGTCGGGAGGACTGACGAGCAGTTTCTCACCTGCTGTTGAAATGCTTCTTGCTCTGGGGTGATGTGCTGCACCTGCTCTGCAGGAGCTGCATCAGAAGTATGGCTGGGGGAGAACTTTCTGGCTGGAGCTGCTGAGTGCAGGCTAGTGAAAGGAAATGGAATTCTCCATGCTGGGTCTTAGCCAGGATGCTGAAATTCAACATCTGGTTAATTAATAAAAGGAGCTGCAACAGCACTGTACTCCCTGCAGCCATGCTGGGCCATTGGAATCTGTGGTCTTCTGTGAAGATGATCCTGACTCTTCCATTACAATGGCTCAACTGACTCTGGAACCATAGCTGCTCTTCTGGTGAGCCAAAAACCAGCCTGCCTCTACCATGGACTCCACACCAATTTTACCCAGTACTGCCTTCAGACCAAGGTATGTCCTTTATGTTTCATCCAGTGTAAGGAGAGCAGGAGCAACATAATGTCTCTTGTAAGATCTCTCATCCTTTCTTCTAGCGGGAGGATCATATTCTTAGGAAGAGCAGAGAGATGAGCATATCT
>NW_009953813.1:1135851-1158124 GCF_000747805.2 Chaetura pelagica
AAATGTCATTGCAGCTGCTCTGTCCTAGCACTGGCTCATAAACAATGAGCTCTGAAACTTGGTTCTTGCTGATGATAAAAATCTATGTGTTGGGCAGCCAACTCTGTTAAAGTGGGAGAATCTTGTGGTGGCTCTCCAGTGTAATTTATTGTGGAAATTATATCATTAAGAGCATCTTCTACGTAGGAGTTGCTGGAAAGAAGGGCTGGGTTTGGTTTGAATTTCAATGCCTGGAAATCCTGGAAAACGTCCTCTCTGCCTCTGTCCCTTAAAGATGGTGTTTTTCCTTTGCCTATGCTTTCCTTGAATAAACTGGAATAGTCCTTATATTGAAGTTTTTAGTGCTGCTGTTCCAGGTGTGAAGGGCCAGACTTAGCAATGTGTTAGTTTTCTTAAAGGAGGAAAGGAAATGTGTCTTTTCCCTTATGGTGCTGTTCTCTATTTGGGCTGATCCACCACAAAAAATGCTGTGACCTCTGACTGCCCATTTTGCACCCCTGATGCGGTTGGTTGTTACAGGAACATAGTCATTAGCTTGAAAATCTCACTTTGGTAAAATATCCTCTCTTTTTGCTTCCTCCTGCAAAAGTACAGTGTTACTGCAACTAGCTCTGCTGGCCAAATAAATGAGTATCACACAGTTTACAGAATGTTTCCTGTCACAGGCAGAGGACTTTATCCCTGCCATCCTCTGATAGGCACATGGAGCATCCTGAAAACACAAGCTGAGACTGTGGTTTGCCATTAAACTTCAAATCAAATCCAGTTTAAAGAGAAGGGCCTTGATATGCTTCCTGTATCCAGATTTGTGGGAATTCCTTTTGCCTGGTTTACACAAGATTGCCCAAGGGAGAGGTTTAACACTGGAGATGCATCTCTTAAGGGAAGACTCAAAGCATTTTCATTGCATTACCTTGGACCTGTAACACCTTCTCAGGCAAAACAGCTGAATGTTGCAGATGAGGGCCTGAGTGACACAGCTCCAGGAAGACAAAAACAGGTCTGCCCCTCAGGTACTGGCAGGAGGAGGCAGCATTTATTTCTGCCTCTAAAACAATTGAGCTCTGTCTCCTGGCTGGAATCCAGCTGAACTAGGTCTAGAATATAACCTTCAGTTAGATACCCTTGGAGGCCAACTCTTGATTACCTTGCCTTTCCACTTGTTCTCGGATGGGTGTTGTGATGTGGAGCTTAAAATGATGATGTACTGGGGGCTGTCTATGCTAGTGCCTGGGGTCTTCCATGTCTGAAAGTGGAAGGAAACTAGGTTTTGTGTTTTCCTGAATAAGGAGCTGGTAATACTCAGCCACTGAGCTTTCAAAGTGCTAAAGGGAGCACTGGTGTGCTTTGCATAAGAAAAAAAGTTGGGGGGGGAACCACACTCTCCTCTGTCTCCTTTCAACCTAGTTAAGCTGGGGGATAGTTAACCTGGGTTAAGATGGAGGAATACGATTCTTTTGTCCTTCTTGATCTTTCAGGCTTTACAGAACCATCTTTTTGAATGCTTAACAGACTCTGGGAAGCTCTCTGCTTCCCAGGGACCATCTGGCTGGAGTATATCTGGTTAGATAAAGTCCTGTAGCTCTACCAAGTTCAGGGTCATTAAATTATTCCCAACAAAACTTCCTCTTGTGGTTTCAATTGGATACAACTACCTTTGCTTCCTGTCTGAAGCTCTCTAATTGACAGTGTTGGTGGGACACCTGTTGTCCTCTGAGGCTTCTGTTGATGTTCGCTAATCCAACACGTGTTGATTGTGTCAACAGAAGAGCTCACTCAGCCCTCCCATATGTCTCTCAGACTGAGTTTTCTACCTCTGAGAAAAGCTCTGCATCCCTAGCATGGGGGATGTGGATCTATATTGCTTTCATGGGGACTCTTGCTCATCTAGCCTTCAGCTGAATTTTTGCTTTGTGAGGTTTTTTTGATTTTGTGTTGTGTTTTCCTTTTCTGATTCCATCCCTTTGCTCCTAATCCCACCACCTGGTAAGGCTCACACTGCAGAATCTCTCTGCCTCCTCAGTGTATACGCCCTTCAAATATTTGTAGACATTTATCACTTCCCCCTCCCTGCTTAGTCATCTCTCTGCCAAGTGAGACATATTTAGTTCTTCTAATCTTTCCTTGTGAGTGAGTCCCTCCAGCACTCGTAATTCATTTCTCCTTGCTCTTCTTTGAATACTTTCCAGTTTGTCAGCACTTGAAAAAATTTTTATTTGGGGTGTTTTCATATGAATAGGCACAAAAAAAAGAAACTTCCTGAAAAGAGATTTTTTTAATTTTTTTTTTATTTTTTTATTTTTTTTTTCTCCAAGTCACTGGGAATAGTTAAATGTAGGTAGAGCTGGAAATTCCTGCCGCAAGTTCTAGGTGGGTGTCTGGGACACAGAAGAACTGTTCCCTCTGCTGCTCTTCTGAATTTCTCCATTTCCCATCCCTGAATTCTGGAATAAAATATATAAGCTATTTTTTTCTGTGTTTGTTTCTCCAGTTCTCCTCTTAACAAGACAGACTCATAAGTGTCACAGGCTTAGCTTCCCATTCCCTGCCTCTCTTTGGCTATGAGTGATTTTCTAGCGGGCTGTGGGGTGCAAATGCTTCAGAGATAGTGGCTACCTCTTGCCAGTGTTGAATCTCTGTGTCTCAGGTTTGTTCTTACCCAATGCTGGTAGGTAAATTGCCCATGGATCAGCAGAGAGAAGCCAAATCCTTTTCATCTTGGGAAGATTTTTCCTTCTGGCCATTTGTTTCTGCTGTGCCCAAGCTGTATATAAAGGAATATAATTTTAAATGTGTCCTGTTTCTAGGATCCTGAAAAGACTTTTTTTCGTTCAAATAGCCAACTGAAAAAATTCTTTAGATAGAACCTTGTTAATTAAAGCTGTACCACAGAGAGCTGGCCTAGAGTTGCTCTTCAGTCTCCACCTCTTACACTGAACTCCATGGTGTTTTTTGAGGTCTTCCTGGTATCTCACACTGATGGTAATTTGTGCTGTCTGAGATTACATGATGTGAGCAGAATTGAAAGGAATGATGGGGAGCAGCAAGTGTTCCCGCACTCATTAAGTACAGAAAGGACTGCAGCTTCGCTGTCTGCATGAAGAGCACTTTTAATATTCCCCATCACCATCCAGTGACCAGCAAAGCAGCAGCAGTTTATCTAGCCAAGAAATGCAGTCAAATTTACTAGTCTGAGATGGGTATCAGTATAAAAACGCTTTCAGAGCCAGTTGCCAACTTGCACTGTCTGGCATGGCTTTGCATCATGCAATCTAGATTTCCACTGCAAATGCTAAAACAATGTGTTTTTCACCTGGGGGAATGAAAGGTTCTGCTTTCCTTCCTTGTATATCATGATGTTCTGTCTTCATGCCCATACTAGATACTTATCAAACATCTGTCTTGTGTTTTGTTTGGGCCCCAAGAACATTGGGTTTAAATAGAAATGTGAAACTAGCTCCAGTGACTGGGCAGGAAATGTGGTATGAAGGCTACTTGGATCTCTTAAACCAAACTTCATAAAGGAAGGGAAAGGAAGGGCAAACAAAAGCAGGGTTGGTTGGATAGGGAAATATATTTCATTTTTTTTTGCATCCAGCCCATGTCAGTCAGTCTGTGCCACCAGCTGATGCCACTATATCATCATTAAATATAAAAACAAGGAATGCAAATCTTCTTCAGTGAAGAGCAAAAGCTGCTCTTGCTTTGACAATGGATTGACTTTCCCAGCTGTCTGTTGAAGCAGCCTTGGAGAATCATGCTGAACAGTGCATTACAGATATACACACTGGATATTAAAAAGGAGAGAGAATACATTTACTGTCACTTGCAGAATGTCGTTCACCCTTCTAGTTGTCATATCATTCAGAAGCATTAAACAATGAGTCTTTGTCTACAGAAAGAAAAATACTGCCTCTATTACAAGCTTAGGCAGGAGCAGCAAAATCTTTCTGAAAAATGGCTAGAAAGAGAAGCACCAGGCATTTTCACCAGCCTATCCTTAGGTACTTGTTGTGAGGCCTGATTCTTGAAACAGCACCATGTAATCTGCTTTAGCACCTTCAAACTGATAAATAGCATCACCATCATCATCCCAGCAGCAGGCTGGGCTGACTGGCTGCTGTCTTTGATGTTGCAAACAAGCTGGTCTTTCCCAGAGGAATCAGCAGTCGAGCTGGCTTCAGTTTGTCATGTTTGTCTACTGCCATTCATATTTAGAGAGAGGGTGGGGTGTTTTTTCCATTTGTGTTTTTGCTTTATAAGAATGTGCAGTCGCTTAAGATCCATTTGGTTGACAAAGTGTTTTACAAACAAACTGTACATGGGAATAACTTTGTTCACTGCTGAAATGCAAACCCACAATTTTTATTGGGGAATCTCGAGAGACAAATGAGCTATAGTTCAGCACAGCATGACTTTAAGTATTTGGCTGAATAGAGATGGGATTACTACCACATTTAAAGCAGAGCATACAGTCCAATGCTTTGAGGTTTATTCTGTGCAAATATTTAACAAGTGGCCTCTTGTTTGAGTACAAATAAAAGTGTTGAAGCTTGCACTGTTTCTAGCTATTGGCACAAGAAAACTCTTTCTTAACAAGTATCTGTGAAGTTTAATGGTTATTTCCCCCCTGTCATGTGTCTCCTTGTTATCTGATCTGCCCCACTGACTGTTTTGTTTGAGTTTTGTTTACCCAGCCCTTCTTTGCATTTTCTGAACTTCTGATCTTAGTAATGTTTGTCGTTTTCTTTGAAATCGACTCTGTATCAGTTAAAGTTCTCTAAACTTAAATAACTAATGCAAAGGCAGATCAGGTTTTTCCCTACTCCTGTTCCCAAGGTATTCCAGAGCAAAGATGTTCAACCCCTGGCCTCATTTCCATGCATTGTAATGGAGTGATAACAAAATGCATGGCCGACTTCTCTAATTAGTCTCATGTTCCTCAAGGTCTTTTGCTGTTGCCTGCTACTCTGTCTTACACCTTAGCTTTAGGGGCTTTGTTGGTATTTCCCTAAGCACCCCCGAATCTCCTCCTCTTCCGAATTATTTCTTTAGGCATAAACTGATATATGGCAAACACAAAGCAATGCAATATTCATCATTAATTGGTCGTGATCTTTCCTGGTTTTGTTGTTGCTGTTGGGTTTTATTTTAGTTCCCACTGTGTTTAGGGGAAATTGTTTAATTTTATTTAAAACCCTAACATTTACATTTTTATTAAATGAAAATGCAGATCCATCTTCAATGTAGCTTTCCTGAGTTTGTTTTCTTGTGGATTGTTCATCTCACTTTAATTAAAAATAGGACAGGCATAGAAAAAAATTAGAACAAGAAAAAGAGCTGATGGTTGTCCCATAGTTCCTACCAGCAGGAAATGGTAAGGGATGGGGATTTTCTCTTTAAATGCAATGTATTGTTCTTCTGTTCTCCAATAAATGTTAATGAGATGTGAATAAGAAAAAGGACCAGTGTCAGTAGATGATGGAAAGCTGAAACTCTTCTCCTTGCACAGGAATTAGCCTCCTAGGCGATACTGTCTCAGACCAGGTTCGTTCGGGGAAGGCTTATTATGTGGAATTGTGTCAAATGGTGAGGAGTGGTATAAAGAGATAATCAGAGTTCTCCAGCACTAATTATATGTGCTCTATAGAAATCCCCAGCTCCATTCAGATCTTTTTTAAGGGGAAATCTCAGAGGAAAAAAATGAAGTCTAGTTCTGCAAGTGCCAATTGAGATGGCAGAGAACAAGGAAGTCATGGATTAAAGCTATCAGTTTTCTGAGACCTACCATACTATTTGGCTTGATTCTTCCCACCCTCTCTTCTTCTTTTTACATTCATGCATTGAAACATAACAAAAAATCTCTGCATATCTCATGTCTCCTTTATTCTGAAATCTCTAGGCTCTTTGCAAGTATATAACTGATAAAATTTCACAGGTAGCTATCCATCTAGCTTATCTCAAAGCATTTAAGGTTTCCCATCACAATTCAGAGGGATGGTGATGAACAGAGTGTAATACCAAAACAGTTTTCAGCAAAAGGAAATCATTCCATCTATTAGCAAATGGTTGGAGGATTCATGACTTAGTATTGGTAGGAAGTTGGTACAACAGCTGTCAGAAAAAGGGTAATTGCTATTTAACCAATGCCCCATGGTAAAGTTTAGGATCAAGATTGTTAGTATTTTGCAATCAAGGGCATTTAAGATTGCAAATCACATTTGCAATTTGTTCTTGCAACTTTGGAGGAAAAGAATGAGGAAAGCTTGGGGAAAAAGCAGTGTGATCCTGAAAGAGAATGTTCTGGAACAGTAAATCTGAAGAACATTTTACTGCTCTGCAGGAGAGAAGGATAAAAGCAATTTGAATCATCATTAACCTTTATGTCAGAAATATCACTTGGTGCATGTTTGTATTTGAAGATTCTCTATCACTGTTGTTGAATATACTACCCAACTATCTTAGAGGTACACATACAAAGTACTCAATTTAAGTGAGCACAGATAAGAGGCAGATCTTGCCACTTTGATTCATGCCACCAATAACTTCAACCAGAGTACTCCAGAAGTACAGCACTACTCAGCACAGGGTGGTACAGCCCATTCCTGTACTTGTGGAGGAATCTTAATGGTCTGTGGAAAATCTCTTGGTTATCAGGAACTCCTGCATGGATCTGTCAGTGGTTTTGCTTCTGTGCAGCAATATGAAAAGCAGCAGGGGAGGTTAGCAGCCAGGTTTGTCTTACGCTCAATATCATCCCTTGATATAGAGCGAATCAAAAGACTTCCCTTGTGGAAGGAACTAGGAGAACAGCAGTTCATGTTCCAAGGCTTGATTATCCCAATTTTCGTTCATGTCATTGAGACCTGAGTACTGTTCTTGCAGTTTTACTATGCCCCATAACTTTCATGACATTGTCTACCAAGAGACTGATCTAATCCATGGATGTTGGCACATTATTTTGCTTTTCAGTCTGTCACTTTTTTTTTAACTAATGCTGGAAGTTATGTTTAAGCATCTGACTCTTCCAAGAGGGCTTGATATAAACAGTATTAATATTCAGTCAGATCCAGCTGTTTAGAAATGTTACTCATGAAGACTGATCCAATAGCACTGGCATAACACCATTGACTGCTGAACTTTCCTTCTCTGCTCCTTGTCCTTAAATTCCCTGCAACTTGAAAGTACATTTCATTCAATATCTACCAGCCAAAATCTTTGTCACCAAGACAAATCCAAGCATCTGCCAAAGGTCATGAGGTAAATGAGGAATCAGCCCAATAATACCAAGGCAAAGCATTAAAAAGGATCAAGAGTTCATTGAGTAAAACTGAGAAATAATTTGCATTTCAAATCGCAGGCAAACCAGCTGTGTAATTTCTGCCCATAGATTCACCACTGTGATGTTCATTATCTGATTATCACTACCTACAGCCTTCCTAAAGCTTAATGCCCATTGTCTGCCTTCACTCTTGAATTAGTGAGATGTGTCTGACATTGAATTAGCAAGTAATTTCTATGGCTTCCCACAGTGAAGCATCTCTTAGGACACTCTTAGAAATTAACTGTTCCTTTTCAAGCCATTATTTGCTTCTTCCATTGGTATCTTATTAAATAATTATCAAATAAAAACGTATAATTTGAAATATGCATGTGATGTTTAGGAAATAAAAGAACTAAGGATGACAAGTTTCTTGGTGGATTAATGCCAGCAAAGTGTAGTCTTCCGTTCTCTCAAATAGACCATCTCCCAGGTTCCTGCTAGGATCTAACCGGAACTGACTGTTTTTGCATATGATCCCATTCAATGCTGCTTTGGGATTTCTCTCTTGAGTCCCTTCCAACTCCCACAGAAGAAACAAGGGGCTCAGTGATGCCCTTTGAGTCTTCTGAGTCTTGACTGAAGGACTTGGATTTGCATTACAGCAGGAAATGTGGTATACTCTGGTAAATTTAAGACCTGCAGATAGTGTTTCTAAGTGCAAAACCTGCATTTCCAATATTTTAAATATCGTGCACTCTATAAAGCTTGATCCCGCTACAATTCTCCAAAACTTTGAAGTGAACTGTAAATATTACAGCAGTGTGATTATAGTGAAGTTACTTGAGATTTACACAGCCATAAGTAAGATCATAATCTAGTCCATTGTTCCTTCACTAAGGGATTTTATAAGGTAGGGATCAAACATAAAGATTTTTTATGCAGCAGTAACTAAAACAGACAAATTAAAAATCCTTCTACTGCAGTCAGATTTCAGCACAAGGTTAATAGGAAATATATTATTTTCTCCTTAAAACAAGTGCCCTTGTTTTTTGTTCATAATGAGCAGTTTCCTTTAGCTTCAGCTCATTCTCCTTGCTCAGCTCAATGACACTTTGATGGCTCAGCCTTGGTTTTAATAGTCATAGCTGCAAGAAATTGAATACAACTAAGGAAGAAATCGCTTTCTGTTTCTCATGTAATCTCTGCTTGGGAAGGGCTGAGCCCGATGTTAAACATATGCCACTTTAGGATTTTATTTTCTGGCAAGTCTACTTTCTTTCTTTTCTAGAAATAAACACTTATTTGTATAAGCCAAAAGAAATCCTGTGTTTCAGTATCTTATCAGTGTTTGTAAGTGCTAGAAAACAGATTTCCAGCTGTCACTTCCAGGTTTGCTTTGTTTTCCTTCTAGCAAAACATCCCTTGGTTTGCTCTATTGCTTATGGAAGTGCTTGTTTCTAGTAAAGAAGTTATTTTGTCTGCTTGGGTTCTGATATATACAAAGGCAAAGGCTGTTGCTATCTGCAGAAGCAACTGTGAAATGGAAATCTGTTAATGTAGTGGCATGGCATGTATCCGTGGGAAACACTGCTACATTCAGCAGAAATCATGTCATCTTCTGTGTTTCAATTCTCTTGTTTGTTGGGGGGGAAAAAAAAAGCCATAGAAAGTGTAAATGGGAAACTTGATCTTTATTCCAACTGGCATCATTTCATACAAGAACAAGGAAAAAGCTTTTTTCGTAGTTTATTGTTGGCTGTTTCTTTGATGTGGTTTTCTTTTCTTTTGCTTTTTTTGTTTTTCACACTTACTCATGTTGTGAGATTTTTTTCCTCTGTGCCTGGACTGTTGTAGCATTCAGAGAAAACTTTTTATTTGTTTTAGTAGTTTCATGTCATGTAAAAGGTTAGAGACTGATGCTTCATCCAAATATTTTTTGGAATTACCATGTTTGTATGTGGGCATCTGTTATTTACATCAGCAGAGTGAGGACCCTCTTGGTTTTTACTAGGTTTTAGCAATGAACCCACGGGGTGGATGGTACACAGAGCCACCTCAGTCACCACTGCACTTAGCAAAGCAGGTCCAAGGTGCAGGAGCATTGGCTAAAACAAGCTACTTATCCCTTGTCATTTGTGTTGGACAAGTTCCTTGTTTGCTGAAGCTTTTCTATTGTCTACAAAAAACCATGACAGGAGTGAGCTACTTAGGAGATGATGTGCATGCTCATGCCTTATGCTTCCCTTCACTGCAGCTGTTTTACAAGTAAAAACTTGGATTCGCCTCTCTTTAGGTATGTATTTATATAGATGTATAGATGCATGTGTATGTATGGGGGGGGGAAACAGGAATCAAAGCGTCAAAACATTTACCTTCTAAATCTGTCACTTCCCCCAGTGCTTAGGAAGTGGAATAGCTTGTTTTGAAGAAGTCGGTGGGGGACTCCTCTGTGAAAAAGACTAGTCCTCATTAGTGAGAAGGGGAAGAGCATCCACAATGGAAAGAATGAAGACACTGACTCAAAATTCACCTGGAGTGTTAGTGCGAGAGCTGGGAAGGACATCAGGCATCCCATTTCCATCCAGGTGATCCCTCCACTGCAGGACCTGATCTCCATGGTCTGTAGTATGGCAGGAAATAAGAAAGCATTTGTCTGAGTTACTAAATGACAGGAGAAAAATGTATTTGTTCTTGTACACCAAGGAGTGATCTATTGTTTGTAAGCAGATTGTAACTGAAGAGCTGTAGAACAGGTTTTCTGGCTTTGTGCTTCACTTAATCATGGCACAGAGCAGACCCTGAGGCCCTGTGCAAATTTTAGCACCCATGAAAACTAAACAGTAAGTGATCGTAAATTAACAGGTCTTCTCAGGGATTAGAAAGACAGGCTCATTATTTTGTGTTTCATTGTGCTAAGAGACCCAGTTTCCAGCAAGTATTATAATTTTAAAAAATATAGCTCTCTCTGAGGCAATTTGCTGCCACTTGCAATACCTGATAGGCCTCCAAAGGGGACCATCATCCAGATTTCAGCAGAATGAGCTTCAGGGATCACACCATGAATTTATCACACTTGGGTCTTCTGCTGAGACCAGTGATCTAGTTGACATATCCCATAACGCAGGTGGAGCGTAGAAAGGGAGGGGAGGGTTTCCTATATGTTTGATATAGTATATACTTCAGAAAATAGATTTAACATCTGTGTACGATATATGTAGCAATATAAAAACTTCTTGTGAAAATATTTCAAAATTGGCCATTTTCCATGTTACTTAAAAAATATAGTATGTACTTGCATGTTTGTCATAACAATCTGAATGTTTCCCTATATTCGAAGTATAATGAGTAAGATTCATCACAGGGAAAGCAACATTTTCCATGTTAGCAATGCTAATGAGTAAAATATATGGCATTCCTGCATTGTTTGCTATTCTTATTTGCTTTTTGCAGTTTAACTAGCAAGCAGAAATCTTTCTTACTGATTTTTTTAGTGTTTGCAGCTAAGGTTTCTGGGCTATCTAATAGCTGTTTGGAGACTAATCTTGAAGGAAGTAGAATATTGCTCTGGCTCACCACGGGCAGGTGTCTATGCTAACAACTCTGTAACAGTAATGCAGTCACCTTGACTAGTTTGTGCAATATTGTTTCACTGGAGTTACTTTATGTCCAGGGTGTCAGGCAGTGGCTTGTTCTGAATTAGCAAATAGTGTGAACAATAGTACAAAACAGTTGTTTCTGAGGATTCTGTGTCCACACTGTGTATATTTCAGGGGTTTTCCCTGAAACTAAGTCAGGCTGTAATCTGGCCTTACAAACTGAGTACTCATTAGAGGTCAAAGCATGTAAATACTCCTGGAGCATCTCTTCAAGTTAAGTGGCACCCAAAAGGAATCTGGTTAACACACCCAAAAGAAATCCAGTTAAGATCATTCCAAAAGGTCAGTTGAAGCAAATAAATGGAAGCAAGCTAGAGATGCTCTTTAAAAGCACAGTCCTGCAAAATAAAACCTGAATGCAGGCGGATCAAAAGTCTAAAAGGAGAATTGTTTCCCTGGTTATCTGAAGAGGAAATAGATTGCTACCACTACCTTAGTAGTCAGCTGCACTGACTGGTGGGCAGGGGAGTGAAGCATGATGCTTGTACATTTGTTCTGTTTGACTTCTGAAAGCACTTCTGTTTTGATACTTGGTATTTCTTGTGTTTTCCTCCTCCATTTTTGTGTGGACAAGGGGATGTTCCCAAAAACAGGGTGGTATATTAAATATGCTTGAGTTACAGTAAATTTAAGCAGGTTCTTTGTTTAATTATTGCCAGCACAAAATATTCCAAGTGGTGTTGCAACTGGGTGGACACAATAGGAGGTATTGGTTTATTGCAACAATCATTCTAATGAAGGATTATGAGTTTCATTCAGAGTAATGAAATTTAGAGTGGACACTGAGGTCTCTGCCAGCTCATCTTATTTACAGGATCAGGACCCTCGACCATAAATGGTCAATGTTCTTGGAACTAATGTCTGTAATGGGAATAACAAAGGTAGAAATATTAATATATTACCTTGACCACAGGAACGCATTGAAGGATTAATTGAACAGTTGATCAAATTAGTCTCTGATGTTACTGCACTGCTCTGACCAGTAGGATTCTGCCTTCATTTTAATAAAACACATTAAAAAAATAACCTTTATAATCTTCTTTTTGCTATTACTATTAACTATTGTCTTGCAAAACCAGAAGACACTTTGGAACAGGATTCTGCCTTCGTTTTAATAAAACACATTCAAAAATAATCTTTATAATTTTCTTATTACTATTAATGATTGTCTTGCAAAACCAGAAGACACTTTGGAAGTCTGGTTTGTTTCAGGTAAAAGTTTGAAGTCTTAGTTGGAAGCTTTCCCCAAACTTTTGTCTAAAATGCTGATTAGCAACCTCAAGGGAATGAGCTTCCTTGGAAGCTTTCAGCACTGCTGCTTAGTTTTGGGCAGAAACAGTGTAAGACTTTCCTAAGGATTTTCTCTGTATTTGATTTCAGGTAAAATGTAATACAGAGAACTCAACAAAAGTATGTTTTCTATAGCAAAAATTTAAATGTCAATACTAAGAGAAACTGGCTTTGGGAACAATCTAGTCAAACAATGGTACATTTACCATCTCTTGAACATGTGCCAATTTCAGGAATAACTGCTGACATTTGGCTCTTTTAGTGATATGGAAAGACAGACACGTTTTGGCCTTTTGAATCCACAAAATTGTATTTTGAAGCTGGAGAGCAGTTTAAGCTTGCTTGCTATTTTCTTATTTATGTTTGGGGTACCTCACTGCTCTCCTACAGACCTCTGCAGAATTGCTGCTTTTCATCTTAGGTTGTCACCATTCGAGCCCTACTGACACACTTTGAAATGTATGGGCCTGAGGTGTTAATGCACTGCGGTCTGTCCACTGGCAGAAAGAGGAGAATAAAAACACAGGCAGAAATTACAGAGTATTGTTGCAGAGGATGGATGATGACTGTTGAAGGCGTCAAAGTTTCACTTGGAAGATTTTTGCAGAGGCTGTTAGGGGCTGGGAAAGTGAATGTTGCTGGCACTGTCTCTCTATAGTTTCTTTTAGCACTTATAGGTGAAAGTGCTGAGAAAATTGTGTTGTCTAAACTTCTTCTGAAATAAGAACAAAACCTTATTTCCTCCAGAGCTCTGCTGCCTGCACCTGGCTTTTGCTTTAATTGGATAGGCAAAAGAAAGACTGGTCAGTGTGTTGTGAAGGTGGGGATTGGGGAAGCAGCCACACAATGAGAGTGTCTGACAGTGAGGACAGAGATGCTCTAGAGGTACAAATTAAAGTATTTTAGTCCAATTTATCCAGAAAGCATCTGCTAAAGCAAGGTTGGCAAGATCACATCTGTTCACATTGTCTCCATCTATGCTTGACCTAGAGCTGAACCTTACATTTATAGGCAAAATGAAAGGAGAGGAGCTGGGGCAGGGGTAAGGGGAACAGTTCCATGGTCAGGAACAGTGGGCACTGAGTGAAGGCCAGGTAAATTACCTGTGTTTCCTCATCTGTGTCCTGTCATTAAAGATCTGTAGTAGAAACTTTATCAGCTGTCAGTTCAGAAAAACTGCAGTAAATAGACTTGAAATCTTTGTGGAATGTTCAACGGAAGCAAACAATAACCAACACCTCTCTTTGAGCCTTCCTTGTCACAAGGTGGGCAGTGGGAAGATGTAGTTAAATTCTCATGCTCACTGCTCAGCCAACTAAGTCACAAAAAGGGAGGGTCAAAATGACAGCTGCACACTGGGAACATTGTTTGAAGCAGGCTCCTCCTGCAGATACTACTCCATGTCAAAGCCAGGTTTTCCACAGCCTTGCACACCTTAGTACCAGTCTGGTGGCTGTGCTTCCCAGCTTCTGTATTCAAATGCATAGGAATGTCTAAATTCAAGGTTTACTAGCAAAATCTTTCTCAGAAGAATTGGTCTGAAACTTGGTATGCATATATTGTTTCACAAATTTCCCTGACCATTGGGGATTTCTAATGTCTTTTTGCATTCTTCATTTTGGAAACAGTGACATTTCTTAAATTATAGTATTATGGGCTGCTAGTCCTGCTATGTGGGCAAGAGTCTTCAGCAATCAGGAAACTAGAAGGAATTGCCAGATAACTTATGAGAAAAAGATTGCTCTGGGCTAACTACAGGAAGGGGAACTCAACATGAATTAGCTGCAAACTGAAAGGGGGCTGGGATCCTCTGAGCATGAAAGCTTTAGCTTTGAAGGCATTGTTAAAATTGGTGAATATGAGTCTTAGTTAAATTGGCTCAGTTTAAGCCATTTTCCATGAATTCTACCCCTGGTAAGAGTGCTGTGATTGCTCTGTGAGAAAGTAAACATGCTGGCTGTCTCACACCTTCACTGCCCAGAATGAAGACCAAAGATGTGGTGGGAGCTACTCTTGATTTGAGTGGCTCACAAATGTAGCAACAGCCCCTGTCCTGTGTGGGAATACTTGAAATTCAAGCTCAGCAATATATTTTTCCCAGTCCTCTGTATTTTTGTATTCCCTAGACCACAGTCTGTGTGACTCCCTCTAAACACATGGTTCACTATTTCTTCACATCTCCCAGCTCTTCAAACTCAGGAAAGCCACCTTCAGGAAGGAACTCTCTTTTAGCAGCTCCCTAACCCTAGCAACTTGGACATTCTTGCTTGAGCATTTCTGCTAGTCATTCTAGGAGATGGTGGTACCTGAAGGAAGGAGATCTCTCTTAGGCTTATTAGAGCCCTCAGAATTTTCAAACCTGTTACTACACGTCCTGGCAGTCACAAGATCTCAAAGTATCTCCACCCCAAGCATGCCCCAGCAAACTACTCTGCATCCTTCCCCTCCAGCCCTCAACGTGAGTGGATGGACACTGGAAGAGATTGCCCAAGAAGGTGGTGGAGTCACCATCCCTGGAAGTGTTTAAAAGAAATATATATGTAGTGCTTAGGGACATGATTTAAGCACAGAACAGGTAAATTAGGTTATGCTAGGTGGATTTAAGTTATGGTTGTACTTGATGGTCTTCAAGGTCCTTTCCAACCAGGATGGCTCTGTGATGAGTGGAATGGCTGAGCACGTGTCTTCCCCATGTGAGACTGTTCTGCATGATGCTTAAATCAAATAGGCGCATGCAGAAATTATATGTGTGTAGCAGCACCACATTAACGTGATTTAAACTATTATGCATGATCCACAAGCCTGCAGGCATATTATCCTCATTTAAAATTTCTGCCTACCTATTACAATGACAAGGGCTTCTCTAGAACACAAGCTCCTTAGGTCACGTTCCATCAACATGTACAGTGTGTATTTACAGAAAGAATAGCATTAAAACTTTCTCTAAATATTTTGCTGCTCATTTTAGTGCCTGAGGTCAGTCTACCAAGCCACTTCCTTTGTACCTGCATATATACCTGTGCATTTAACGAGTTGACTTGGAGAACTCCAAGCTATTTCAGGCTCAGCAGGTCAAGAAGCTACCCTGAAAGACCAAATTCCTCTTAGGCATATGTAGTTTGGTAGCTGTACTTGGCTCAACAGCTGTCACTTGTTGGTTTTCCGTGAGGCTGAAAACAGGATGAGTTGTGCAGAGCCAGTGCTCTAGAGAGAAATTAGGTGATTCCAAATGTCTGCTTGTTGCTGGCAGGGATGTGCTGATAGCAGGGTCTTGTGTAGTGATCATCCAGTCTCAGGTTGGAGAAACCAAGCTTTGGCTGTAGGGAAGCAGTGATATTGTTCCTGTTACATGGAACAGGCATGTTGGGAAAGAAAAAAAATATATAATCACAAATTAATGATGAAGTTCATGAGTTTTGGGATTGTTTTTTTTCTTTTTCTGTAGTTGAAACTCTGGAAGGAGGGAGAATATCACCAGCAGAAATTATTTTCTATTATTAGTACTTTAGCCTTCCAGCAGGTCCTAGCCAGCATTCTGCCATCTATGGCTGAGCATTACATTCCCATCTTATTCTCCCTTTCAGTCTCCTGCCACTATAAGCAGTGGGTGAAGTACAAGTAGAACCTTTAACTGCCATAGAAGGTGTGCTCTTGTTCCCATGAATGCCACACGCTTCCACTGTGACCTCTATCAGATCCCTCAGTTACTCTAGTTTCTATATTTAGGCTGCCAAGTTTTTTCAAGTTCCCAAGTGTTTCATGTGAACATGCCTAAGCCTTAAAATTAAGGGTAAATCCTCTCAAAGAGGGCCTTTAGGCACAACTGTTATATACATCAATACCAGATATGTATTTTTACAAACAATCTGGCCATTAAAGGTTTACTACATGCCAACAATGTATCAGTGGCTATAACTAACTGTTTATAAGGCAGTGAAAAGCCCCAGGATGTTTCGGATTTGGCTTCGAGCCCTGGTTTGCCTCCTACCACACCAAAAAAAAGGAAGGAAATCGGCCTGTGAATATCTTCTGAGCTAGAGGAACCAGACAATTGTTTGATTCACTGAGCATCAGAAGCTGGTGGTGTTGCAGGAGAGCTGCTGCTGCTTCTATGTTAGCAGTTGTTGATGGTCTATAGCAGGGTTATTAATTCATTGTTGCATTCATGAGGGTTTAACAGCACAGCAGTGCCAGTGTAGGATGCTATAAGAGATCTCCAGGGCCCCGTGAAAGAACAGGGGAAGGCAGCAGTGTTAGTATTGTTAGGAAGGATAAAACAATTGTTCTTCCTTGGGTCTCTCAAGAGGACTCCAGCAGGGCCACAGCCAGCCAGCAACAAATTTTAAAAAGGCTTCTTTAAACACTCAATATATTCATAAGTCCACGCAGCCTAACGCAGTTAGGAAGTCTCATAAGATCAATGCTATGAGTGTGCAGATGGTGACAGTAAACATACAGGAGAGCTGTGGAAAAAGATTAAATAAATGTTATCAATGTGATTCCAGTGGTGATAATGGGAAATGAGACAAAAAATAATTAGGAAAAAAAAAAAGCCACCGTGAAATCATTTGGGGAGGGGAGTGATTACAATGGAAACAGCACTAATTTAGAGAACTAATTATCAAATAAGTTTCACACCATCCGAAAGGCAACCTGGAGTCCATTAGCAACACACCCTGTGGTTTTGCTCAAGTAAGGGGATTAATGGCACTAGTTCCATAAAAGCAACAGTGGTAATGAATCTCCAGTCCTTAAACAGTAATGATCTCCGTGACAGATATTTCAGAGAACAGCACTGTCAACCCTCCTATGACCATCTTTTGCTTCATTTCGGAAATTGCCTTGGAGGCAAAAAATGAAGTCTCCTTTGCAGCTCCGTATGTAGCTTTTGCCTGTCTGTGGCCAAATGAAGAAATGTTTTATGAATTGTTACAGTGGATCCAAGCCTTCTTATCATGGGAATGAGGTAATGCTGCCTTACAGTCCTGTGTGAAGCAATGTCTTGGAGCACAGACCAATCCTTTCCTGATAGGGTCTGGGCACAAATGCCCTGTTTCTGTTGCAGAATATTTCATGTATTCTAGGGTTGCCCCTTCTTTTCACAGTAGTGTAGGAGGCACTATACTGACTTGGTTTTAGCTTGTCTATGGCTTACAAGGAACTGGGTGATGCACAGGGTGAATGTGGAGATGTCTGCAGGAGGTTTTGCCTCTCCAGGGCCAGCTGCAGTGAAGAAGTGGGTGCTGCTGTGGCCTGCCTGTCCCTCCCCATGGGCTGGAATGAGCCTTCTGGGCTCTCCATCTTACTTTTTTATGAGCACTAAATTCACTTAAAAGAAAACTTTGCTAAATATACCATGTGTGGGTGCCATTCATGATAAACAGAAACTCTGATTTCATCTGCTTTGAGTTACATTTGCTTATGATTACCTGAACAGCCCTTGTTTATGCTGACTTTCCCAGTCTGTTTTTGGCAGGAGTCTCTGAATATATTAGTTCCCTTTCCAGTTTAATCTGTGTTTAAATTTTACAAATAAACTTTTCAGAGATCTGGTTACTTATTGTTGTTGTTCCTGATATCAAAGTGTGTTGCTCTTCCTTTTTTAATGTACTCCTACCCTCTTTGATATCTACTTTCTGCAGTTTTTAAACTAACCTTTTAACCCCAAGCTGACTTGTGTGGTTAGAAACAGGCTCATGGGAGCAAAACAGAGTCAGTAAATAGTTTAATCTACAATGAACCTTCCTGTCACATCTTTGGGTGATTTAGAGGAAAATATTTTGGTTGAAAAAGACTGTGTTGTTTGTAGCAGTAGTAGTCTAAGAATCTAGATAAGGCATTTATTAGACAAACTGATACAGCTGAAGCAGAGAGGCACAAGTGTCAGCCTGGAGAGTTAAGTATAATTTGATAAATCATCAGAGTTTTGTTAGAGAGATGAGTAATACCATCTCTGTGGGGAAAATGCAGTTGGCAGAGTAGAGAGTGTTAGCAGAGTAGAGAGTGTTAGCAGAGGAAGAAAAGGTGAAGAAGTAATTATCTCCTAGGAGAATGGCAGAGAGAGAGAGACCCACTCAGCTTAGGCAACCTGGGGAGGTAGAGAGAATATGATGCACTGTAAAACCAATACAGCAGCTAGTATTTTGGGGTTCTGAAGGATATAAAAGACTGCTGTCTCTGAGGAAAATATTACCAAAAAGAAGAAAAAGTCTAAAAACCACTTGCAAAAAAACCTGAAAGTGCTGAGAAGGGCTTATATCTAAAGAGGATGCCCTTCTCAGGAAGGAGACTGCATTTTTAAAGAAACACCTCAGTGCTGTGAAAAGAATGGTTTGGATTGATGAAGAAAACCTTCCACCACTGTCATGTTCTGTGCTGCTTTACAACCCATGTGGAAATTCACTGAGCAATTGCAAGCCATAGAGGAGAGAGATCTTGTCTTGGTTTTAAAAAGCCATTCTTCTTGATCCCCAAATTAAGTCAGTCAGAAAAAGGGCAGAAAACTGTGTTATACACCCACGGACTGTCCTCAGCTCAGTTGTGCTGCTTAATGACATTTTAAGCACTTCAAGCTCTATTATTCTATGTGGAAGAACAGCTCTGTGCCTCAAATCTCAGTTTAGGACATGAGAAGTGGATTTAAGTCTTTCTCTTTCCAGGCTTCCTGTCTGGCTTTCGGATGGGATTCGTTCTTCTCTCATTTTAGCTGTCAGATCTGTGCTCTGAGGTGGGTGAGATGAATCTCTCTCTGGAGAGCCTGATCTCTGGCTGTTGACAACAGGAGGAACTTGGGGAAAAAATATTCAGCCTGATTTTTGGAGCTTTTATTTGGCTAAATAGATGGGAGCAAACCCAGCCTTTGTCAATTGTCTGAATTTATTTATATTTTCTTAATTCCTTATTGTTCCTTGGAAAGGAAGTGCAATGTGGGACTTCCTTATGGTAAAGAAATAAATGCATTGAAGCTTACAGTGTAGTAAGATACTACCCTAAGCTGTGCACCATATGTAAGTTAGGAAGATGGATTTTTGTTTGTGGTGTATTTGTTTCGGAATGATTTCTCTTCTCAAAGCAGTATCTTAAATTCCTTTTACTGCTGTTGCTGCTAGTCACAAAAGCACAAAATCTTATACAGAAAACGATGCAGAAATCATCCCCCATTTCCCCCCTCTCTCTTAATTGTTATGTTCACACTTTAGATGAAGTGTCTGAGTGCTGGGTTTAATTTAGATTTAATAGGATAATTATTGCATGACAAATTAATGCCAAACAATTATTAAGTGCATATCTACTGAGGCTTCTGGAGTTTGTAATAGGATAGCTATCAGCTACCTGGTGGTTCAACTTCAAGAAGTCTGCTCCTAGTAATCACAGCATTTATTTAACATACAAATTAAATACTAATTTAGGTATAGTTTTGTCAGAAAATTACTCAATTCTCCTGATGCTTGAAAGCTGGTAGTGCCAAATTTTTAGCAGGGAGCTCTTGGGTGACCCCGAGGAAGGGAGATGCAAGTATTGCTGGCGTTATCACTGCTGCCTGTGCTATGTCTTTGGAAGCAATGATTAAAACCCCAGACCTTCACTTGTGTAGGCCAGATCATCTGCAGTCAACAGCATTACCTTTGGGGCAAAACTGCACAGACTGAGGAATCAGGTCCTGGTTTGCTAATTATGGTCTTCATTTGACTAGGCATGCAGTTAATTTGGGGTACTGCAAGGTAGTTTGGTTTTTTTTTAAAGCAAAATATTTGGAGCTGTGATAAATGAATACCGAGAATTAATTTCTATACGTGCTTGTATCTAAACTACTCCCTCTGAGCTTCCAATAAAGGCAGAACAGCAGAACTGGGTGAAATGTCCATGGGTGTCCTGGGTGTTTGAGTCCCAGCACCCTACTCTGGCTTGTCTCCTGCAAGTGCTGCAGACTAACAGTAGTAGTGCCCTCTCTCTACTGCTGAAGATGAACAAAGACTTGTCCTTCTCATGGACACAACCTACCTCCTTCCTGGAGGGAAGGAGAAATTCTTGTTCACATGGAATGAACCAAGTGAGCCATCTTGAAAAGGTCCTGGCTGCTTTATGTACCTAATGCAGGTGTTTACAGCAGTTCAGACACTGGTTCCTGACAGTAGTGTCTTAGAAAACCACTGCCAGAGGAGATGGGGCTGGTGAAGACTGCAGAAATAACAGGCATTTGTTACTGGTCTCGTGCCAGAAATTCATTCCATGCTGGATCGGTACTGTGCTCTCACTTCTTGACTCAAAACACTCTGCAAAGCTCTTGGTTTGTGGGTTGAGGGTTTTATTTTTTGCTTTTTCCCAAAGGGATGAGACAGAGTGAATGACAGGAGGATAGGTTTTTTTGCAGGTGTGATGCTAATTTTGTGGCTGGGAAGCTTAGCTAGTTATCAACAGGCTGGATAGCAAAGTTGGCTGCCAGCATGTCATTACATTTCGATTAGCGTTTTTAAAGGCAGCTCCAAAAAAAATGCCCAGAGCTGCTATTTATTTATTTACAATGGGCTTGCATTAGTAAAGGAATAAATAACATGCCTTCCCGTGAGCTGAGAAATGGAATTTATTGCAAGGGACCCATGGTGAATAAAAGTGCAAGACATCAGACCAAAATTACTTCTCCTCCTGCAAGGTGGAAGGAATATATGGCTCTGTAGGTCTTTGTGTGTGTGTGTTTGTGAGGGATTTGCAAGGAGCTGTAACAAAAGGTTGACATGAGGACTTGCTCCTTTGCCTGTCTGCTGCCACTGGCTGTTACTTCAGTTTCATTTAAAAATGGCAAGACTGCATTTCCTCTCCCTGTCACACAGTGAGGCTTGTCCCATCTTGGAAGTCAGCCAGCTGCTGATATGGCACTTGATGTGGATCTGATATTTGCAATGTGTGATAGATAGACAGATAGATATACCCTGCTAGAAGCTTTAACTCTTGCTTTTGGGGTGGGGGCAGCATTTGCCTTCCCCAAAGCTGCTTGATGTACCCATAGGGCAGAAACTAGATTTGAATTTGGCTCCTTGGAGGTTAATCTGTCCCTATAAAGATGCCTTTTCAGATCCCATTATTTATGAGAGATGATTATTCCTTCCCTCCTCCTTTCTACCCAGCCCTCTCCCAGATTTCAAATCTTATTGCTGTGCCATCTCGTTTAATTTAACCCACAGCAATTAATGCCCTTGACTGGCAGTGTTTAAACAGCAAACAATTTCATCCTGTAAATGGTAGTTTGCTGCCTGGAATACAAACAGATCTTTAACAATACAACAGACTGTTTCCCTGTGGCAGTTGTAGATAAAACACCTGCTATATTTTGATACTACATGTTGCAAAAGCTACCTGTGACATAAATATCATTCATGTGATAATTTAAGGGATGGCCAAAATTGGATTATCTGGGGTCTGATGCTTGACTTGATGTTCCTCTGCCTGACTTTGTTCCTTCAGAACAGGGTAGTGGTGGTGATGGAATTTGACTCCTCACCTCTCATTGCCAGGAATGTGTGGGCACATCAAGGGAAAACTGAGCTGCTGGGAGGGACATGCATGTGGCAAGTGCTGCAGACTCCCCCTGCTCTGAGCATCCCCACTGTGTGCAAATTGTACCCGGGCTACTATTTTGCTTGCTACTCTGGTCCCTGCCCTGAGAGGATGAGGAGGAGAAAGATCAGTGTTGGCTTTCAGTCTTTGGCTTCTCAGCAGAGGTACTCAGTCCAGGTGCTAGGAGCAGTGCTGCTGCTTAGGGTTCTTGTTCTGAGTATCTGTCTGATATGTCTGGTGGTGCTGGGTTGTGCTCACCAGCTTCACTTGGATCACAGCAGTGAACATACCATAGCAACCTTCAGATGTAATCAGCTACTGCCTGGTTTGAATGAGCATTTCCATTTATCTTTTTGCACCTGTAGCTCCCAAGCCTTTTCCCTCCAGGACCTTCTAAGGAATGAATCTTTAAAACCTCATAACACTTTGCTTTCAAATGTTAATCTTCCAGATAAAATAAAGATGAAGAAAAAGCTAATTTAGAAGAATGAAAAGCCAGATGCTTCAGCAG
>NW_009953813.1:1158154-1166102 GCF_000747805.2 Chaetura pelagica
TCAGCAGGATAAAGGGACTGAGAGGCCCTTACAGAAGGTGCTGTTCTCAGGAAAATTGACAGAAAAACCAGTAGTGTTTCCCTGTGTCTCAAAGCACAGGATCTGAGTCCTGAGATGGTAAATGCATTGAGGAATACTAATTACCAGCCCCAAGCAAATAAGCCTATTTAATATGAGGCTGTGCTTTCCTCTGAGAAAGCCCTTGAGAAATGCTGATACCTTCAGAAGTTTGATTTCAGTGGGAAGTCAAGGCTGAAGCTATCAGAGGGAGGTTTCCTGAAGTTCACGGGTAGGGGATTTTTAGGACATGGAGTCTCCATTATTCAGATTAACAGTTAACATTTTCCTACATCAGATTAAAATATATAGGCTTATTTATTATTTAGTATTTTACTTGTCTGATATTTCAACTGCTGTCACATCTGATAAGCACAGCACAGCCTCCCAGGGGGCTTTTATCATAGCAGCAGATGACACCTATATTGCTGTAGATAGACAAGAACACAGATGAATTACCTTTCATGGTCTGTCTTTCAGGATGGTGAAGCTATGGCTGAAATCCCAGGGTAGTGTCCTCAATAGGAGAAGCGGTATTTTCTATCCTCTGATACCACCTCTTACTACTACTTGAAACAGAGTAGACATAAAAGGGAAATGTTTTCACACTCCATGAAGTCTTTAGCGTATTTTCAATCTAACCAATCATCTGAAATCAGAAAGCAGGGTGACTTTATCCAAAAAATGCGCAGATGAAGCAAAGCTTCTGTTTTGAAGGCATACCATGTGTTTGTAGCATGTTCCAAATGACAAAGCCATGCTACAGAATTAAAAAAAAAAATAAATGAATGTCTCCTCAATCAAAGGTTGCCTAAAAATATTTAGGATACCCTTTTAGTGATACATATGGTCAAAACATGTTTTTACACCCCTTTATTCACTCCCTGGATATGCACATCTTCACAGAAATCTACACTCTCCTCCACACACCTGTAAAAATGCCTGGAAAGCTATTTCCCTTCAGGCACTGTGTAGCCACTTAGTTCCAGGGTCTTGTGTACTGCCATTTACTTCTTGACAAATTGTCATATTAACTTGCTAAGCTCCTTTTTGTTTGTTTTAATCTCTGTGGATCAAACACACCCCGCATTCTTAAAAGACACTTACAAACTGTAAATCTGAAGCATCTGGACTTCTGTGGGGTGATGTGGCATTAGAGGAGCAATCCAGGGAACTCCTGTGCTGGTGACAATTTCCTAGTTCAAATGCTAGAGGGGCTAAGCCTGGCTAATGTTTACTTGACTGAGTACTGACAAGGAAGGAAGAATTGGTGGTCAATTTTCTCTAATACAAACGTTGCTTTGAAGAGCAGATAAAAAAGCATGCATGGGAGTACAGATGGGGCTTGGAAAATGAACTTTCAGTGCTTAGCCTCATTTTTATATGGTTATAAATAATTAACACTGCAGAACAGTGTTAACACTGCAAAGCCAGTCAAAAGCATTTTCTTTTCCAAAAGGTCAGGAGGATTAAAAAATAAAAAGGGAGAAAAACAGCATTTAGGCAACACACATCTGTGTTCTTACAAACAGATTGATGAAGAAGGGCTGTTCTGGCATAGCATTTCCTGCAGCAGCTCTGCCTAAACTGGGATGCATGCTTGAATTCCAAGGAAACCACCATAGATCTGCATGTTTAACAGTGAAGCATCTTGCCTTAGGGTTTTCCTGAGTAGGGACAATGTTTGGGCCATAGGTGTTTCTCTGGGTAGGGGTGGAGGGGGGAGCTGAGCACCAAGGCTCTGCTGTGGCTCTAGGCCATGACCATTTCTTGGCTCTTCATGGCACAGCCTGGCTCTGCAGAGCCACAGCAGGAAGCCACTGTTCTGCCAGTCCTAAAAGCTGCTGAACTTTGAAACCTGGCAGCACGTACATGGTGATGGTGCCAGAAGCTCAACAGCTTAATGCCTCTCCACATCACTGAACACCATCATTCCTGTCCTAATTATGACATGGTCATTGTACAGAGAAAGAAAACACTCAGACACAGTCCAGTTATAATCCCTTAACTGCTGCTCAGATGAGCTGTTCTTGCACCATTTGGTGTTGCCAGACTATGGTAGGCAGGCAAAAGCTGGGGAAAATTAGCAGTCTCTACATGCCCTACAGAAACATACTGCATGTTTAAATCCCTTCATGGGGTAACTCAGCTCGCTCAAAATGGCTCTTTTTGGAAGGTGGAGAGGTTGATATTTTGATATTCTTCTCTCCTGATACAACTGAGAGGATTATAAACTCTGACGATGGGCATGGGATGGCACAGGGGGGCAGCTGCTGCTCGTGCTAGCACTAGAAAGGTGCAGCACAGTATCTGGGCTTTCAGAGCAAGCCTGCTGGCACATTGGCTTATCAGCACCTGAGACCTGAGTGAAGTCACTGAGGGACAACTTAAATGGTGACCTCCACAGCAGTGCTGATGTGACAGGCTTTTAGAGCCTCCTCAGAGTGAACAAAAGTAAATCCTTTCTAAGGAAAGTGAGGCAGGGCATGATTTTTATACCCAAGAATATCACATCTTATATTTTCCTTGTGAGCATGAATATTTCTACCTTCCAGAAAGTACTTTCTCTCTCCCAAACTTCCTCAGCTAACTGGACAGTCATAAAAATGGTTTAAGGATCCTAAATTTCTCCAACAGTTAATATAAAGCCTTAATAATTGATGCAGCTCCACCCTAAGTTAAGAAGCAAGCAGCAACCACCGAGTTCCTTGAAATACTGTCTCAGCTTTGGGTGTTAGATTTATTTTATTCAAGAAACATGGGAAGAGAAAAAGCAGCTTATGAGCAAGCATACCTGACATGTCTTCTAATCAAAGCTGACATGAGCTGAAATAATCATGAATTCCAGCACCTATGTTAGATGCATTAGTCTTGTGTGTGTGTAAGGTGTTGTGTAAACACACCAAACTCCTGCTAAAGCACTTTCGTCTGCACTTCTGTACCAGAAGAATCAAAACCTCCACTGTACCTTGCAAATTGCTCCCCAGTGTGATCTTAAATATTAATCTGCTTCAGGTTTATAATAATCTGGAAGGCAAGGAATCTATTTAGGCCATGTAGCAGAGCAGGGAGTCTCTTCTGCCATCTGTGACAGAGGTGGGATAACACATCTTGGAGTGGTGGCAGTGGGCCTGAGGCCATCATCTCACACTGTGTCTCCTTTGCACCTTTCTGCCTGCAGCAAGAGCACTCTGGAAGGTGCTGTGCATGTTGCCTGAGGTGGAATAGCAAGGGGAAGGAACAGGGCCAGAGTCTACAAGTAAGGGCATATTTCAGATTTTGCTTCTAGGGTACAGGGAAAAAGTTTGTCAAGCCTGTAGTGAGGTGAGCCTCAGGAACTCCTGTGTGCCTTCCCTTCCCACCACTGCAGCAATTTATAAGTCACAGTCATGTCAGACTTGGGATATGCTCACATCATATTCTACACACAGCTTCCCAGGAACTCTTGAAGATTAAAAATGCAGCAAACCATAAATATTTGAAATCCCCTGGAGCTGGCATATGTACTGTCTTTAAGCAGACCTTCTTGATCTAGTATCTGTTTTTTCTGAAACAGCAACAACCTCTCGCAAGGTTCTGTTTTCTTTTTTTTATTTGTTTGTTTTCCCTTTCCCTTCTTTGCCAGCAGAAAGTTTCATGTTGCTCTGGCACGGGAGCAACAGAGCCTCACAAATCCGACTGCCCAGCTGTACAGACAGGAGGGGAGACTGCAACCTCTCCTCACTCTCTTGCCATCTCTTTCTGCTTTTCTTCTTGTCTGGATTTTGCTCAAGTGTGTGGTGATTGATGGCAGGAGGGACTGTGGAGTAGCAAGGTCACCCTCTGCATCTGACCAGAAATAGGTCTAAAGTGGGGTGACTTCTGTGTGTTTAATGCTCAGGAGATGGAGGACAGCATGTGCTATCTGCAGTGCAAGATTAGGACTAGATTTTGTGATGCTAACCTGAGACTCCTGGGCAGCTGGGCTCCTCTGCCTGGTCTGCTCCTAGTTCCTACTGAAGGATGTGGGAATCTTTTCCCTCAAACACTGCTTAATCCAAGGGATTCTGGTGGGGTGGGAGGGGCAGTTTAACTCTGCCATTCACTGGATTAATGGAGACCAGCAGTGCATGTTGCAGCATTTTGCAAAGAACTGTTTGAGCTTAAGTTGTTCTTGAACAGGCCAAGAAGGCTGGCAAATGTTTTGTTGGAGGGTGGACAGACATTTACTTGAATTTTCCCTGACTAACACCGGGATTATGATCAGGCTATCTCCTATGTTCTGTGCATCTGCTCTAATAAGCACTCTTCTGTCTGTCGAAGAGAAGAGCCAGGAACAGCAAACACCAAAAGAAATTCCCACTTGCATCCAAATGAGTGTTGCCTGGAGGAAAGAAGAACATATTTCTTCCCTTGACTTATAACAAGAGTGAAGAAATAAATCAGTTTCGCAGTGAAGTAATGCCATTGTTATCAGTGTGGGATTCCTTTAGTTATCCTGTATGACTGTATCCAATGTTACCTCAGGATTGTCCTCCTGAGGTGGTTCTCACTTGGGAACTGAGCTCTGGAGCTGGAGATCAGCAGTTGTAGTAATCCTCATTAGCACTCATTAGCCTCGGATATGGATCACCCTGTAGGGGGAGACAGTGGTTCTTCCTGGTAAAACATCTTCTGTGATCAAAGACATGGAGTATCTCGCCCTCTTTTCATTACAGTTAAGCTAAAACGCAATTATATTCTTCCTGAGGCCAGGGAATAGACAGATAATAACAAGCATTGACTTTTCCCTGATGAACTTCTTTTTGGAGCAGTTTTTCAGAAGGATTTCCCCACCCACCTTTGCTTCAGTGATGCTGCAGACAGACCTCTTCAGGGTCTAATTCAGGACACCTCATAGTTTGGTGCTTTCATAGTCTATTCCTATTCTTAACCTGATTTCCCAAGAAGCTAAGCATTCATAATCATGTGCTCCCTCACCTTTGGTCTGTCATTCCCTCAGTCTTCCTCTAATGGTCTCTGAATTAATGGAACCATTTCAGCCATTCTGGACAGAAGAAGTTATTTTACTTTGGGTAGAAAAGACAACAGAGTGGGATTCACATGCTTCTGCTGAACGAGAATTGCCATGACTACTGCCTGTCCTGCACCAGTCTAGGTGGCTGGTCAGCACATGCACAGGGACTTTTCCTTGCCTTATTCAAGGGACATGGAAAGAAACAGTAGGGGAAGACTTCAGGGTTGACATAGGATGAAGAGTTGAGGGGCAGTCATGAGTGAGAACTTGGCTTCCTAAGACCAACAGAGATACAGGACACTGATAGGCTGGAAAAGGCATTTTGCTTGTTTCCAAGCTCAGTTGCACTGTTGATGTGGTAGAAAAGATTTCTGCTGTTAAAAGATGTCCTAAGGATATTGTTTATTGTCACAATGGGCACCAAAGGCACCAGAGAGATTCCCTATTTAACTTTCCCTTGGAAGAACCTAACCAGGAGAAAGACCTTCACTCCTCATCACCAACTCACCTCCCTCAGAGGTTTATCTAAATTATATCTTCAATAACTCACAAACCTTCCTTGCAGTCTCTCATTGAGAAGACCTTCAAATGCCTCCTGTTTAGTTGTGTACAGTCCTGCACTTTACTTGCATTGCTAACAGCAACAGCTCTGATCTGCACACCAGCAAATTGCATTGACCCACAAACCAATGAGAAATTAATTCCCTTTCTTCTCTCTCCTTAGAAAGCTAGAGATGTACCTTCAGCTACATCCCCTGTTCAACTTGCTTTTTTAACCTTCTAATAGCTTTGTAATCAAGATCTAATTTTGGCTCAGGGCTTATTTGAAGTTGCAAACCTCTTTGAGCATGTGGAGAAGTTGTGATACTTCAAGGGGACAAGTGTTGCTGTTTCTTTGGCCTTTTGAAGTACTGCTAATAGAAGAGCTATCTGAGTCCATCGCACACAGGGAGTTAATTGAAAACCTAGCTTCTGCTCTTGGCCATTATGACAGGCTAAATAACATGTCATTCAGCCAGAGCATCCTGAGCCTTCCCCTGCTACTTCTTACCTCCATCAGTCTGGATTCCAAGATTACAATTGGAGGGAAGACAAAATTTTCATGTCTCTGGGCAACAAATACAATATTCATTTTGCATGGGTTTATTATGTGCCTGGAAAACATATCATTCCTGCATTGGCTGTGTAACAAAGCTGGCCAGTATTGATGGTGTCTTGTACTGTGCCCTGGTGATAGTTGCTGGGAGCAGCACTGCCAGATGTACTGGCAGAAAACCAGCCACTCTCTGGAAGTAGCCAAATGCCCTGCCTTGCACACTGCATTGCAGTGTGTTGGTGGTGTGGAGTCACCACAAGATGTTCCCCTGTAACAGCATCAGCTGCCGTTGTGTCCCAGGTGTCCAGGAGCTGCTTAAATCAGGGCATTGAAATTCTATATTGTGGTTCATAACAAGAACTTTATTGATCCTGCCTATACTGAGGACCTGATCCTGCAAAACATCTGAGCATGTGTGTGGCTCTCAGAGAGTGTGAACTTCCTCTTTGCTTTGCTCCGACTTGGAACTAAAAGTACATTCTGAAATCTCAGTTATTTGGATAGAAGGGGAATTGCATTTCCCTTGGAGTGCCAATTGCAGCAACATCATAGCAGTGTGATACAGCCTCGATGTATCCCAAGGGAAGGGTCTGGAGCCAGGGAGACTGCACTGGAACCACTGAGAGATGCCCGCACAGTCTGTTGCAGCATTTCAGTGGAAGGGAGGTGGGAGTGGGGAAGAAGGCAGCTTCCTGCTGCTGGATGAGGATATTCAGCTACAGGTGATCATTTCTGGTCTACAGGGATATGCTGATGGTGACACTCCATGACCATCCCCATTCAACTAGTTTGTTAGTTGTATCCAATAAATGTGATTATTGCAAAGCTCTGAGCTTGATAGAGTTGAAAATGGGACTGGCAGTGCCCTGAACCTATTCCCTGCCTCCATGCACAGCACTGAGGGTCATCAGAACCCCCCATTAATTTATTCTCATTAATAGTGCTTTGAGGGTAGTTATGGATCATTTTGGAGCACATGGCAAGCAAGAAACCTTCCCTGTAAGTGTGAAAAAATGCTCAATTTACAGCTGTGTGAGACATTTTTAAGTCAGTATGTGGCTCTTGAAAGTTACTTCAGCGGGTGTTTCAGTCTGGCTGGGAACCTTGTGCTGGGACACTCCTGTCACTGCAGGTTGGGGTCTCTGCCATTAGCCACAACTGGGAGAGGAAGAAATACACTGTTAAGAAAACCTGTGCATTGTAGAAAAAGAATATTTGACGAGAGGTGAGTGTGTTGTGCAGACACATCTAAACATTTCTGTCTGTCCAGCAGCCCAGTCTGGGCAAGTAACTTTGCACTGGCATGAACTACAGAAGGAAAAGTTCTTTGGTGATTTCTAATCTGAATTGTCACAGGACACAGTGACATCCCTAGCGTTGACAAGTGCATTTTGCTCTGCTTTTATCGCAGGCTGCATTTTGAATTACTGTTGTGTTTTATGGGGTTCTGTGTATTGTGTTGGGACTGCTTCATGTGTAGGCTTTTGAGCTCTAATTTGAAGCTGTCACCTTCTTCCCTGGCTCCTATTCCATTTGTTGTCACACCTGCTTTGATGTATGAAGCCATCACTTGTTGTGTCCGTGCTTTTTAATCCTTTTAATTCCTTTGATTGCTGGGTGTTGAAAGACAAAAAGAATAAATAACTGGAACAAGGGCTGAAATGTGTGCTCAAAGTGAGTTTTCCTCCTTCTCAAGTCAGGTTGTTTTGCTTTTACTCATGAAATTATTCCAATTCACTTAATCATCTTTTCTGCATGGAAAATGCAGAAAGATGGGATTGTCTTAAGTTAGGTTCAGC
>NW_009953813.1:1166256-1167599 GCF_000747805.2 Chaetura pelagica
TTCAGCAGTTGAGGTGTTCAAGGAACCAGCTGGATTCTTCCATGCCTTTTAAGCTTCTTAAGTTACTTGGTAATTAAAAAAAAAAAAATTCGAAACACACCCCAAAAATCAAACCAGGGTTTTTGCTCTTATATGCAGGGGAAAGCTGTATTTCCTTTGGTGAAGGAAACCAGTCTGGGCAGCTGTTGCTTTGAATACTGACTAGAGATAGTGTCTCATTCAAATGTCAGACACATTCAAGAACCAACATTATTATAATCAGTCACCTCTGCTTCTTCTTCCCTCTCAATCACAGCCCCAGCAGGTCCCTGTGAGCCCTTGCTGCCTTCACTTCCCTGACTTCTTTCCTCTGTGCTCCTTCACCTTCTAAATGCTCCATCGCCTGCCTCAGCAGGTCACCCCTCTCAGACTCTTGCTGATCATCCATTCATATCATCCTGCATCTTTTTCCAAGCCAGGCATACTGGTCCCTGTGGGGCATCATCAAAGCAGAACCCTATGAGCCACATGAAACAGGACCATGGAGATATTTGAGATGTTCATGCTGAGTTCATTAGGCTTATTGTCCTCCTGATCCTTTAAGCAAGGCTGTTACTGGTTCCCTGGACACTTTCTGATAACTCAGGCAGAAAAGCAAAACAGCCTCCTGTCTCTTGTCCTTCCTGCCACCCCCCACACCTCTGTAGACTGATGGCATGGAGGGGATCCCGCAGGAGGTGACCATGCTCTGCCACTTGCACTCAAACAATTACAGAAACTTTCTGGCTACCCCAGGCTACAGTAACATGTCATAATCAAAATGAATTTGTGATGTGCCACACAGACTGAGGGCTCTCAGGGGCCAAAATCTCAGGAAGAAGATGAGCAAAGAGTAGTTTTCTCATCCTAGGAGTCCTGTTAATAAGCAGAACTTACTGTTTGCTGTTAAGAATCCAGCGTCAATGATCATCAGATGACAACACATTGTTAATGAAATATTCAGTGCCTACAAATGGGTTGGGCTGGTTTTGCCCCTCTTTACATATGCTAAGTCTCTGATACCCTCAGCAGGTTGATGTACCTGCTGCAGTTCCCTGCGTTTCTGTCCTGAAAATGGAAAGGGATTCTTTTTTATGCATTCAGATGTGTGAACATTTCTAATTTTCTTGCCTGCTCCTAGGGCATAAGCTTTGTTAACATTTTGGAAATGAAGCCATGCCTTATGAAAAAGCTTGTCACAAAAAAACCCATTCAAGCAGTTGGCAGAGAGCAGCCAAGTCCTGTAACTTCAGAGTTGCCTTGTTCATTTTTCCTGTTTAATGACACTGCCTCCCCTGCTCACCTTACACACTTACTTCAGCAGG
>NW_009953813.1:1167611-1188873 GCF_000747805.2 Chaetura pelagica
CTTGATCACCTTACACACTTCCTTCAGCTGGAATAGTGAAGTGGGAGCTCCAAAATTCAAATTATGTTGAATATGGTCCTTTGTTCATTTTGGAGAGAGGTATAAAAGGCCAGGCTGTGAAATTGCAAGACTGCTTTTTTGTTGTACTTAGAAATGTATTCGTTACCTCATGTCTTAATCTCTGTTGCTTTATGTAGTGTCAATGTATAAAAAGGATCATAGGATGTCTCAGCAGTAAGATAGAAGAGGGAATCCAGTTTTTACCCTGTACTTTAAAATGGGTAAATGTCAGCTCATCACACGAAGGGGGAGGGTTGTGATCCAAGACCCCAAGGGGTCAGGGTTTGTGTCATCTAGGAGATGCTGCCAGCTTCTCCCAAGAGCAGCTCTGATCTCCTGCTTTTGCATGTGACTTTCGTGGCTCATGTTTGCAATGAATACTGGGCTTAGCAGCACCTTTAAGACACTGGAAGAGCAAAACATTTCCTTCTTGTGGAATGACATCTCTAAGCTGTGCTAGGGTAAGACTTCAAATTGGGCTGTGAGTCAGCACCTCATTCCACAGGACATTTATGAACCGCTGAAACATCAGCTTCAAACATTTCCAAAGCAAATATGTGACTGGCTCCTACACATGTACCAAGCTGAATCCCTCTATCCTCTTTTCCTTTCATAATAATGCCAAGGGGATGTCAGAGGACCATGTAGACATTGAATAGAAAGTCCCATCATTCTATTGAGCCATTGAAACTGGTCTGTAACGAGACACACTATGACAGATGCAGCCTAGCTGTGGAGCACTGTCTGGTGTGGTTCTGGCAGAAGAAAAGGGCCTTGTACCTCAGCCCATCAGCTTAAAGTTGCTTTGAATCCTATTTTATGACTGTGATGTTCACAAATTATGGCAGTCTTGAAATATCATAACCTTTAGACCTTTAGAGAAATAGAACATCACATCTTTCATTAAAGAGGCATGTTGGGTCCTGCTAGGAGAAGGAAAGAATTTATCAACCAGGGAGGACAGACAAAAGCCCTTACTGGAACATCATACCAAAAGCAGTAAATGTACTCACATAAACCAGAAGTTCCCTTCATAAAAGATAATTTATTTTTCAACAGCTGACTCAGCATTGCTAAACATTTCCTAAGAGGGGAGTTAGAAGGATTTTAGAGTATTTTAGCAGGACAGGGCCGTGGAACAAGGAATGACATGAGGAACTGTGTCATTCACTTCTCTGACAGAGTAGTATTCCAGCATTTTTTTTTTGATGTAAGAAAAACTGGCTTTTGTCTAAATGTCACGTGGGGAAGAAAGGATTGAGTTTTGTGCAAGATATTTGCTCACTATTTGGAAAGGTGACAAGTGCTTTTCTGAAGCGCAATTCATTAGAAAGAAAAGTAATAATTGTTGGTTCCATCTGCAAAGTAGTTTCCATCAGTGCCACACATACCCTCTTACCCCATCTTGTCACAGCACTGCTGTGTGGTTTGGCATAGAAGATATTTGGATTGTGTCAAGGAGGTTAAAACCGAAGTCTTTTCAGGTTCTGCAGTTTATTCTTAACTTGAACTATGATCCTTCTCAGGTGCAACCCAGAATGCTAGATAAGGCTGTCTTCCTGATTCTTGTAGTATTTTTGCTTTTCTCATGCTGATATTACTCTTCAAGACAAAAGGTCCAAGTAATGCAAGATGTCAGCCTTTTTCCTTTTAAGGAAGTCAGTAGCCTGGCTATCCAGCATGGAGAACTGGTTCCTGTGTAGTTCTATAGGCTAATTTGACTGTAGGGATAAATATTTACTGGTTTGGGTTTGTTTAGTGATAATTTAATAGGCAAATGACAACACCAGAGAAATAACATCATCTTTGATATTAGAAAGAGTTGTTGCTCTCTGTTTAGTAAAGACATAAACATTTTTAATTAATAAAGTGTTTTTTAAAAATGCATTATTTACTGGTTTGAATAGTAATGAGAAAATAATTTCTCTTATTTAATGAACCATTTTAAAACATTTTTGACAGAGAAACAGTCTGTTCCCTTTGGCATTTTTTCTCTCTCCTCCTGTTGGTACTCAATTGCATGTGAAAACAAATACAATACTATGAGGAAGAAGTGTAAGACTAAAGCTGTCTTTGAATTTGATCCATGAAGTCAGATTTAACCCACCTCAATTTCAACCACTGTCACTCTTCTTGTATCTGAGGATTGAGTTAGTCCATCCCAGACCAGACTCTATTCAAATGTATTCCTGAAAATACACAGTGATGACCAGTGATAGGACAAGGGGTAATGGGTGCAAATTGGAGCATAGGAGGTTCAAGGTGAATATCTGAAAAAAATTTTTTACTTTAAGAGTGACAGAACCCTGGAACAGGCTGCCCAGGGAGGTTGTGGAGTCTCCTTCACTGGAGACATTCAAAACCCACCTGGATGCATTCCTGTGTGATGTACTCTAGGTGACCCTGCTCTGGCAGGGGGGTTGGACTAGATGATCTTTCGAGGTCCCTTCCAGCCCCTAAGATTCTATGATTCTATGAAAAAATAAGAACAGTTGCCACTATTGAAATGTCACCTCTTGGTAACCTCAAGTCTGGTCAGGGAACAAAATGCTCTCTCGTACAAATCTGGCCTGATAGTCTCTGGAGAAATCCCTCCATCAGAATATTTAAAGGTTATCTGTAATTTGGCTAGAAAATAGAGTCAAAGCTGTTAACAAGACACTGTCGTTGTACAATCCTAGAAAGTTCAATGTGGTTTTGAGTTGTCAGGTACAGAGATTTTGGCCTGCTTAGAGCAATGGCCAATACTCTTGAGGATTCCTGCCAGAATTTAGAAATGTATTGATCAGGATGAGTAAGAGAAAAAGAATAAAAACACAACATGAACCATCCTGGAACTGAAACACAAAGATCAAACATAAAAATAAAAGTTATTTGACAAGTTTTGTTTATCTGACACTAAGAATGTATTAATTAGTGTATGTTAATTCTGTCAAGTGTTCCTTCACAGTCAGGATGAAAAGGTTAAATTGTTGCTGATTTTAGACTCATTATTGAACTTATATGTCTTGTTTCTGACAAAATGTGTGTATGTGAAGTAGAACAAAGCTGAACGAATAAACTGGGGAAAGTGTGGGGTTTCTTCATGCTGGCAAAATAGTCAGCAGCCAGTCAGTTCCAACTGAATGTTCAGATGAGTATGTGAAGTCATGGGGACTGTTGCCCTTGCCTGAACACCTGTGTTGATGTTTTGTTCAGATCTGTCTCATGAATCTTTCCTTCACATCTTCTACGTGATAGGCTTGCTAAGCCTGGTCGTGCTGGGATGTGTGGGATGGGTCATCTCAGGCAAAAGATAAAGGGAAAAACTGGGCAGAAAATATGAAAAGGATGAGGTACGTGAGGAGGGGAGAGCAGAGCAGACATGTGTGAGGATGGGAGATTTTTGCTTCTCTACAGTGACTAATGAGTGAAAAGACTTTTGAAAGAGAGATTAGAGAAAAGACAGAGCCAAACTCTTATCAGAGGTGCACGACAAATGGACAAGAACCAGTGAGTATGAGTTGGAGCAAAAGAACTTCTGACTCTATATAAGGAAAAAAAAATAAAATAGATGTGTTTTAAAAGTACTGAAACGGGTCCAGAGAGATGTGGTTCTCCATCCTTGGGGCTTTTGAGATTTGACTACAAAAGACCTTGAGCAGCCTGATCTTGCTTTGAAGTTAGCTCTGCAGGCAGTTGTACTAGGTGACCTCCAGAGGTCCCTTCCAACCTAAATTATACTATAATTTTAAGAAAATTAGGCCTATGATTTATGAAGAGGCACTTTATGGTACAGCAAACAAATACACCAAAAGAATAAAGTGTTTTGTGTTGGTTTTGTTGTTGTTGTTGTTTAAATTAAGCATTTCTTTTCCCTTGCCAAGGTTTCCATACAAGATTTCCTTAGCAACAGCAGAATGTGTTTTTTTGGCAGAGAAGGTATGGTGCAAAAGTACTACTCAGCACAGTGTAGGTGCTTGGACCATCAGCAGGTGCAGTGTGAAGACAGGTCTCTGAACCCTAAATTTGGCAGTATTAAGCTTAGGGGAAAAAAGAGAAGGAAAGAAGAAAAAGAAAATAAAACCATCTGTACCTCAAGCTCTGCTGAAGCAAAATTTGGAGTTAAGCAATGAAAGAACATGTTCTTTGAAAGTCACCTGAGCTTTTTATTTTCATTTGAGTGCTGCCAAGGACTAAGAATGATATTATACCAAATGTTCTTGTGAAAATGGAGAAAATAGCTGCGGTCGAGCACTGTAAAGCACCTGACCAGCATTTCAAATGCCCTTTCTTTGCCTTCCTCCTTTGGTCAGCAGTCTATAGGAAATGAGAAACAATCCCTTTCATGTTGGTTTCCCCAGTGGGCAGCCCTGCCTGTAAGCAATTTGTTATTTAGGGCAGTTAAATGAGAGATCATGGTTTTGTTTTTTTTCCCTGTTACCCAAGCTGTGATCCTGCTGCTGTTGCAGCAGTGGATGCTCTCCCCTCCCTCTCCTCCCTGTACCTGCCAAACACGCACAGGAGCAGTAGATCTGCCTGGCTGTAAGTAACAGCGTGGAGTCCTGCTGTAGTTTACAGCATGAAAGAGCCAGGGAATAATCGAGCCCTGGGAACAGCTCCAACGTCGGCTGAGCTGAAGAAAATAATGGGACAGGAAAGGGATGTGAAGCTAAGCCCAGCAGAGCTGGTGCTCCGGTGTCCTACACTGTCTATGGCTGTGTCTCCTCTGAAATAGCCTCTTCCTCTCATCTGGAGGGTGGAGGTGAATGGCACCAGCCCTTCTGCCCTGGGAAGGGCTGCACAGCACTGTGAGTTGGCTTAGCAAGGAACAATTAGGCTGGATTTACAAATGCAGGATGAGGGGTTTTTTGAGCCTCTCAGGAGAAACACACAAGCCCAAATGGACTGAGTAGATTCCCTAAAGTTAAGATATTCTCTCCAGTGATGGCTGGGACTAAGAGATGACAGCCCAGGTCTTAATGGTGGCTTTTGTCAGGGATGAGAGGGGAAGCCAATTGGTTAATATTCTCATTTGACATGAGGTCCAGGGGAGGCTCTGCATGGGGGGTAACAGATCATACCAGTGCTGTTCTACATAGCACAGGAGTCTGAAATAATCTTTGAAATATATATACAGATTTCTAAACCTGTATGGTCTGATTCTTCTTTGCAAAAGGATTATCATCACTGTGGAGGTCTTACCTCCAGACAGAGACTACAGCTCTTTACCAGCTACTTTAAACAAATCATAAGCCCATTCTATTTACTTTGTCTTTCTGTCACAATATGCCTGCAAATGTACAATAAATAAACAAAGAAAGAATATGGCTGTTAGTCAAAAGAAAGCATCAAGGAGGTGAGAACATCTCTCTCCAGAACGACTAGCGCCTGGAAAATGAGCCTTGAGGGGAAAAAAATGAAGGGAAGCCACGGAAATGAACAACAGGAGAATGCTACAAAACGTTGTTGCTTCTTGGTAGAATTTTACCCATCAGCTTTGACATAAGTACCATATTCCGGCTGTAAAACATAATTAGAGCAGTGAATCAGAAAGGAGCTGTCCCTCGAATAGCACAGTGTGTTCTCAGCCAAGGAGGGGGATGTGAAACTCATGCAAATAAGGCTGAGTTCCCCACTTCCTCCATAGGAAACTGAGTGTGACACAATCAGCAAAAAAAGGATCGTGGCAAACTGCAAATTTCACATGGTGTTTGGAGCTGGAATTTGTCTTTGAGCTCTGCATTAAACTGAGTGAGCTGCCTCTCTCCATCACCTCCTGCTCCAAGAGCGCCCCTTGCAGAGTGCACATGCTCCATAGCACTGCACATTGCTTTCTACAGGAAAGCAATTGCCAGACCCAACAGATTTGGATGGGAGCTCAAAGCCTGGCTGGTGTTCTAGGATGTGGCAGAGCAGGTTCCAGCTCAATGGTGTGGGTTCTTCTGATGGTCACCAGGCTTGATCCAATAATTCATTGTTTTATCATCTATGCTGGCTTTATGCAAAGAGCCCTCAAAAGCTGGGTCAGTTAAAGGGCCCTTTCTGAAAAAGCAGACTCTCCTTTTTTTGAAGCCTTCAGGGTTGTGCATTTTGAGTTTACCCCTGGAGTTACACAGTGCCCTCAGCTTGGGTGCAGCACTCAACTGGCAGTTTTCCCATGTACTTCTGTCTGCTGCCTGTTACCATGGCAAGCCCTGAACAGTACCCTCAGATCAGGCTTCTTCACTCCTTTTAAAGGTGGGGTGTACAAGCATGTTCCTTCCTCATGTAACTTCCACATCCAAGAGCAGGCAACTCTCTTGGAACCACAATAGTAAGATGTGTTGTAGTGCTGTTCCTATTGCTTTTTCTCTTCTGGGGATGATTTATCCTTCAGTCATAGCAGGCATGGTACTAATATTGCAGTTCACAATACTGGGACTCAAAAGTTGCCCACCCTTTTGGTCCATGTCTATACCATTACCTGGTATAATGTTATTTAGCTATTGGGTGCTGTATTTCTGATCTTTAGCATTGCCTTTGAGTTGTGTCACTCTCTACTTACCTGGACCTACCAAATCTGTTCTCCAGGCTGGGAAGTTAAGACACTGTAAGTACACACTGATTATGCCCAGACACTGCTTCTGCAGCCAATTTGTGCACACGTGACTCATGTCACATCCTTCTGTAAGCCAAAGCTTAATTTTATTCTAGTTATTGGGAACAGAGCAGACCTGGCCCTAAGTCGAAGTGCATCCAACTAAACAGGCTGAGCCTTATAATGGCTTTTGACTGCTTGACATTGTGTTGGGTTTGGAGGCAGAGCAGCAATGCAGGTAGCACAGCTCTGACTGTGGAATGTCACTGCTTGCAAATTCCCTACAAGTAGGACTTTCTCCCTGAGGAGTTTCTGCAATCAAAAAAAAAAAAAAAGCAAAAGCTTATCCTAGTTAATATCTGAGATGAAACACACCCTTCCTGACCTGACCCAGAATCTGTGATGAGGACCATCTTTTGCCCAGTGGCCAAGCTCACAGGGATGTTCGTCCCTGAGGAATCCAACATCCCTTTCATTTGAGCAAGGGAAAATTAACTGTGTGCTAAATGCAAAATTCATCTTAGAGAAGTGCAGCTGGTAGCAGTAGCCTTTTCAAATACATTCAGTTCTACAAAGGCAGCTGATTCAGAACTACACAGGCTGGTTGCTGTCTTCTGCTGTGAGGATCTATACTCTAACTCAGGTGTGAAGCCCATTTTTCCCTTAGGTGCTTAGAGAGTATGTGGGCAGCTCTCGCCTGTGGTATATAGCAAGCAGGACTTGTCTATCAGCTTCATGTCACTTTGACAGCCCAGAAAGGGTCATTCTTTGATGTGGAACAGCCCAGGCTTTGCTGACTGGTGATAACCTAGCTGGGCTGGGCACCTGTGCAAAAAATCTCGTGCAATTCAGATGTTTCTCCCTGTCTTTCTTTCCCAAGTCACTTTTACTCCCTGCTCCCACTTTCATGGTGACTGATCAGTAGCAATACTGGGTTGCTGTTGTGTTGCCTTTCCAAGTCCATGGCATAGCATCAGACTCCTGGGCTCCAGTTAACAGCTGGTTGTTGGGAGCACGTAACAATGAGTAGCTCTTTCCACCCTTCTCTTGTAATCCAACAAATACATGAAGATTGTCATAGCCCAAGAGAATATCGCTGAGTTTCATGGCATGAATGGGGTGAAAAAATGAACGTATTTCTAGGTTTTAGCATCAAATGTATAAGTTTCAGTGTAATGGCATCCCTGCTATTAACTTAACAAGAGAACAGAGACCTGCTGAGAATAATTTTTCCCATTTTCACTTTAATCAGGAAATCAGCAAATTAATATTAGCTCTATGAAAGCAGCACAACTTTTCTGTTTTCCATAGTGAGTATTTATTCAAGTTTTTAAACAAGTTCTCATCATTCACTTCTGTTGTTTTCCACAATTTTTGAGTTTTACTGCACTAAGGTTCAACTAGAGCTTATGGCTTTATTGCTTGAATGGCAACCCATAAAAATTTGGTACTATAGCCAGAAGTATCCTGACCCAATTGATGTTGATATTCTTACACACTCCCCAACACCCTTTTCTCCAATCTTTGCCTTGCCTTGTTCGAAAAGAGAAGAACAATATTTAACCAAGTCAGACTGTATCTCTGCAATAACACTACAAAACAACAATGAACAAAAAGGTAGCTGAAAGCAGCATCTTAAACTGCCAGCAGTGATGTGATTTTATCTGGTTTCTGAGAGGTTAAGGTGAACAAGAAGTCACCTGCCCTTTTCCAGTGCTGAGGTCTCATTATTTGCTATCTTTCTTGCTCTTCTCCCTTTCATTGTTTCCTCGTGTTGTTGATTTTGTTTTCTTTTTAAGAAAAAAACCTTGGCTCTAGAAACAAGGGCAAAACCACAAGTTTCACAACACTTTTTACCTTTTCTCATAAAGGCAGCTAATACCAGCTTTAATTCTATCTGAAGGACTGTCTGGAGGGGTGATCCTGTGCAGTGAAGTTGTTGCTAAAGAAACAGGGAGTGAGAGATCTTGTAAAATGAAAACTTTATATCATTTTCTACACTACAAAGATTTTTACAGAATCACCAAGGCTGAAAAAGACCTTTAAGATCATCAAGTCCAGCCTATGATCAACACCACCACATTGGCTAGACCATGGCACTAAGTGCCACATCCAGCCTTTCCCTGAACACCTCCAGGGATGGTGCCTCCACCACTTCCCTGGGAAGTCCTTTTCCAATATCTAATCACCTTCTCTATGAGGAAGTGCTTCCTAATATCCAACCTAAACCTCCCCTGGAGCAGCTTGAGGCCATGCCCTCTTGTCTTGTTGCTAGTTGCCTGTAAAAAGAGCCCAGCCCCACCTGACTACTTGAGCTGAGATTTCTTCCCTTTTTGCATATTTAGTAAAAGAATGAAATTATTTTTAATTGTGATTGCTTGCCACTGGAGCTTGTCATTGGTTCCTAAAGTCTCTATAACAGAAGAAAAGTCTCTGAACTTCACTTAAGATCCTTTAGTGTTTTACTTCTTTGGACATATTATTGTCTTTCCTCTTTTGTGCCCATTTATTCCATCAAAATTAACATAACCATTTCCTATCAATAAAATAAAATCAGAATTGTCATTTTCTACTCTTTTTATAACTGTAAAAGTGAAATATAGAGCTCTGCTTTCATCTTTTATCTTGCAGGGTTTTTGTAGTACAGTTACAAAAGTTGGAGTATTCTCATAAAATTATTGGAGTCCTTTGAATGTATTTCTGTCTCTCATTTTTGGAGAAGAAATCATGTCTCAGTATGGTTTTTGAGAAAACAAAAGATCTTTTGCTTAGATACTTTGGAAAATTTGTTGCCATAATCTGAAACATCTTTTCTTATTTACAAAGATGATTTTTATTTTTTTTAACCTTACTAACTCACTAAGTACTTTACTAGCTAAGTAAAGGAAAGTAGAGCTTTTCATAAAATAAAAAAAAAAAAGAAAAAAAACCCCCCACTGCAAAACTCAAACCCCAAAAAATCCTCATGTGCACACATTCCAAAATATTTTGAACCAAAAAATTAATCAAAACCAATTATTTTACTGAAAACTGTTTTTTTATTATTATTATTTTATAGCTTATGTGTTTGATTTTAAAGGAGACAGGAAATGATCTTTAGAAAAAAAATATTTCCCAGCTCTTAAATCTAGGTGTTGAGCATTCAAAACCTGGGAAGAGGGATGGGCTTTCAGAGTGCTGCCTTCTGCAACAGACTCAGTTAAAAATAAGAACTTGAAAGAGATGCAAAGGTAAGTCTCAAATCCTACCTAAATTCTTTGACTGGGAGATAAACCTGATAGTTGACTTGCTCTTTCCTGTTTTAACCTGTGTTTTGAATTAGCAGATTGTGGCAGGTGTTTCGTACTCATCTGGGGTGAGAAGTTGCAAGGATTTAACACACGATGTGACTGCTGCCTGCAGCACCCTGAGATGTACCTTTACTATGGCAACTGAAGGAGCAAATCTGCAATGAAGCACATTGTGCTGGTTGTGTGATACTGCTGCCCCAGCTACATATCACAGGAGCTTGCCTGCTATGGTGAGAGAAGCTCCATGTGCTTTGTTGTGAGGCAGGACAGACAAAATGCAAAGCTTCATCCATTTTCTGAAGGAAAAGCTCAGTAACACAGTCCTGCTTTTAGCTCTAGGGAAAAAAAAAACAACCTCCTAGATGTCCAACAATGCTCTTACAAAGCTCAGGTGCCCTCTCCAAGCTGAGGGTGGACTCTGGGGGCCACCCGCTCATGTTCACGTGCCTGCTGTGCACATGCTCGACTTGTTTTGCTTGCAAGGGGTGAATGGCCTGAGCACAGGAAGCAAATCCAATACCCTGGGCAGAGTGTGCAGAACAGAGACCCTTTGACATCTGAGCAGTGAGCCCTGAACTGCTTGCCTGTGTTCTCTGGAGTTCCACAGCGCAGGTTGGTCCCTGCTGAGGTAAGCTTCAGCAGCACGTACCAGACTTTAAATCTCAGACTCTCAGAAACAGACCTATCTTCAAAATCTATAATGTGATTCACAGAGTCAATTTTTCATCTAGTGTTTCATGTCTAGGGAGAGCCAAGTTTTTAGGAGTTGCAGTCTGGGGGTTTTGCCTTTCTGCTTTGTTTTGTGCATTGTTTGGTTTGGGTTTTTTTTCGCTTTTGCTCTTTTAGACAATTAATATGAGTCATTGACTGGCTTTTCTGCTTCTCTGCTGATTTGATTGGCTTTGTAAAGCTAAAATGAAGCCAGTCCTGTGTGGAAGTATTTGAAGGCCTTTGCTAATTCAATTAACTCTCGACTAAATTCTTTGTGGGAGGAAGTTAGTGAAAACTGGCTGGCTGGAAAGGAATTCTGCTTGCTTAAGCTTCAGTTCTCTGTGCCACTGCACTGACCTGTTTCACAAACAGCCCTGAGAACTGCAGAGGCCAAGAGAGATGCAGGGTTTATTTCTGAGACCAGTAAGGGACTATTTAGCTGTTTGAGGCATCAGACTATAAGGGACCATTTCAAGTCATTGAGTCCTAAACTTTCCATCAGGCACATCCACACAGTAGATAAGTGTCTAAGAAATATCTGCAGAATGGCTGCTCTACCTGCCATCAGAGAACGTCCTACTGCCCTCTGCCCCATGTCACTGACCTAGATTGAAAGATGAAAAGAACCCCACAGCTAATCTTCATAAGAGAAGACAGCAGGAGAGACAGACGATGTCTCTCACGTCCCAGATTTTCCAGAAGTAGTGAGGCTCTTACACCAAACTTCGAGGTGAGCCGAGGAGGCAGACCACACAGCACACCAGAGGGGACAGGAAAGCTTAGCTGACATCAGGGAAAAATTCCTACTAGTCTCATGCAAAGCAAAATAACCCAAACTAAAACCATGTATCTGGCAAAACCAACAGTCTCCCTCAAGACCAAGCCCCAGCCCTTCCCTGCAGTTGTCTGCACAGAACTACGTGACTGGTCTGGTATGTTATTCAATTCAGTGGTGGATGAAGAAGCTGGGCAGAGAGATCTGGATGTTATCATTTGGTTTCCAGAAGGAAAGGCCACTTTCACTCCCCCTGTAGCTGAGAGAAGGTGAGGGCATGCACAGCAGCCCTGGGCTGGGGCACTGCCTCCATTTACATGCTGTTTGCTGAACCAAGGAAATGGGCAGCCCAGGGAAACATTCCCAGATCAGATGACCCATTTTACTTGAGTTGAATTGAAACAATTTGCATTTCATTTTTAGATTTGGTTTAACCTTTAGAAGAAAAATCTGTCAGCTTCCAAAATGGGATCTCAAAAGGCTTTGTTTAAAAGAAAAGCAGAAATGAAGCACTGAGACTGTCCTAGGTTTCTCCAAACCACCGTTCCAGAAATGGTTTGGACCTAACAGGATGACAAAAAACTAGCCCCGTGGCCACTCACTGAACTTCTTCCCCCCTCACACACACACACACACACACACTGGGATGGGGAGGTCAAAGGCCAACTAGAAGGGCCAGGGCAGGGACTTCAAAGAAGCATCTCTTTGGTTTAAATTGTTCCCTTCAAGCTGATGCACCCTCTCCTGATCACTGGGAAGCCTTTGCTACCCATGTTCATTGTCTGTTTGCTGCCATTGGTAAACCCAGAGAGATCTGAATTCCAACCAGAATCAGTCATGAAGGGACATGATAAAGCACTAGGGGATTAGAAGTTGCTGCACTGTTTTTGTTTTAAGTCTGATGTCTTCACAAAGGGTTAACATTTGCAAGGCTGTGTTTGTAGTGTTAATGGAGATCTGAGGCAAGTGAAAAGAAGAAGGAAGGTGAGAGAAAGGTTTAAACACACTTTAAGGGGCATAAGAGGGAAGTCAGCACAAAATGGAAGTTAAAATGAAAGTGCAATGGTTTGAGAAGAGACACTCAGCTACTTTTCTTTCTTCTTGCTCTGTTTCTCTTCCCTGATAAATGGATGGATGGTAGAGTTGAAACAGATTTAACACAGAAATGCAAATGAGGTTTCCATGAAGCAGCATCTTGTCCATTGTTGCTGGAGGAACCTGGATCTCTCCCAAGTTCCCAGGCAGAGGTTTGCTCAGGTGCAGCAAGAGCTGCAGGTGCCTCCGGGCTTCACATATGGACCATCCGTTCACGCAGTGAGGGCTTTGCTGTGCCTGGTGGAGTGGATAAAGAAGTGGGAAAATGGGCCAAATCCAAACTTGTGCTTGATGTGCTTTCGATTCTCAATGGCTTAGTGGTCCTTGAGGGTGTCTGAGCACTCACATGTTGTACTCAGCATCTCACACAAGAAGGTGAAGGTTGGCTAAAGCTTTGAGGTTGCTTCATTAGCCTGTGCCTTGCCTTTACTTGGACAGTCTGTTGCAGAAGCCAGGCATTCAAAATATGTGTCAAAGAGGCTTTTTGCTATGTTACTGCACACCTAGAAACTTCTGCATAATTTTTGATACGTTTGTAGTGTCTGATGATTTTTTAATAATCTAAATAGCATCTTCCTCAAATCTTCCTGCAAGCTCAGATTCCTCTAATGTAATATTTAATGTCTCTCTGGGGCAGACAACCCCAAATACATAAAAGGGGACAGGAGGGACTGCCCTGTTGTCACTGTACTGTCTGATATGGGAGTGGGAATTGCACTCATGAGCAGTAATAAATGGCCAAAAGCTCTGCCTTCCCAATCCTGGTAAACCCATGGCAGTTTCTAGGTGAAGTCTCAAGTCAAGATGCTTGACTACCCTGAACTAAGTCACTGATTGATACCAGCACCTCCAGAAGGTAGCAAAATAAATTGCTCCATGGAGGTCTTTCCATTGACTATACAGGATGTTACAGTTAGAGGTTAGAGTAATTTGTTGGATTTGGGTTAATCTTTCCTCACACTCTGCTCTTGCCAACATATTTTCCTTTCCAGGATGTCACACACCCCTTCCCAATGGTCCTGCGTCCATGCTTTTGAGTGAAAGAGAGATCAAAAAATAGGTGGGGAAGAAATAAGACTCAACAACTGAAACCTTTTATTTTAGGGGCTTGAAAACAATCACATAAGGCTGACTTTGTTCCTCTAGGCTGGAAATGTTGAGAGCTGGTATTCAGCACAGTGCTCTCTTCTTGGTGACTAAATTTCTCATTAGTTTCAGATGTGGGATGTGAGAGGCTGTTGTCAAAAATGAAATGTTCTGAAGCAGGTAGATCTCAGGATGAGCACTTAAAACTTCCATGTAACTTCTTGGCATTTCTTCTTAACTCTCAGAAGGACTAGATTTAATGATACATTTATCCATTGTGTGCTTGACCTCATGTCTGGTCTCCCCAGGATGGCTCAGAAAAATCAATGGCAAGATTTTAATCAGCTCTAATAAGTTCATGGAAGAGAATCATTTAACAAGGCCCCTCTGCTGTATGCATTTCCACCGTGGTTCCAATTGATTATTTGTGCCAATTATTAACTATGAATCAGGATTGGAGGGAAAATAATCTGTGCTTTGTCAACTTTGTTCTTTCTGAGATTTTCAGATGATAAAATCAACTGCCCCCTCTGTCTCTTATCCTTCTGTTGCACCATTTAATTGCTGTGTTTCCCTCCTAAATTATCTGTGGTGATTCTTTTTTTTTCTATTTTTCATAAAGTAAAGCAAAAACATTCAGTAGTTGGAGGAAAAAAAAAGGTCCCTTTTTAATTATGACTCCAAGTATCCTTCTGTGCACCATTTAATTGCTGTGTTTCCCTCCTAAATTATCTGTGGTGATTCTTTTTTTTTCTATTTTTCATAAAGTAAAGCAAAAACATTCAGTAGTTGGAGGAAAAAAAAAGGTCCCTTTTTAATTATGACTCCAAGCAACTTCAACCCAGGCTTGGGGACTAGAAAGTACCTTGGATGATTTCTGCATAGATTAGAAGCAGCTTTCATATACAACCATGCACTACTGGAGTAAACAATTTAAAAACAAAAGCTTTAAAAATGCCACAGTGTTATACAGCTCTGGGAATTATTATTTTTAAGTAAAAAAAGTCTCATCTGGGCTCTGCTGAAAGCTAGTAATTAGCTTGCAGTGCAAGATGTGGACAACAGGCAACTAGTAACACCTCAGTGGTTGTATTTGCTGTTTCACTGCTATTGGGTCCATCAGAAAGACGTCATCACCATGACAGTTAAAGAAAAAAATCAAATCCTTTCTGAGAAATAGTATGCTTAGCTCTTCAGCTGGTGCTTAGAAGAGAACAAGCCTGGTAGAAGTGTCTGATTAATTAAACCTTATTTTCTTCCTTTTATACGGTAATTACACCAATTAGAAGTCAGATCCAAATGTTTTTCAAAGGGTTGTTTCTGAGAGCTCAAGTCCTCGAGACTGGCTTTATGTGAGAGGCATAAGGTGGAAGAGTTGGCTCTGGGTCAGTGCTCCATGGCTGCCAATTGCAAAGAATCTTTCTCTACAGAGGATGCCCACTCCAGCAGAAAGGGAAATCAGAGGGTTGGGATACAGAGTTTGTCTGTTAATGGCTTTACACCTCCAGACTGTGGAAAGCAAACCTAGAACTGGCTCCTGCAAAACTCTGCTGCATGTAAGAAGCCTTGGGGCCTAGTAGCAGACTGTCCTGTGCAGGTCTCCTAAGAAGCCATAGTTTAGAGAGGAGAAAATGAAAACAAATGATGCTAACAATAAGGCTTAGCTCTGCTTCTCCTGGGAATAAAGGGGAGGCAGCAAAACACCCTCAGCCCATGGAAGAATTACTGAGACTCTGCAGGGTAAAGGTCATACAGTAATCTCAGTTCTTCTAAGGCTGTTCTGGCAAGCATGAAAAAAAGGGCTTTTCTATGTTCCCACCCTATTAAAGGAACTCCACTTTTTGCTGAAATTAAAACAGTACTGCTTGGGCAAGGGATTAGGCCACTGCCAATTTTCCTAAGCTGACAGCACTGTTGGAAAAAAAATAAATAAAGGAAAAAAAGAAAAATCTTACAGCCCCCCAGTTTCCTGTGGTCTTGTTTTGGAGTTTTCTCTAGCAGTCCCACCACAGGCAAACTTTCTCCTTCTCCAGCTCTCCCCTGGTCACTTAGTTAAACACACTTGATCAAATGACAAACAGATTATGAGAAATCAGAGTCGGGATGTTACAGTTTCTGAATAAACTGAGTATTTCCAGCCAGCTCTAAAACAGGAGCTTCTGTGCCAGACTTCAGATCCTGATGATGCTTAGAAAAACAAGCTGTACCTCTGAGAGCTTCCAGGTAACAGCAGTGACATGACCATCTGAAGCCATGAGGGATGGTGATTCCAGACCAGCAGAGAGAGCTCTTGATATACACTCGTGACTGAGGACATTGTAAAAGCACATTACAACCATTTCCATGGCAACTGGCTTTGATGGACTTCAGGGCAGTAGGAAACCAAAGAGTAAGTTGACTTAGGGCAGGGGAAAAAAAAGCTGTGGTTATAAATATTGTGTAAGGGCACATGGACCATTTATCTGTGCCGGGTGCATGTGGGGAGGTATTCACACATGTGAGGGGAATAAGGTGGAACTTGACCTAAGTCACTGCTCAGGGTGTTTGCCTCAGTCAGAACCCACCCCTTGCCTGTTTGCTGCCAAATATGGAGAGCTTTGTTTTTCTTGGGGGGTGCTGCTTCACTGCTTCTATCACTTTAAACAATTAAAACCTGCAAAAAAAGACTTGATGCCAGGGATTTCCCACCTTAGCATGATTTTGGAGTCTGCTGTGAATAATGGCCCTTGGGACATCAGCAGGACAATTCTGTGTAGTGACAAGCGTTGGAGAGAACAGATCAGGGATGCACTGTCAGTGTGCTTGCAAAAAAACAAGCCCCAAATAAATTGTCTTTGTGGCAAAACCTATGTACTAGCAGTAAATGTCTGTGCAAAGTGAGGGGGTCACTGGGAGAGGATTGGATTACTTTATTTTCCTGTGAACATCACGTTCAAGAAGGAGAAGCAGTGCCACATGGCAAACAAGCATGGATTAAGCACAGCTTCTATTCCATTCCTAAACACAGCTCTGGGTGTGTTGGTGGTTGAAGACTGATTGGAGAGAGCTTGTGGTGGTCCCATCAGAGGCAGAGGAATGATTCAGTTGGTTCTGCTGAGGGGAGCTGAATGCTTCCAGCTTTTGGGTCGTGCTCCAAGAGACAGAATGCTTGGCCAGGATTAGTAGTTGTAGTGTGAGCATCAGGGAGCAAAGACAAACAGGGAAGCTTATTCCTCAAAGAGAGTGAGTTTCTCACATGCAGCTTTTGAAAAACAGCTGTTCAGGATGGAGCAGAGCCCACACAAACTTTGTTCTTGCTTTGTCACCTCCACTGAGATCAGCCTGAAACCCAAATCTCCAGCATGAACATGCTGAGCCCTGCACCACAGTGAGTCAGATCTGGATGCACACGCTGACATTGAGGCTCAGAGTCATCCTCTGGTGCAAAGGAATAGGTGCTTTTCTATCTAATAATTCAGGAATGAAAAAGAAGGCCAGAGACATGGAGGCTTTGAACCCATACAGCACCTTGAACATCTGGTTTTCATCAGACAGGACCTATGCTACCGACACGGGCTTGTTGGAGGCTCTTCCTGTCGGGACTCATTAACACCACTAAATCACAGCCACAGCCCTGCCCTCCCCTTCTCATGCAGTCACCTCTGACGTGAGATTTATCATTCCCATCCCCACCTCTTTCTGTTTGGCATTCTGGAGTTATTTATTTATATCAGGAGAGACAATTGCAGTGTTTCAGGGGTGGTCGCAGTGGAATGCTAAGCAGGCAGGGCCGGGTCCCGCAGGTAGCGCAGGATGTGGAGTTGATTTGGCCAATTCTACGTGACTAATATTAAATATCACCATATGGAGCTGAAGTCTCCCCAGGAGTTTATCACTAATTCATCTAAGGGTGACTTTTGTTGTCAGTGTTAAAGTAACACTGAGCTTTTCTTTCTTTTTTCCTGTGTTGCTACATAGTTGTCTTTTTTTGTTGTTGTTGTTTTTTTCCTTAACAATTTCTGTGAACTACTCAAGGGAAAGAGAAATATTAATTAAACCATTAAAAAAATAACGTCTGCAGAAAGGTTATTCCTACACCTGGATGGGAGAATGGAAGTGTGTAATTTGGTCACAGGGGGAAAAACAGCTCCCTTTCCACCCTTCTCTTGTGAAATCAGTTGCTTAGCTATGAACCCTTATTCTTAGTAGAGATAGAGAGTTTATTCTGTGTAAACAGTATCCTCTATCAACTCCTTTTAATTTTTTTCCCCCGTTTGCAGAAGTGTTGCATGAGTTTGTATTTGCCAGCTGGACTCTTTAGTTGGTATTTTTATGGCAATCAATTCAAGCCTTCAGCACATGGTGGAAGTCATTCGCTTTGACCCTGTGCTTCTTACAAACAGTTACCGAATTCCCAAAGTTGTGTACACATACTTCAGGTCCCTGATCAAATGACTGTTGTGCCTGACCAGTTACAATTAACTAAACCTCTTCTTCTGGTCAAGATCTCCTGATGTGCATGGAAATAAAGGCTACCCCCCTGCTACACGTGGGAATGACTGCTTCTTCCCAATGAGCTCCTTCTCTTGCTCCCTCCCCAAACTACCTACTCTTAGTGCTTTTTATTTTCAGAATCTCATTGTGCTGTGGAAACACAGAAGCAGAACTGATCTGTGAATCCTTACAGCCAAAACATAACTCTAACGCCTCTCATTAGCCTTTTAATTTAAGAGCTGCTTCCTGCTTGAAAACTTGTCCATCCTTCTGCTTTCTCTGCTGCCCTTCCAGAGAAACTTTTGTTTTCTAGTGCCCAGCCCAGCATCCACTCTTCCCTCTTGTCTATTCCCAGGTTTCTCTCCACTTTGAGAGATGCTCTTCCAAAGCATCCTTTCTTTTTGAGGAAATCTCTCTGAGCATTGGAGCAGCAGCTCAGGGTTGGGAATTAGAGCCAGGGTGAGCAGCTCCACTCGCTGCTCGTTCCTCTCGATTGCGGCATAGCATGAGAGTGATGAGGGGAAGATTGATGTAGTGGCCAGCACAGTTCAGGTTGCATGCTGCTTGCTCCCTGAGAGCCCATTAAAGGGAAGATTTAGATGCAGCGCTAGTTGTTGGGATGACTGGAGAGTTAATTCCACATGGAGGACAATTAACAGTTCCTAGTGAAGCAGAACCTGCTGTGTGATGCATGCTGTCATGCACGGGGTTTCTTTCCCTGCCCTTTAGAGCCTTTTCCCTCACCCGAGCCACCTTCTGCCTCCCTGCCTTCGCAAAACAAGGGGTGAATGTCAGTCAGGGAAACATGCCCGGGTGCTGGGCAGCCCCTTGGATCTGAGTGCCTGCTGCAGCCCTGCAAGTGAGATTGCTAATGCTTGGTGCTGCATAAAGGCAGGTTCCTTTTAGGTGGGCACTGATTGTCCACTATCTAACTGTAGGTAGGGAAAAGATGTGAGAGGAAACAAATTCAACAGGCCGAAGCAAAACAACAAAAAAAGAAAATTAAAAATAAAGAACCTCCTTTAGCTCAGTTCTTTTTCACTGTCATGGCAAAGCTTTTTTGTTCCAGTGCCACAGATGCCTTGAGCCATACAAGCCTGGCCACTGTCCTGCCATGAAATAACAAGGTGGTTACACTTACAAATATTAAATATCATCAGCTTCTAAGTAACAGTCTTTAAAGACTCATTCAATTATGTTTCACACACATTTTCTCCCCAGTATTAGCACTGCAGGCAGAGTTCAGGTCACTTTATCACATTTACTTCCCATACCTGAATGTAAAATCTATTCTTTTTCCCAGTGTAATAATTTTAAACCAAGTTTTGCCAGATTTGGTTTGGTTTCTAATTGCAGCCTCTTTCAAGAAGTTTTCACATCTACGTTACACACATGATGCAATTTAAATTCTGCTTTAACTTGGTTTTTATCTAGGAATATTTTTTACTTTCTCTTCTGTTTTCTCTTAACCATCAGAAATGTCATAAAAGACTGGTAGAGAAACCCAAGGAGACTTCTTAGATAATAGTGCTGCAGATTAGCAATCATATAAAATCTGCCTTAAATTGTTGGGGTGTTTTTTTATTAATTTTAAAGGCAGTTTTTAATCTTGAATTTCAGTCCTTATAAGTCTATAAATTTACCACTGAAACTAAAAATCTTCTTTTAATATATTACATTGTACGAACTTTACATCTTCTTTCATGGGCACATCTAGTCCATAGACTTTGCAGGTTCTGAACCACTGCTCTGAGGTAACAGCCAGTAAACATCAACAACTGGCACCTACTGCCTAATTTGCATTGGCAGATCTGCCAAAACATAACAGTGACCCTGCCCCAACAGTCACAGTTCCTTTGTTTGCTGCAAACTCGTTTTTCCCTTAGTTGTGGACCAGAAAAAAGTTGGTAACCTCTGCACAATTACACGACCTCAGAGATAGTGATCAATGTATTTAAATATAACCATGCTGCAAATTCTTGATTTATGTGTATTTGTATTTACAGTCCTTGCAAATCATTTGGGACAAAGGAGAAATTGCCTTAGATGCTACTTTTCTTTGAAGGGACTGAATTTATGATTAATTTTATTTCATAAATTTATTCACTTGTACATCTTCAAAAACTTCATTGCATACTCTAAGAGTAAGAGCTATAATTTTAAGAATGAAAAGCTGTGTCCTTCATGTGTCTTCAAGAAATTAAATCTTGTTTAGGCACAGAAGGGGGTTATAGACTTTAGATTTTTGTCCAGGAATATGATAACATGAAAACAACTGAATTTCCATAGTTTAATTAATTTCTTCCCCTTATTCAGCTGCTCAGTTACTACTTGACACCTGTGATAACCCATTTTCTGATATGTGATCCTACTTTTTCTATTGAGCAATGTTTTGGATCCATCCAACTACACACTAGGTAGCCAAATAGCTACATAATCCTTGCATTGTTGCTCTCACGTCTTAAAATCTCTAATTCCTATACCACTATTTTGCAGTGTTTATCTCTTTTCTACCTGGAGATACACTATGGCTAGTCCATACTCATGGATGGGCCACTCATGGGCGTGTATTTCTATAAAATTTAATGTTACAGGATTTATGACTTTCTATTGCAATTTATCTCATCTTCCAAGACACTTTATTATAAACAGTCATCATTGCGATTAAGACTTCAGCAGCAAATTAATTCCAAAAAGTCTGGAAATTAAACTGTCAGCTACTAGTTTGTTCAAGCATTACCCAAACAATGCTTGCCTTAAGATGTCCAGTAGCATTTCTGCACAGGGGGATATTGTCTTAATTCACTGGCATTTAGGTTATTCTTGAGACCGTTTTTTCTCTCCTTGTGTCTAGGGTTAATATTCTACTGAAATGTTCTGTTGCTTAGGAACCATCTCATAAGGTTGAATTCATTAATGCTTTTTTCCAGTTTGCTCCCAGGAACCTTGTTAGATAGTGTTTCCCACTTTTATCCTAATTAACAGGTACCTAGGAAAAAAAAAAAAAAAAAAAAGGAAAAAAAAAAGAAAATGTACTTCACCAGAGACCATTTCTGCCTGTCCTTTACCAGTGTATTTCCTTCAGCTTGTGAAGGAACTGTAGTATTTCTGACCTCAGACTCCTAATTCTTTTTTAGTAAATTACAGTATCCTTAAGCCAAACAAATATAATTCTTAGATTGGTCCTGGCATTGGCGACTATCAAGATGATTG
>NW_009953813.1:1188902-1189593 GCF_000747805.2 Chaetura pelagica
AGCAGGTGATTTCAGTCCAGACCAGTATTTCATCCACTGTCAATGGTTTTTTTCAGATGGTGGCAGACTGGGGCTTGTGGCATTGAGCATGGCCCAGTGATCTGCCAGAGAGGCTGGGTGGTGACAAGCTGAGTTAGAAACCCAGCAGTTGTTGAACCCATGGCTCAAACTGAGAGGAGAAGAGTCATGTCTGCAGGTTGGCCAAATGATCACATCCTTTACTCTGCTTAGCAGAGCTGCTCTTGAACATCTCTGAGACCCCCATAAGGGTCTCATCTCCTGCCACATGGGCATCTTTTAGATGTTTCACATTGCAAGGTGCTTAGAATGTGGATCCTGTTTTCCTCTGCTCATGCCTGAAAGCCAAAGGAGAGCACAGTCAAGGGTTTGTGTTAAGAAGTGGGGTATTCTTGGACCTAGATGCAATCTTAGTTGCATCTATAGGCAAAGCAGGAGAAATCCTATCAATGCCATTAAACCACTTGCATATTGTGGGCAAAGCCCAAGAGCTTTGAAGTCTTTGTGATGATGAGAAGTCTCTGCTTTCTATATTTCTTTAAGTTTTGCTGATCAAGATAATTATTTTTTTTTGTCTTGCTGACCCTGCAGTAGGATTTGCCCCAGTGCTGTACCAAGATTCAGTGGCTGGGAAAGGATAAACTGAATCACCTTTTTTTTTTTTTCCTTCAAT
>NW_009953813.1:1189732-1195849 GCF_000747805.2 Chaetura pelagica
TTTTTTTTTCCTTCAATGCCTGTAACTTCACTTCAGAAGCGGGAATGTTTTCTGAGTTTAAAAAAAAAAAAAAGAGAGAGAGAGAGAGGAGGGGTGTATAGATAACATAAAATATATGTGTTGATTGCTGCTGCTCCTCCCACTCCCATTCTGCATGCAGAGTGCAGAAATGCCAAGGCAAAGGTATTTTTGTGGTGTTTACCACTTATACCTCAACAGTCAATATCCCGCCCTGATAATAGCAAAGGGCATGTCAGCAGGTGATTTTTCAGCCAAGATCTGCAAACTCTAAAGTGCTGAGGATATTAGTCAAGGATCTGAATAAATAACTGAATTCCTGGATGCTTGTGCAAGCCTCCCATGCCCCCAAGACAGCAATGTCTCCACACTGGAGATAAAGAGCCTTGCTTTTTCCATGTTGAGTGTTCAGGCAGAACTGTTGATGTCACAAACATTTTATTTACTGCCAGGCCTGATTAGATTGACCAATTGTTAGCAGTCAGATACAGAATTAAGAGATCTTAAGTGGTCAGGTTCTATTAACAATTTGTCTTTGACATTGTCTTGTTAATTGGTTTGTTCTGCTATAAGGGGCTGATTCAAATTGTTTTAAAATTCTGTTAAATAAGGAAGACAGTGCAGTGCCTGTTTTGTTAAAGCTGGCAGCAATGTGCAGGTAAAAATAAAGACAAATTCAAGGAAGTGATTTATGCCTCAAACTAAACTGGAGCTAATTTTGGTAAATCATGCACCTTAGTAGTTTTAATGGCAGTCTGAACAGAACAGTAAAACTGAAATGGCAACAGAAAGGGTTTTTCTTTTATGAGGTTGAATTTCTTGAATGATGGGGTTTCTTACAGTAGATACAATTGGGTCAATTTAGTCCAGATATTTCATTAATGTAAGCCCATTCATTCAATTGTTTTAACTCAGTAAAGTGAACATTTTGGAGGGGAAAAAAACACCAATTATTCTGGGATATATATTTAAAAATATATATATATCTGAAATCTGAAAAGCAAATAATAAAAATGCAGAAAGAAACTTTGGTTTTACTTCACCAAAAAACTTTCTATTGAACCACTGTGATTTACAAGTTTACCTTTTTTTTTTTGAGAACATTTTTTAAAAAAATACATTATTTGGATTACCCTGCAATTAATCTCTGCTCTGATCTTCCAGAACTGCAAGCAAACAAAAAAAAAATGACTTATTCAGGCACCTCTGCTCATGAGGGAATCCATCTCTGAAAGCTTTCCAGCACAATTTCACAGATGCTAGAACTTCAGATTGTTCTGATAGGACTCAGAAAGATGTCCAGACAGATTTTTACCAGTATTTTCTGAGGTTCACTATCAGTAACAGTTCTCACTAATACTCTTTCAGTGCATTAGCCTGCTCAAAGCTATGACTGACAAGCACAAGAAAAAGAAAGCTTACAGGTGGGATATGTCTAATATTTTGCTTCAAGCCTCTTTCCATGTCATCAAAACTGGGTTTTCAAGTGAGGGAGGCCAGAAAGAGAAGTAGCAACTGTATGAATTTGTATCTGCCCACACAACCACTTATATCCTCAGTTTCCAAAACTGGTCAACAAGTAAAATGACTGGTGACTTTGTTCTAATTGTCCCTGAGCTGCAGGAAATGGCTCAAATCTATCAGGCACCAGGCTCTAAAGACAACCTCTGTCTTGTTGCAACCAGAATGTAGAACATGCCCCTTCCTTATATTGCTTTTCTCATCTAAGGCAAATGAGAAAATGGAGGAAATTGTAACAGGAAAGGTGGACAGAAAGAATGAGTGCAAATCCACTTCTTGGCATGGAGGAGGGGATATGAGTGTGTCTGAGTGAGCCATCTCTAGTGGATAGAGGCTAGGAAACACTGAAATGGAGCTGCTTCCATGTGTGACTCATATTAAGAGTTATCATTAAATGAAACGTGGCTGATTTGAGCAGTTCTCATGAAAAGTCATTATATAGGTGAACTAGAAGATGAAACCTGAGGGATAATGTGCCATTTTTTTTCAAGGGCCCTCCCTGACTCTCCATCTTGCTGAAGGTATTTCTGAGGGAGCAGCACGAAGAGCCATGTGAGATAGGCTAGTCCTGTGATTTGACCAGGCCTGTTTTGCAGAGCAGCTAAACACTGGTTGAGCCTTTGAACGGGGAAGAAAGCAGGTCTAGAGGGAAAGAAACTGATTTTCTGGCTTAAGTGTTGCAATAGGCCCCAGGAGATGCAGATTTAAGGCCGATTTCTATTGCAGACTCACTAAAGAGGTGTGAGTTAGTTGCTTGCCTCAGCTGCCTATCTGTAACACTGGAAGAATAATACTTCCTATTACTTCTTTCCTGTCTTATTTAGACCATATTCCCTCCTGGGGAGGAAATACATCTCAGTTGTTAGTGATATAATGCTGAAACCAAGGAGCCCCAGTCAAAAGTTATGTCTTTACGTGTTCATATTATTGCATTCCAGTATGTCATCCTCTACTTCTTTTACATCACTCTTGCCAGCATGAGGGGCTCACTGTGCCTGGGGTTTTCATCCCATCTCTCCTTTGTCCTTTCAGGATTGCCACCTGATTTTCAAGATTTTCTGCCTACCTCTGGGATCCTGGTGGGAGCCTGTCTGGAAATTAGTCCCTTTGACAGTCTTGGTCTGAGGACAGGTATGCAAAAAACAATTGTTTTCATGTTGTCACCTCTGTGGTTCTGCAACTTTTCCTGAGATTGTAACAAACAAGTGTGAATTATTTGCATACAGTGTCAGGTTTTTTAAACAGAATACGACAGAAGGAGGAAAGTAAGAGGTATCTTTACTGTGATGAGATGAGGGCACCATAATTCAGATGATTGCCTAGGTTCATTCATATTTACTCTTTGCACATAACTGGCTGCAGTCTCAGTGGCATGCCAAGGTGATGGGCTTCAATGCTGAAAGGTGCTGAAGTTCCATGGGAAAATTGCAGGCAATCCATCCCGATGAGGGGATGCACATTGTGCTCCCCAGGCGACTGAATTCCTCCACACACACTCCAAAGGGAGAACTGTGTTGAACCCTGTGCTAAACATGCAGCTTGTTGCATTTTATGTATTTTGAAGGGTAGCAGCAGATTTGAGCAGAAAACTGATTTTCCCACTTAAATCAGACATACATTTTCACTATTTTGTGAAAGAGAGTTGTGAATTTTCAGTTCCTGAGAGACTCCCTTATTTTGCCATTGATTCTCTCTGCTAACAGTGAAATTCAGGGAAGGGCTATGCTTGCATCACTGGAGGTCAGGAACGCAAGCAGAATGGGTTTAGGGAAATGGCTTGTTCTCTGTTAAGTAAGTCCTGTCTGAGTGTTTTGGAGTTGTTTGGGTGTGAGCTGTGGTTCCACAGCACAGTCATTACTGAGGCAGGCCATGTGAATTTTCCTATATAAAGTTCCACCTCTGAATACCTTTGCTCTGGTCCCTCTCTAATGGTAGTTACTGTTGTGTGTCTGGTGTTTGCAGACCTAGGGTGACAGGTGAAATAAAAGGAAGACTTAGTGTGCACACTGTGCCTTACACACTAGTAATTAATTTGGCTATCCTGGCCAACAGTAATCCTGTCCCAAACACAGCAATCCAAAAATGGGCTATGAAAAAATTAAGCTATAGAAATTGACATGTGAGATCAAATACATCAATAAAGGGAGCATTTGGAGTCAAGGCTTCAATCCCATTATATGGATACTCATGGAAATAGTCTGTTTTTAATAAATAGGGTGAGGAAATCTTAATTATTGATGGATTCTTTTCGTTCTGCCATTAAAGAGAACTTGAAGGCACACTCACACAAGGGCCCACACACCAGGGCTGTCACACACACCTCTGTGTATTTCCATTAGTTTCTAGCCAGCCCTTTCCTCTGCACTGCTACTTGCACAGCACATTGCCTCAACCAGACTGGTAAGTCCTTGTGACTAAATATTCCCCAGGCTTTCCATTTATACCTTGTGCTATAGATCTGCTGGACATTGGTGTGTGTATACATAGACATATAGATTTGATTTATGGAAACTACAATGACCTTCAATGAGATAATCTCACCTGTTCCCAGAGTGTTAATCTTTGTTTCCCACAGCTGCTTTCTCTTAAATCTAACTAAAGGCTCTTGGGTCTGACAGGGGGACAACCGTGGCCTTCTTCTGCTCTGAGATAACAGGAGTGGAGCCCAGAAAGAACAAACAATGCCAACAAGCTAAAGGCTGGTGTATCAATTACACAGCCATCATCAAGATTTCATGGAAGCTAATCCTATTTGTGTTTTGCTTTCTGTTTCCCAGAAACCACGTTCCTGCTAATTACACCTGGAACCTTTCCTTTCTTAAGCTGGTTTGTTAGCATTCAGGCCCAAAGTCATGTTGCAGAGCTCCAGGTTAACCAAGCAGTGGCTTGAGATTTTAAGTGCAAAAGGTCTCACGGGTTTTTGTACATGAGTGCACTAGAATTATTATTTGAATGGATTTGCAAGCAATACAATATCATGGCTGAGTGTTCTGGTAAGAGTGAAAGGAAATTAGAAAGGTATTAGAAAGGGTGTGGTTAGTAGGTCAAGGGAGGTTCTCCTCCCCCTCTATTCTGCCTTGGTGAGGCCACATCTGGAGTATTGTGCCCAGTTGTGGACCCCTCATTTCCAGAAGGACAGGGAACTGCTTGAAAGAGTCCAGTGCAGAGCTACAAAGATGATGAAGAGAGTGGAACATCTCTCTTATGAGGAAAGGCTGAGGGAGCTGGGTCTCTTTAGCTTGGAGAAGAGGAGTCTGAGGGGTGACCTCATCAATGTTTACAAATATGTTAAGGGTGAGTGTTAGGAGGATGGAGCCAGGCTTTTTTCAGTGACACCCAGTGATAGGACAAGGGGCAGTGGGTGCAAACTGGAGCATAGGAGGTTCAATGTAAATATCAGAAAGAACTTCTTTACTGTGAGAGTGACAGAGCCCTGGAACAGGCTGCCCAGAGACGTTGTGGAGTCTCCTCTGCTGGAGACATTCAAAACCTGCCTGGACATGTTCCTGTGTGATGTGCTCTGGGTGACCCTGCTCTGGCAGGGGGGTTGGACTAGATGATCTTTCGAGGTCCCTTCCAACCTCTAAGATTCTGTGATTCTGTGAAATATTTTCAAGATATTTGGTTCATGAAAGTAAATAAATAAATAAAATTTCCTTCTTCCAAGATGCTGGGTGGACAAAAGCATAATTCCTGGCATGCTGCAGCCCTGTGCCTCTCTGAGGTGAGCACTCCCTCATTAGAGCCCAAATCAGGACACTTGTAGTCAGTTCCCATATGCACTTTTGGCTCATTAAATCCCCTCTGCACCTTGGTGACACCAGATGGACAGTGCCTTAGTGAAAGCTTGTCTTAGGGTAATAACAATCTTGACACATTTGTGGAATAATGTGTGAAACACATTTTTAATTCCTGGCCGGAAAGGTGCTATTTAAGCACATTAATGTGTGGATCTTTTGATATATGTTAAACAGAGGGCCAGTGAAAAGAAATCTCATTGATCCCAGAAATAAGTTATCATCATGAATAAGAGAACCCGAGAGTTTCTTGTTGATTATAAAATAAATAGCACTTTTTATTGAGTAGCCTTGCCTGTTCCCCAGTGTCTGAAGATACATTACTTACAGCTCTCCAATCTCACCATGAAGCCAGTCAGTCAGCAGTGTAAATCTTTCTTCTCCTCAGGTCATCACAGAACACTTCAGCTGCATTTTTTTTTCATCTTTTTATTTTGCATTGTTTATAAACCTGCCAACATCTGAAGAAGGGACTTGTGTTTGTCCCAGAGGTCACATATTATACAACTCATTTGCTGGTTCAGTTACAGGCACTACAAGCTCTCTTGCCTTCAGTTTGCACGCTGGAACCACTTTCCTTTTGTAATTGAACCAGGCGCATCCTCATGTGTGCTGTGAGATTTGTTAGGCACTGAATCTTTGTCTGATCATGCTCAAGTGGTATTGAAAAAAATCAAGATTATCTGGAAAAGAGGTTTGGGTCGTAAGGAACTGGCCAGATCCCATGATCCCATTTTGTTCTGGGATTTCTACACCCAGCAAGCATTTCAGCTGTGATACT
>NW_009953813.1:1195863-1227215 GCF_000747805.2 Chaetura pelagica
TAGGGAAAAAGGAAGCTTGGGAACATCTTCTTTGAACCTTGCTGAGATTCTAAAGAGCAGCTTTTGGAAAAAAAAAAAAAGAAAAAGAGAAAAGGAGGAAAAAAAAAAGAAAACCCCTCATAGAGCTACTGAATGAGAGCAGGGCACACAGTTATTGAAGCATTTAGTTGTGGTTAGTCTCTTCAGACTGGTGTACAGCAATGCACATGGGGACAATTGTCATGAAATACCAGAATGAGTTGCTGATGGGTATGGGATGAAAGACCCAGAGTGAATAAGGAGCTTAACTCAAGCCTGGGAAGGGCTTGTGGCCTTTATGCTACCTCAGGGACAAATTCTAAACCTAAGGAGGACTGAGAAAAGAGAAAAGGGGGAAGGTGGTGTACAATGGCTTCAAAGTGCAAGAAAAGATGAGACTGGCCTTTTCTCAAGAGCTTAGAAGCAAAATTGACTTCCTGGAGAGACAACATAAGAAATCTGGCAACCTAAATATATTTAAAGGGCTTACAGCTCTCCAGGGAAAATTTTGAGGCTATTGAAGTGGAAAAAAAACGTTTGCTAAGATTAAACAGGCTTTTTTTTCCCCCCAGAAATAAATAAATAACTGACAAAGCAGACAAGTGTTTGGCAGGAGATCCAGAAAAGAAAAGAAAAGACAAACAAAACCCCCAAACAAAACCAAATAGCAATAAAAAACATGTGATGTGGGAAATCTGGGTAGGGGAGAGGTCCAGCCCACTTCCCCCTTATCTTCCACAAATTCTGCAAGGGGAAAATCAGACATTAGTCCATGCAAAGTTACCTGGATAGCAAACTTTTCAAAAAGAATAAAAGTTCTTGAGAAGCCATAAAAGAGCCTTTCCAAGCAGAAATTTGGAAACTGAGGGTCAATGAGAACCCTTGCAGAGTTAATGTTGAACAGGCCTTAATAGCTGGTGTGTGATAGGGAATGATGGTTGTTGCTTGACCTTGGGCTTGAGACTAATGCTGAGATCAGCCTGGTCACAGTGAGTGGCTCATTTGGTGAAATGGCAAGTACTGAGTGATTTTAACTAATTTGATCACTCATTTTGAAGGAATTTGCTTTGAAAATGTTAGGTGTGAACAGTGCCCGTTCAGGGCCTCTGTCCCTGAAGCACATGCTGTTGAGATCAATCTGTTCATCTTGGGTTCTTAGCAAGTCCATCCAGCAGCCCATGGGAAGCTGGAGAACACAAAGTGTGACATCTCAGCTATCACTGTGGCAGCAAGTTGCTGACCTGGGATTGGAGCTTTGCCCCAAGGAGGAGTGGAATCAGGGAGGGAGCAAAGTTCCTGTTGAAACTTCCATAAATCTTGGTGATGGATGGCAGGTCGTGGAGGACATCAGTGTACTTACAGTGTAGTAAGGGTGAAAACCCTTGACTCACATCACTGCAATTGTACTACTGGATCCAAACAAATAACCAGACCTATGGGAGAAATGCCCTTGCATTTCCATGGCCAGCTAGGTGTAAAGGGCCCTGGCAGAAGGTCAGCATTAACCTGCTTTGTTAATACTGTAAGCTAAGATGTCAAGTTTATCAGCCTTTTCCTCCCACAAGTATGCAAGATGGATGTAGGCTCTCATAGAGTATATTCCCCTAAGATCAATGACCTGGGTAATGCTAATTACCACATACTCTCACTCTAAATTAAAAAGGACCTTAGTAACTGAAAGCCTTTTATGATTAAGTAGCTCCAAAGATTAACAGTGGTAAGAGTGGTATGGTGCTTCCAGGTTTCCTCAGTGCTACATATTAGTCACTCTATAGACCCACCACATGGACCTTGAAGCTCTGTTTCAAAAGACCTGCAAAGTGAATTAGTGGTCATTTATCAGCTGGGAGTGGACAAACATAAGAGTGTTTTTGAGAACCAGCTTTGAGCAGCAGAAGTGTGACCCCTGGGGTGCTGGCTAGTGAGACTGGTGCTCTTCCATCAGCATCCACCTTGCACCTCTTCCCCTGCTTTGATCTCAGGGAAGCTTTTAGGAGAGTTATCTGCAGTCCCTGACTTAATGTCAACACTCAAGTGCAGAATGCAGCACCAGTGAGTCCATTGCCTGCCATTGTGCTGTGGTTCTGGCTTTTATGGATGTTTCCTATAGAGGCAGCAGCTTTTTGCCCCTACAGCTGCTTTTGTGCAAGGGGTGAAAGGAAGCGACCTCAGAGAAGCAAAGCTGTCAGCTCTTGGAAATTATTTATCTTCAGTTCCAAAAACAGGGAAGATAGTAGCCTAGGAACAACCCTCCAGTCTCAGAACAAAAGTCCAGCTGGAGCAGAACAGTTTCTCGGTCCATGGCTAGTAGTGGGTGCTTAGAAATGAATATGAAAAAGAGAAAAAGCAGAGAAAGAAAATTCCCTGCCAACACCCCTCCTCATTTTTCAGTAATCTGCAGCTTAAAGAGTCCCAGATTGGAGCTTGGATCCACTTCACTGTGTTTAATAAGCCCTTGATGTACTTTTCTTCCATGAATTTGTCTAATTGCTTTTTGAACCCATTTATACTTTGGGCAATGAGCTCTATAGTTTGATTATGCTCTGTGTGTGAAAAAGGACTTCTTTAGTTTGTTTAAATCCAGGGCCTGATCGATTTATTCGGTGCCTCTTCTTTCTGCCTTACAAGAAACAGAGGATAATTGTTTGCAGTCACGTCCTCCACACTATTTATGCTTTTGTATAGCCATACATAAAGCTCTCACTCGTTTATTTCCCAAGTTGATGAGCCCTGGCCTTTTGATTTCAATACACAGGACTTGCTCCATCCCCATCGAGTTGAACTTCCCAGCCATCTCTGTGCCCTTGCTACAGAATTTTTGTCTGAGACAGAACAATCAGAATGTGAGGCATTTTAGCAGTATAATGATGTTTTTCCTTTTGTACTCTAGATCTTTCCTAATTATTGCTAACATACCCTGTATGCCTCTTTGACCTCTACTGAGCACTGAACTGACTTCATCAGAGAAATTCAACGTGATTCCAAAATAACTCCTGAGAGATGCTACCTAATTTGGAACCTGTTTCTATGTATTTACAATTACAATTGATTTTCCTCATGTGCATCACTTTCCATTTATCAACACAGAATATCTTCTGGTTTGGGAGGGTTATTACCATGCCCTTTGTAAAAATAAAAATAAAAAAAATCTGAAAGTTTTCAACACGCATTTCAAACAGAGAATGTTCAGATTCATCCTTCCTAAACTACTGACCTCCTCCCTGGTGACTTCTGATAAAAGAATTTATTAGGCTTTTCCACTACAGCCTTTTCCTCCTTGAGCACCCATTACACTCTAATCATGAACTGCCAGTGTAAAATACCTGACAAGTATCTTGTTCCTGATGTGCTTGGGCTGGTACTTCAATTGCCTTTTGGGAGTTGCTCCTGCAAATCTTTTTTGCCCTGCCATGTAACAAATTTTACATTGAACTTGGCCAAGTTTGCTCTTTTCTGTTTTGCACTTTTGGGATCAATTTCTGCTGTTCAATGTATGTCTTGTGCTTTTAGTGTCCTTTTCTAATCTGCAGCTGAACCAGACTTAGTCCTCTTCCTTGTATTAATTCCTTCTGCAATTTTTTTATTACATAAATTTTAGTGAGCATCTGATGGGATCTTTTCAGTAATTTTCATGCCACAGAAAAAGTTTTTTACCCTTTTAGCTGTTGATTTTCTGCCTCATTCTATACAAAGTTGGCCTTCCTCAAGGTTAATGCTAATGCTACTGAAGTGAAGGGTTTGTTTATTTGCATCTCAGTCCTACAAGACTCTTGAATTGAATTAAATTGTGCTCATTTCTACAAACTGATTCTTAAATAGATGTGTCTCAAATCCAGTCCTGGTCAGGACTGAATGAGGAGTTGTTTTTCCTCCTGAAGAATCTCATAACTATGTCTCCAGACTTTCTCTATTCATCAGGCTCAATACATAGACATGTATTAACAGGGACTGCAGAGTAATGCCTGGCTACGACATGATTTCTTTTCAGGGTAAAACAGCTCATATTTTAAATAACTGGATTAGCATATAGGCAGCCTGAGATCATCTTTGGGGTGTTTTTTTTTGTCACTTTTGTTTATTCGTTTATTAATAATTCACAAGATTAGGTTTCCCAGAAGCAGACACATATATTGCATATCTCCATGCTGTGTTCCTGCCACAGTTCACATGGAAGAGAACAGATTGTCACTGTGCTAATACCCAGCTTTTTCCAAATATAGATGTAGCAGCATTTCTTAAGATGCTCAGAAAATCACTGGCCACTTCTGAGTGTCTGTAGTTACATTGTCCATATCTTTCCTTTCTGCTTTCCTCAAGAATTTCCCACAACTCTGCCACCCTACAAATGATATTTTAAAATCCCCAAATGTACAAGACTTGTGTCATCTATACCAGCATTTCCTAAAACCTGGCTCTACTATCTGATGCAATAAATATTGCTTAGAACATCCAAGATTATAGATCACCAGGAGAATAGCCTGAACCCAATAGCAAATTATCTCAGACAAACTTAGAAATCTGTAGGGACTTACATATTTTACTGGCTCTCAAACTCAAATGTTTAATATGTGGGCCCTGTACACGGGATCAGTTGGAAAGCAGAACCTTTTTCTGTAACCCTTTAATAAATCCATTCCTTTATTTTTAGTAGCAGCTTTAACTGCCAACAGTTATCTGTCATGTCTGGCCTGTCTGGTCATCTTCACTGTCATATCAAAGCTCTTATATTAAATAATATACTGGCATCATGTTTTTGTAAGAAGATTTTGATAAGTACTAAGGGGAGAATCTAATAGCTCTGCCATGAAACACTTATAAGGAGAGCTGAATCTGCCCATAATGCACCAGAATGAGCCCTGCCAGTGTGTTTCCAAGATTAGCTGCTCTTGTTGGCTATACCAGCCCTACATTTCTGTAGGATTCAGCAAAAGCCCCTTCTCTCTGCACTGCAGCACTACCTGCTATTCAGGTGATGAGTCCTCAGGCAGGCACCCAGCCTGGGGCCCACTGTGGTATCCCTGCCAGCTCCTTCTGTGCACAAGGTGCCAAGCAAGAAAAATGATGGGATTTTTCATGCTATTGACAAGTGGCAACAGGATTCAGATGGCTGAGCTCAGTTCCACTCTAGCCTTGAGCAGGCTTGAGCCTCCATCTCTGACACTGAGAGTTTTAGCATTTCATCTGCTACCCTTTGCTACCCACTCTAAGGTCAGACCTACTAAAGAAAGGATCTGCATTAATTGTCATGGAGAAGGGGGATTTCAAGGTAACTGAAAAGGCTGGGAACACAGAGCAAATAAATTAGACTACTTTCACTTACCCATTTATTGTTTCTAAACTGCCCGTGTGCTGGAGGATGGTTCCTGGGCTGTGCTTTACCCATCACTGATCTCTGAAAAGCTGGGGGAGTGGTGTACAGAAGCACACAAACAGATAATTGTTTTCAATTTTCTCTTTGCAAGTGAAATTTTATGATCAGGGTGCAGGGTGATCTGCATGACAAGTTGGCAGAGGTCTTGGGCCAAACATAATTTAGGATCACTGCCACAGAAATACTGGAAGCAGATAGAGACATAAAATGCTCTGCATGCAGGTTGAAAGCTAAGTACAATGTTTGTTATTCTGTCTGTCTTAGTCTGGCAAGATGCTGGGATAATAAGAGGTGGGTAAGAATTGTTTCTGCTATTGATACAGCGTGATTACTTTTTCTTAAGATGTAGAAAATTGGCAAAGGCAAGCTATGCATTCCCAGCAAAGGGCTGCAAAATTATGGGCTGCAACCTAAAAGGTGGCATAGCAGAAATGCAGTGGGATCAGCTCTAGCAGTGACTTACAATTTCCCACCAGCTGAATTCCAAGAATAGTGAAGGAGGAGGGCAGGAGGAGGGATGCACTGCCTAGGAAGAGAGAGCTGCTGTTTATGCACAAATAGATTAATAATCAACAGTGATGAGAAATGAAACAAAACTCATATGACAGTTTAATGGGATTTTGGTAATAACTGATACACTTACAAAGTTTTGCAGGGATCTGACAAGGATGCCAACAAATTCCTTTTGCCTTTTTAATGGAGGTTAAACAGATTTAGGCAAATCTTATGGCAGATTCATTAAATAGTATGTAGATTTTTACAGACCCTCTGGAGATTCAGTAACAGTTATTTCTGACTTAGCAAATCTTTCCATGTGCTTGTTAGAGATTTTGGTAGATTAAACAAGGAGCCAGGTCTAGCAAATGTTGAAATTTAATATTTAGAGTCAGGCTGAATAAACCATGGGTGGATTTTGCAATGACGTGTTCAAGACATAACAAATATTGTCTCATCTCAAGAAAATAAATGTTAAATAAAGATGAAGCTAATAAGGTTCAGCAAGACAAGAGCTCCATTTACAAATCTTTTATGTATTTAATAAATACATTTATTAAATGAAGTGCAGTGCTCATTGGAGATTGTATCAATGTAAGAAATTCATCTCCAGTATGACTTAGTCAGACTAATTCCCCATTTATTAAATGTTCTTGGGATTTAGAGAGTCTACATCAAGCTTAATGTACATCTGGGAAGCTCTGTGAAACGTTCATAAGAAATGGCAGCCAGTGGCAGCCTTGGGCTTAGGGAGTGTCCCTGTTTCTTTTGCTTATGCTTCACACCAGGAAAGGGACATCTGAAGGAAGGAAGAGAAAGTAATTTTGAAATATAAATGTTTCTAGTACTAAATTTGTGGGGGAGAGAAGCTTCTGGAGACAGTCATGGGGGAAAGGGAAGTTAATATCAAGAAATAGGAGAACAGTGAAGGAACAGTGGTTGTGATAGCTGTAAGATTTCATAGGCTTGGCACACTGGGCAGATACCAGCAAGCATCTAGGACACTGAATATTCAGCACTTTTATTATTAGGGAAACATACATCCTGCAGCTTGCAAGGGACTGACCCCTCAGCCATAACGCAGGTGGAATAACAGGGCAAACATCTGTTAGTCATTTGTCTTTCTCTTACTCTACCTGTGATTTCTGCTCCTGGTCAGCTCAGCTTTAGGTCACATTGCTGACCAACAGAGAGGTGATGAGTTGTTCTGTTCATTTTAAGTGTGAATGTCTGGCCCCTGGGAGTAAGGCTGCTGGGTTGTGCCACGGGGTCCTGGAGAGCTGCTAGATGGTCTTGGGGCTCAGCTGCTACTGCTCTGGAATATGTTGTGCTAAGCACTGCTCCCTGAAGGATGTGCATAAATTAGAGCTACAGTCCCACCGATGACTGAATTTTGGGGACAAAATTCATGCTTGCTCCATGTCACAATGCTCTTCCAGATGGCATTCCAGCAGCATGCTTGTTGTTCCTAGAGCATTAACACTTCCAACACTGCATGTGGTGCCCTCACTGACTGGTACATGAATACACTAATATTTGGGGTGTGATTTGATAGGCCTATGGCAGATGCATTTGACTTGTTTTCACATCTAGCAAATATTCTTTAGTGTTTAAAATGTAGTGATGTTGTTTGTGAAATGAAAATCCTAATTCCTACTCTGCACGGGCAGTTCCAAAGACAGTGTAAGTTAAATGTGGAAGAGAACCAGCAGTCAGCTCCCTGCCCTGGGACATTGCAGGTTTCTTGGAGAGGATGACAGTGGACAAAACTGCATCATTTGCAGTCAGCTCCCTGCCCTGGGGCATTGCAGGTTTCTTGGAGAGGATGACAGTGGCATCACCCTTTTCACAAATAGTGTAGATGGACCAATGGTGCAAGTCCATTTCACTTGGACTCCCCTTGACTGTGCTGGGCACTTCCGAGTCTCTGCAGAAACTCTCAACTCTTCCTAGTCCTGTAGTGTCCATCTGGTGGAGGAGCTGCTGTTCCTGAGCGTTTCACAAGAGGGTGCTTCTGGCAAAGTGTGTCGAATCCTTGCTGCCTGCAGCCCATCTTGAGAGAGTCTCTGGCCACCTCTCATGAAGGGGGACAAAGCAAGGGGACTTCAACAAGGCAGGGGAGGCCAGTGGGAATGCACACTTCATAAAAAACAGGACTGCTTACCACTGTCTGCTGGTGTTTCAGCACAGATCAGCCAAAGGCATTTCCCAACAGCAGAAAAAGCATCTCTTAGAGGAGATAATAATAACTGAAATCAGAAAATGTCTTTGTGAGTGCAGTAATAGCATGACATTTAACATCAGAGTGGGATTAATAATGGGGAACACCCTTCTGCCACTTGTGGTCTGTTTTGGTCAGGGCAGGGGTGGATGGGTTGTGCTGCCATTGTGGTGGTCCCCAGGGATGGCTCCTGCCAGGCTTCTCTCCCTCATCCTTCCTGGGGGTAGAAGTGGGGTGGCAACTCTTTTGCCCTTCAGTGGAGGAATGACTAGAGACCATGCTGTGACCTGGCATGATGGCACCAAGCTATTTAGCATTCTGTCACTCCACACAGGGAGAAAAGAAAAAAGCTCAAGAAAGCTGAGATTCAGCTCACATCAACCTTTGCAGGAACAATCACAAAATGCAAATACTAGGGACACTTCCTTAACAAGGCAAATCTGTCCATTACCTGCCTTGGTTCTTTTATCAAGCATCTACTTAAAGAGAAAAATCTTCTCTCTTTCTTCTTTCCCCCCCTCTTTTTTTTTTCCCCCCCCCCCCCCACTCTCTATGATCTTAATACAAGTTGTCCATCAGATTCCTCATTGTATCATCATGCCAAAGGGAACTGACTCTCCAATGCTTATTGTGTCATTGCTGGGCATCTTCTTGTGTTGAGCAGCTTTTTACAGCATGAAGGTTTAAGGCAGGTGAGAGCTCCTCATTTTACAGTGGGAACAGAGAGAAAAATAGCCTTTTTGCCAGAGCAATTCCCATATGTTGGCAGGGAGCCACCAACCAGATTAACCCATAATCATTCAGCAAGCAAGCACAATGAGCTAAAGAAACAACCATTGCTGAAGATGGTCACTTTTATTTCTAAACCAACCTTGCTCTGGATCTATAGCAGCTCTGACAACAGCATTCCCTGCTGCTGATCCCTTCTTTCTTGGCCAGGGTCCAGGGACAGCTCAGTCCCACCCAGCTCAGAGCCTGAAATAGTGAAAAAAAAAGCAGGGAAGAGCCCTGAATACCATGAAGGGGGGGAAAGAAAATAAACAGAAAACCACTATACAGCTGGAAAAAAAAGCCTCTCTACTCCCCAACTCAAGTTTGTTGTTGTTTTTTTTTTCCTCTCTGTTAAACCTGCTTCGTTCATCACAGTTTGGACAACCCTGCTTGAAAAGCAGGAGCTGCCTTCGGCTGGTTCCCAGGGCTGGGGCTGCAGAGCCTGGCTGGGCTGCAGCGGGTGGGCCCCTCTCTTCCCCTGCCATTTCCATGATGTGCAAATGATTAGAGTCTTCTGCTGCCTTCAATAGGATTTTGAAAATGGATAATCAAAAATTTAGGCCACTTTTCTGCCTCTCTGATTAGAATTGAGCTGCTTCCGTATCTCGGGGTGGGGAAATAAAATTTAAATGAAGCTCAACATTTATTAGGAAATTTTCTTTAAGGTGCTGTTAGGCTCTTGCTCCTAAGATCTATTTCCTTGCAGCCATCAGTTTTAAGAGTGTCTACTTAATTCAGGTGACAGGTCCAGTGGAGTGAGTCATGGATAAATCTAAGGCTTAAAGTTAGAATAAAAGGGAAACGGAATGGAATTGGGTTTTACACTCTGTCTTTCACACTGGGTGCATTGTTATTCACATTTATCACCATCTATAAAAGATGCAAGAAGAGGAAAAAAGCAAGAAATGAAATGCCAAAAAAAATAACTGTCTTTAAACGACGAGCTGCTGAGAAATCCAGAGAATTCAGACTGGAAAGGATACCCTGAGATAAGGCCCTGAATGTTGGATTTGCTAAAGGGAGGGAAGAGCTGGAAGACATAAAGTGTAATTTGGGAATTTACAGAACTGTTCACTGTGAGAACTCAGCTCATTCTTAACTCACTTAATCTGCAGACCCAATTATCCTCACCCCATCAAAAAGTCTTTCACAACAAGCAAAAAAACCACCAACAACAAAACCAGGAAAAAACCCACCATAACATTTTCTTCCCATTTTTTTGCCAGTGCTTAATAGCAGACTGCTCTGCTGAGATATCCCAGCACTGAGAATACATTACTTTTAACTCAATATGCCACTGTACTTTTATGTATATGCTAACTAGCACTGTAAATAATTGAAAATAAGTGATACTTGTTAAAATAAATGAACGAAGTGTATTTTGTAGTGCAGTATCTTTGACTTCTTTATTGTGTTTGATTGCTAATTTGCAGAATTCTGCACTCCCAAATACATCTCTTAGTCATTAGCAGAACTTGTTCTGATCTGCTTCATGAATAGAAATGCCTGTACAGGTTTGATACTGGTAAAATAGGGGATTGCATGGCTATGGAATATAGCACTTAACAAAGAGGGTGGATAGGAGCTGCAGTTTAGGAATTTATCCTGCTTGTTCCTCACCCTCCAAAAACTGGAGTGCTTTGGAAGTAGGATCAACAGGAGAAGGAAGAGTTTGGAAAATCTTTAAGTCAGAGATACTCCTACATGGGATGCATAATTGCTTTAAACTCAAATCTCTTTATTTTAGTGGTAGGGTTAAATGGAAGAACCATGCCATCAGTTCAATTTTTCAGAAGAAAGCAGATTTTTGAAGGAAGCAACAGGCTGAGCTGTTCCTTCTCTGTGTCGGTGAACACCATCACTGTCATTTCAAGAGGCACCAGGGTGAATGCCAGCAGCCTGGTCTCCTGATGCATGCTGGCCAAAATACAGCAAACAATATCAAGTCAAACAAATTATACCATAAACCAGTTAATGGCTGCACCAGCAACCACCCCAGAGCCTGAGAACCAGTGGACATCCCGATCCAGCAGTGCACTGCACCAGCAGGCACTGGGCTACAATCACCAGCTCCTCACCAAGGGGCTTTGTCTTCTGCCTGCAGTTACATCCAATGCCCATTGCTACTCACTTTGTACATGTTCATGTCTTCCATCTGTTTCAGAACCTTCTAGTTACTTTAGAACCTTATCCAGTACTGCTGATATCAAACAGGAATATTTCCTCTCATATACAGTTATGGATGTCATACCTGGAAGGAGCTTCAGCAAAACAGCAGATCCATTTCCCTCCCCAAGGGCAGGACAAACTGTCCTCAGGTCATCCCTAACAGATGTTTGTCCCATTTAAAGACAGCCAGAGACAGGGACTACTGTATCCCTGGTGTTCTGCTTTCTTCATCACTTGAAATCTTTTCCTGATATGTATGCTGAGTCTTTCCTGGTGCAATTTATTATGCCATTTCTACTTGCCCTACAAACTCGAAAGCAGAGAGCAAATTATAGCCTTTCTAAGAGTCTCTTTCGTGTTATTTGAGACTTAAGTTCACGACTGAATTTTCCCTTCTCTCAGCTGAACCATCCGAGGTTCTTCAGTCTCTGCTCGCAAGTCATGTTTTGGAGACATTTGATCTTCCTGCTTTCCTTTGGTCTTTGTCTAGTCGCTTTGCCCATCCCTTGAATTGTGCATTAAAACCTTCTGCTGATTGCCTAGGAGAGCCTCCAGTACACCAGCTTTCATTGTTGCTTAAAAGAGAGCAAAGTCAAATCTCATGGCCCAAGATTTCTATTCCAGGCTTCCACATTTCAGGCAAGTGGGCAGAGTGAAACAATTGCTCCAGCATTTGGTCTGGACACCTTCAATTTTGACAGACTAAAAGTTGGCTACACTCAGTCGAACCAAATTCCTAACTGACTTGAGCAGATGTTATTAAGGACTCCAAGATTTGACTCTGTGTCCTAGATCGTGTGAGTGACCTCAAGATATAGCAGAAAACAGTCTATTAGCTGAACTGTCTCCTCTGCATTTTTTTAATAAAGGACCCATTCAAAGTGAAAGAAGTCTAGCAGTATGACAGATTTTTTTTTTGTATTTTTTTTTTTTCCCCTATGTATGAATTTCTATGAGCCATATGGAAAGGAAGGGGGGGAGGGAACCAAATTTCCATGTAAAGCCTCTTCGCCACGGTAACAAGGATTCAGAATTATCTTTTGCAGGCAGGATCTAAAAGGTTAAACATGCCAGTGGAGCTGCCACTGTCACCCTTCCAGTTTCTCCTTAAAACAGCTCATTTTTCTGACAAAGCCAATTATCTGAAAATGACAGGAAATGATTAGTCATGTTAATTAAAAATAATTTTCTTTACCACTCCTAAAAAGGTCAGATTGTCAGCTGTATGGAAAATTGAGCCTTCATGCACTTTCGTTTGATTTCCCATTCAAAGTGTAATTAGTTACAGTTTGTTGTTAAAAGGGATCTTTTTTTATATATATAAAGCCCACATTTTTATATTGTCTCCCTAGTCATTATCAGGTTGATATTGTTACTATTGCACTATATGTGTGTATGAGTTCATCGTGGCTAGCCCAGAAAATAATGAACAAAAGCTCACCCAGAGAGGTGTCTTCAGAGGCTTGTCCTGTGCCTCTGGTGTCCTCCAGCCTGAGACCCTGCTCCAGCTGGAGCTACACCAAGAAGCTTTGTGTGGTTCAGTGACTGGGTGAAAACAAGCCCTTTCAGACACTCAGCAGCTTCTCCTTGTGAAACTCTGGAGGAGTTAGAAGAGAAAGATAACACTACAAAACAGAGTTCCTCCTGCAGAAAACCAAATGGGGACAGAAATATTTGGGGGAAAAACATGGTTCTTGTCCTAGTGTTTGCTTGTTTTCCATGTGTCAGCATTGGTGAAGAACATCTTTAAGCTGAATTGGGTGGGGTTCAGCCAGTTTTTAAGGTTTTTGCCCAGTGGGTGCTTGCTGTCATAAGACAACACTTTGAGTCGTTCCTGTTATTTCTCAGTGTCTTGTTTTGGTGACAAGAGCCACGTGGCTCCCACAAGGCTTCACTTGCACATTTGCTCAGTCAGGAGGAGTCAAAGTGCATCATCCTCAGGCAGCTTCCTCATTGTTAGGTTTTCTTATTCCTCCATCACTAGGTCTCACTGGCAAATGTCAGTGCTGGGTATTTTAACTAAGCGGTGCAGAATGTTCAGCCTTCAGGTGAGGAAAATTGGCAGTCCCATCCACATCCCAGCTGGGTGATCATTATTAGCCATGGTCACTGTGCCTGGGGACACTAAACCAGGAGTCCTATGTGTCATCGTGCTGCAGCTGTACAGGGATGTCAAACCAGCTTTATGTTGTGGGCACAGAGGGAAAAGACAGGGTGGAACAAATAGATGAATGAGTGGGGAAAGTGCAAAGATTTGTGGTCATCTTGAACCAACAAGGACTTGAACAACACCAAGCACTTGCACCAAAGGCCTTACAGTCAGTGTATTTCCTGATAATTAGTGACCTCTGATTATGCTTACTTAAAAAAAAAAAAAAGTTTGGAAATACCATTCATGCTGTCCCTGTGGTTGTGTTTCAAGGCTCCTGAATACAGAGCCAAGGCAAGAGACAGAGTGGATAAAGCAACAGTGGAGAATGATGGAAAAGGTTAATTTTAATTTCTTGGATAGAGAGGGCAAGGAGTTTCCTGGGCTGACTAATGGCTCTGCCACATGCCCACACAGTCTATGTTCTTACTTACCCTATGTTGGCTGAGTTCACTGATGGCTCCAGTGTTCCCATCCTTTCTGTGATAAAGAGATGAGTCCAGTGAAAAATCCATGTCCTTCTGTCTTCCATGGAGAGTTTTCTTAGGGTTTTTCTTGATTATTTTTTTTTATTCTATTCCTTTCAAAGAAAATAAGTCACATGATTGGTGGCTATGTGGAAAATAACATTGAAAATTGAGCACTCACAATTTGTTTATGTGCAAACTCTACACAGAGACAATGCTGGTAGGATTAAATGTTTACAACATTCAGCTTTAAACTATTGAGCCACTCTCTAGTCTTATCGAGACAACCTGATGGGCTGTAAGTGATAAATACAATTTCAAGAAATTCCTGAACAGGAAAATTGATCACATTAAAAATTTCCAGTCTCATCTGGACTGATACTGGAACCAGTGCAGTGTCCCTTTCAAGTTGCCTTGAGGTAGCTTACTCCCAAAGAAAATTGCTTTTTCTTTTAATGAGAATTTGTGCTACCACTTCTCCTCCCACCTCCTGTGGGTGCAGCAAACCTGGGGAACAAATAGGAGTGTTATTACTGAAAATAACAGTTTAGAAGAGTTTCAGGCTAGCTCCCAGTGACTTAATAGAGCCCTTCAACATGGAAAGACCATTGAGTAGCACAAGTCAAATGAGAAACCACTTAGCAGCACAGCAGTGTGGGAGATTAAAATGCTTCTTTGCGGAATATAAAGGTCAGTGAGGCAGTAAACTCCTTAAAGGGGAAGACAATACATTTCATGCGTGAAGGACCAAGCCTGGAAAGATATGTGTCAGTCATATGTGTTAATAATCCCTCGTAAAGGAAAATATATTTACAGATATCATTTGTGGACTTATTGACGTGCAAAGGCAACAAGAACCCTGTGGCCAGCCACAGGCTCCCCAGCTGGGCTGAAAACCCTCAAAGACAGAGAGTTATGCCTGTTTTCTGTGACCTGTTCTGAACTCTTTGCCAAAGCCTGAGAGAGCAGCTCATGCCATGAGACACAATCCATCCTGCCCTGCTCTCATTTCCACTGCTCTCTGCCATCCAGGTTGTTTAGCCACTTAATGGGCTTGCTCATCAAACAGGCACACAACCATGCATGTGTGCACTAGCATCCACCCTAAAGACTTTTAAATTGCAATTGTCAACCAGGTATCTGAGTGAATCTGTGCAGCCAAAAAGTGGCAATGGCCTCATCACACTGAATGAGTTCACCTCGCTTTACTTACTGGAGTCCTGTCAAGCTCCTTTCAGTCCAAAGAGCTCCCTCTCCTGTGCATCGGTGCTACCTTTCTGTTTTATTCAATTGACAAGAACTAACAGCAAAAAGCAAACAAGGAGCATAAAGGGGTTAGTTTGGATGTTACAACAGGCATTGGTAACACATGAATACATCCACCAAGGAGTGGAAGGATGCACTGAGTGCACCTGCTGTACTCACACATAGAGAAAGGGAGGCAAAGAGAGATGGAGAGTATTTTGTAGAGGTAGCCCTGTGAATCCAAAATTTTATTACTAGTGAACATAGAAAGTTGCAGTAGAAACTATCCTTCCACCTCAGTTTTCCAGCTCCATTTCATCTGCATATTGGTGATGATAATACTTTAACAATAACAATACCCAGCTCTTACAGCTTTTCCAGAAAAAGCTAATGTCTCTGAGTCTGCTGCCAGCAGGAGATCTGAAACAGCTTGCTATGGGAAAATGCTGATTCTGAAAGTCTGAATGTTTCAGGGGACAGTATCAATTTCATCTGACTTTTATTTAACATTCTACCTGGGTAAGGTTGAAGTACTTTGTTTCAGCCTCATCATATTGGCTCTCACATGAATTATATTATACAGCAAGAAATGTTGCAATGAGGCAATGTGCAAAAGCAGTTTGGGGAAGGGAAACTTCATTTTGTGATAAATTTCAAAATGCCAGGGTTCTTTTTCAGAAATTGCTCAGTCCTTTCTGAAATTTCTCTGTGATGGAAAGAACAGAAATTGCAGTGTTTGGGAAGCACTAGCTGGATGCCAGCAGCTTGATAAAGACAGTGATTTTGAGAGTGAACTGGTTTATTCTAAAGACAACAACAGCAACAACAAAAAGGCTGAAGCTCCTGTGAAATACAAGTATCAGTTTCTCTGAGTACAGCTTGTCTATGATGGTGTTTTTCACCATCTTTTTCTAGAGCTCAACAGCCTTTTAGAGCTGTCTGGAGGTTTCTCAGCAGCTTAGGCAGGACTGAGCACTGTCATCCTGTGGACAGGGTGCTGGAACATGGAAAAGAGCACAGAGGAGGCAGTGTTCTTGGAACTCATGCCCAGACCAGAGCTCTGGATCACTCTTAGCATAGGAGACATTCATACAAGCTTTGCAGAGCTGTGCAGTTGCAAAAGCACAGCAAAGGCTGCCCAAAAAACACTTATGTCAACACTCAGCATTGTTCCTGCCATCTGGACAATGTTGCTAACTCAGCACATGCAGGCTGACATCTATCCCACTGACCTTAACAAATTTCTTCATCTTTGCCTTCTAACCACCTTGCTCTAGTTTTCTCCAATGTAGCTCTTCCTGAGGGCAAGAATTCCAGGTGGCTCCTTAGTGTCTTAACCTTGGTTAGTGCTTCTAGGCAGGGATGCGTTACAGATAATAAACTTCAGTGCTTGAGTGATGAAAACAGCCTGGAGTCTTCGTTCAACATTGCACTTGACATGACCATATATGAGATCAGATCTTGCATTGTCTTGATCTTTGCAATTGGTTTTGTGGCACCAGGAACTCTGTGAAAACCATAAAACTAAGACATGAAATGCTTTGAGCCGGATGTTAAACCAGGTGGAGACTCGTAGATGCAATAGGCAGACAAAACAAAGCATCTTGAGGAAATAGTAAGTGAGAAAAAAGGCCTCTGAATGTTTTAATAACCCATACTATTTGAAGACTTTGCTGAGGATCTTGTTTATAATCCTGCTGCAAATATAGTTCTCTGAAATAAAAGTGGTTTGGTCCTTTCAAGCTAACAGCCCTTTGTTCGCAGCACATTAGGGGAACAATTTTTAAATAATAACTTGAATTATATTTTTTGAAAGGTGTTTTTTTGCAGTCAGAGGCTGGTTCCTTATTTTTCCAGCCTGCACTCTGATTCATTAGTACTAGTTGCATCCAACTTGTAGAATTGTATTTGTTCAGCTAGAAATGGGACATTAACATTTTAAGAGAATGATGCGTAGCTTTGGGAGATAATATTCTCTCTGCCCTATTCTGCTGATGCTGTCTTACAAAGTGCAGAATGCCACGTTCTCTCCCTCCAAAACAATGAGTTTATTATAAGCAGTTTATCACTTGGTGCATGTTTTTCTTTTTTTCTTTTTTCTTTCCCTACTTTTTTCCTAGTGAAAACACTTAAAATTCTCTGCATGCATTTACTGGCCTGAAATGTTGGAGGCTGGCAGTGTTATTCAGGCTCAGGAGGAAGGCAGGCAGGTCGTGAGCCTTATTGTCCCACCCCTGGAGCTTTTTTAAGGGCAACCCAGGGTCCCACCTGCCTGTGCACATTGTCTAGTGCAGTCACTTATGGACAGGTCTAGTATCTCTTATCTAAGTGTCAGCAGTCACTGTAGCTCTGGGACACCTGAGTAGAAGGTAAACATCTGAATCACTCCAAGATATTGCTCCTCTGAGGGAAGAATGAAGTCCTGCACTATGTGCAAAATACTGCACTGAAAGGGTGTTAAGGCTGTAACATCAAGTGCTTGTAAATTAAGCCATAACATAGTTACAGTTTCCTACAAAATCTGGAAATATAAACACTGTGACATTCCACGCACTTCATATTGTCTCTTTTGATGCTTTTAGCTTGACTAAAAGAGGGTAGGTGAGATACAGGGAAAACCTTGTTTCTTGGACAGCCTGATCTCCTCCCCAGCTGATTACATGCCTGCCCCTGCTGCAGAGTATGTGGACTGTAGAATTATTCCATGAAATTGTTGCTGGAACTTCTTAAACATCAGTAAAGTGAGGAATTGCTACCACATCAGACAGTTGTAAATGGTTGGATTTTGTGGAAAGTAAAAGTTAAAAAAAACCCTCAAAAATAAAAAAGGCAAACTCATCTAGCATGAAAACAGACACCTAAACAGTTTGCATTAAGCCATCCCACCAGCCAATAGCTTATGAGACTATTGCACCACCTACCTGTGCATTTTCAGCCACAATCTTTACTGCAATATATCTAGCTCCTCTACTCCTTCCACAGGAATTTCTTTTCATTTTGCCTCCACCTGCAGCCCAGACAGCACTCAAACCTTGGGACTCTGCTGGCAGTGGCAAATATGTATCTCCTTCTTGCACCACAGTCGTGCTAACCTGAGGCCAGCTGTGTGGTCCAAGATGTTCACTTCCGTCTTCCAAGCACCTCCTCTGACTTCCCAATCTCAAATACATGGTTACATCTCTCAGATCTTATTTTTGGCAGCATCTGGGACCTTCTGATATCAGGTATTGCAAGAAGGGAAGCTGAGGCTGTGATGGAATAGTCAGGGCTGGTAAAACACGAGCCAGTTTAGGTCTGAGAACTGAGCCTGTGATTGGGGTTGAGAGACATTAACTCCTCTGCCAGAGCTGCCAGCATGATCTTGCACTTCCCTGGGCAAACCACACATTTTTCTGTGACATCTTTCCCATAGTACTTAGGCCATGGGGTAGTATCCACCTGGCTTGGAAATACACAGGAAAAAAATGTGGCTGTGCTTCCTAACATAATGGCCACAGACACATATTTACTGTGCTGTGACTGTGCTTCATGTCCAGAAGTCACAAGTGGCCACATTTTAAAATAAAAGGATATTGCACTGTAGGTTTGAGAATGATCTGGAGTAGGAGCATGGCATCATTTCTGGGAGTAAATGTGGTATATAAATGTGTGTTTCTTCAGAGTGGTTCAACAGCAAAGTGAACTGAATGCACCATCTACCTGGTAGCCAGGGGACATTGAAGGTATAGAGAGACCAGGTTTGTCAGACTGGACAGATGCAAGCAGAGTAAAAAGAATAAAAACTAGATTCTCATTAATTTTCTGGCTTTTATCAGCTTGTATCCTGGTATTAACTGAATCTATGTTTCTATCTGTTATCATCTATTTGGGTGACCAAGACTAGCAATTAATAATAATGGCAACAGGAATAATGCTGCTTTTTGAGCTGAAAAATATCTGACACAAATTTAACTGGTTATCTAAATAATTGATATTAATTGCATGAAGTTTTTAGTAATAATCTGCACAAAAGCACTTTGAAATTAGAGGATTAGAAACCAGAGATAATGCTCAGTAGCTGGTCCAGAGGCATTATGCAGACACATAGGTGACATGAACCCTAAGACTGTGATTCATAAAGCTCTTCATCTTCCTTAACCTGTACTAAACTGGCATTTGTAGAAGTAAGATATCCAGACTGGTAGAAAAGGCATTATTTGGCCCCTGACATGTTAGCAATAAAATAATTTAACTTTCTGTCTTTGAACAAGCAAGTATTCATGGAAGATTTGAAGTTTAAAAGTCTTAATTTATTCTTTTGGACCCCCCTTTCCACTCCAGTTTGCAGTCTCAGAAAATGCAATCAAATCCCATCTCATGGAGATGTGACAGGATAGTGAATCCAATAGTCCAACTGTCTGGACAGTGCTTGGTTCTCAAAATCAACAAGATTTTTTAATCTTACTTTTCCCTAGAAAGACAATGACTTATGGTAAAGCTGCAGCAGTGGGAACCTGGTGCATAGATGTCAGACACCAGTTGAGCATCTGGCCCTTATTGTATTTTAAATGATACACATTTATAACTGTAAAGCAGTCCGACAGGTGATACTGTCTAACATCACCATCACTAATAGCTCTAATAGCTCATGTATCCACAGCCTGCTTCATTCTGTCCCATCTCAAAGCAATTTTGAGACAATGGGCCCAGCTCATAGATAGATACAAATGACATGTATATAAAAGGCACAATTCCCTCCATCACAACCAAATGATGCTGACCCCCCTTCCAGTCTCAGCCACCAGCAGTACCCCAGAAAGGCAAATGTTATGTAGAAATCTGGAGGAATTTTCCCACTTCTTTTTAACTCATTATTCTCACTTTAGCAAATGTTTCCATACTGTTAAAGGGGAAAAAAAAATGATGAAATGTGCAAACATGCAGTACAGTCCCTGCAAATCCATCTCCTGCTAAACCTTCCTGGTGTGGGTGCAGTTCCCCTTGAAGCCAGCATCAAGAACTGCCTTTCTTGTGGGGAAGGTCCCAGGGTGCAGGCAGTATTAGCACATCTTTATCCAATACCTGCTGAGGCAGCCTCAGCACTCAAGATTTTGAAAGCCACATTATCGCTTATAAAGGCAGGTGTGCAGGCTTTGAGTTTGCCAGCTGCTAAAAAGCCTGTGCTCTGCCAACATCTAGCTCCATACTTACTTGTGCTCCAGAAAGGGATACACCAGGGCATCCGACTTCTCCTCAGGCTATGAGTGATGGGACGCTGGAATTGGCCTCTTCCCAGCAAAGTAAAAGGCCTAGAAATGCTTCTCTGGAAGGGAAAGGGAGGAAAGAGAAATGTGGCTGAAGTAATAAGCCCTAGGAACTCATGATATGACATGTTTTGGCTCTTCCAGAAGTTAATGTAGTTTTTATACTTAGACATAAAAGAGCACATTTTCTGACTCCCCTCAAATAATTACCTGATAAACCCCCACTTTTGGAGTTGGTCCGAGCCATCCATTACACCACTGCCATGAACTTTATTTCATACCACACCAGGGAGAAGACAGAGCAGTTGGAGTGCTCAGACGTTACATGTAATAACTGGCCATAAAAATCAATGTAAAATTTAATGCAAAAGGTCTGTGGGCACCCAACCATTGGAATCCAGTGATAAGGCAGATGGAGAGCAGCACTCTGCTTTCCAGCAAGTAGTATATTTCCTTTAATGTTCCTGAATTATATGTAGTACTGTTGCTGTTTTGTCCATCTACATACCAGTTATATGTGCTGCAGCCACGATATTTATGTCTCCGGGTGGTTTTTGGTTGCAGTTTCCTGGACACAGGGTGTGTTTTGTATTCTGGGTGGATCACACCACAGGACCTGAGAGGGAGAGAAGAAATGTCTTTTTGCTGTTTTCTCTGGTGCTCCCTGATTGATATGCAGCTAGTAGTCCTGCTGTGCCCAACTCTTCATGGCAGGACTGGGGACAAAGTTGTTGTGAACCATATTTGCCTGACCTAGACAGTCCTCAAGAGCAGAGGTTGCATTTCCATACAAAGTCAGTGTCATGGGCATCACTCAGCTGGCCTTCAATGAAGTTTTGGTGCTCAAATGAATAATTTTATTTTAAATAACAGTTATTGTCAGCCAGAGGATCCTTCCCAACTCACTGGCTGCCTCACAATGTGCAGGAGAGGAAGGGAGGAAAATGAAGCCTTGAGCCCACCTGAAATAAGAGAAAATAAAGTAAAATAACAAAGACTGGAGGGTCATTGACCTTTATTTCCAGCCTCACATGAACAGGCAATGAGATACTGAAGCCCCTGCAAAGGGACATGTCTGTTCAGTTTCTATCTGTCCTTGTCACTCAGCATACAGCTTTTCACACACATTTCCACAGGAATGAAGAAAGGAAGAAGGAGATTGTTTGCTTATATCTATTCTAGCATGTGCAGGTGTTCAGATAAGAGTTAAGACCAGAGAGATCACTTGATGCTCTGATGTATCTGCAAAGACAAAGCAAGAGGAGTCTTGCTTTTGTTGTAATGCTAACATAACACTGCTCCTAACCATTTTAACAATGGTCTTATTTCAAACATTGGTAACCTGTAGAATGAGTCAGTCCATTAGCTTCCTTCTAGATACACAGCTGCAGTGGCTGTGCATGAAGTGTATTAAGGCTGAGGCTTTTCTGTTAGTTCTGGGAGCTGCTATTGATTTTACCCTGATAGATACTTGGCTCCAACACATGATGAAAAATCATTTAAAAGAGAAAGAGAAAAGAATCCTTAGCTCCCCACATTTGTGAGTCAAAATGTCCCTGTTTGGATGTCACAGCACAATTCCAAGAAAAAGGCCTGAAGGATGGGGGTCATTGCAGACAGACTGGAAAAAGCTGAAGCAGGATTTTGTGAAGCCATTTTGCAGTGCAACTAAAGTGGTCTGAAGTATTTATTAAAGCAAACAGTTATGTCATTCTGTACTGTTTAAGGTTATTATTATAGAACTTGTATTAGAAGAGTAATTGCCTCTGGATGAACATATGGCTTTGTCTGCTGGAAAAAAAAAAAAAAAAAAAAAAAAAAAACACAACAAAAAAACACCAGAATATTTCCATAGGCTAATGGTTTCTGTATAAGAGCTGGACTGCAGAGATTCAGAGAATGCTATAGCTGAGTTTTCATGCATAATCAGAAAGCCATTAGATAGAAGTGTGCTTCATATGGAAATGTGAGTGTGAGATGCACATCAGCATTTGTTCTTGGATGCAGCACACAAGGGTGTGCTACCTGTGCTAATACATGTAAGCATCAATGTCCCCTGTGCATATAGGCATTAATGGAGAGCACCTTTCCTGCAGGTGCAAATGTCTGCCTGGCTTTGCCCACAGTACACAAGTAACATGCTGGATTCTGCACCTTGGAAAATGTACCCATCTGCTCATCTCAGTACATCTGGCTATTTCTGCTTGTAAGAAAAATAGTTCAGTAAGTTCCATCCTGCTGTAATAATAACATTTTTCACTCTGAAGTAGGTTGAAGCCTTTTTGAAGACACCCCTGCAATCACAAGCTCAGTCCAGACCATATTTCCATAGGCTAATGGTTTCTGTATAAGAGCTGGACTGCAGAGATTCAGAGAATGCTATAGCTGAGTTTTCATGCATAATCAGAAAGCCATTAGATAGAAGTGTGCTTCATATGGAAATGTGAGTGTGAGATGCACATCAGCATTTGTTCTTGGATGCAGCACACAAGGGTGTGCTACCTGTGCTAATACATGTAAGCATCAATGTCCCCTGTGCATATAGGCATTAATGGAGAGCACCTTTCCTGCAGGTGCAAATGTCTGCCTGGCTTTGCCCACAGTACACAAGTAACATGCTGGATTCTGCACCTTGGAAAATGTACCCATCTGCTCATCTCAGTACATCTGGCTATTTCTGCTTGTAAGAAAAATAGTTCAGTAAGTTCCATCCTGCTGTAATAATAACATTTTTCACTCTGAAGTAGGTTGAAGCCTTTTTGAAGACACCCCTGCAATCACAAGCTCAGTCCAGACCACCTCATTTGACTGATGCAGGATTCAGCAGAGATATTTGATACTCTCACACTGATTCTATCAACTGGAAAGGTTTGAGACTTTGGGATGGCTGGATGGTTTATATTGAATCAAGCTGCCATGGGTCTGTATAGAAGATAACGTGGTTCCTTTCCGTTGCTTCACGTTTTACAGTTGGCAAGGGATTGGTTAAGTAGATGGGAAGTCAGTGGAGTAGTAATGGAGAAGCGGATAAAGGCAAGCACCTGGTGCAAGTGGTATTGAAACTCCCTTCTGAGGTGTTTTAAACATGATTTAACCACAGAGACATGGAGCCTGGAGCTGTCTGGCAGAATAAGCAAATGATATCCTCTTTTTAGAGAAGGGTAAACTGACTCTTGGAGGAGCTAAGTGGGCCACTGGTTATTACACGGTAAAGTTGTAGTAGAGTGAGAGAAGTGAGTGAAGAACAAGCTACAAACTCATCCAGGATCTCCCTGGGTGGAGCAGCAGAGAGGATGAGAACCAGGAGAAGGAGCAGAGGGAAGGTAAAGAAAAGTGAAGAACCACCTAACTTCCTAACTTGTGCTTGGCACTCAGGCATGTTGCTAAGTGTCGTGGCTGTCTCTAGAACACTGTGTGACAAGCACATTGGGGTCACTGCCTCAGAAGAGGCAGAAGTGATGAAAACTTGCTGGAAGGCTGCAGATAGAGGGAAGTGCTGGGAAGGAAGCCAGCACCTCTGGCACTGAAAAGCTGGAGGCTGTCCAAGTGACGTGTAGGGTGAGAGCCAGTGGGTGTCCTGTTCATGGAGCTATTTGTCACACTAAACTAGATTATCAGAAAGTAAAAGTCCAGCCTACATGTTTATAAATCCTTCCACATCCCAACCACAGGGCTCTGGATGTGGAGTGCAGGTAGCTGAAAAACAGGGCTCTAGTCATTCCCCATCCATGGAAGGGAAAGTAGTTTGGGGATTGAACTGTCCCTCCCCCTCTTTACTCAGCCAAGCAGTGTTCATCTTGTTGGCTGCAGTGTTTCACCTGCATGAACCACAAACCTGGAGCAATCAGGGTTGTTCAGCTCTGCCAATGAGCCTTCCTCCACCACAGGCACTGCCACACAACCAAGCCAACTATTATTGATATTATCAGCTACTGTTGTTAGGCTAAACAGGCTGCACAGAATAAAGTCTCAATTGATGCTGAATTTGAAGTTTCCAATGTTAAATCAGCATGGAATCATCCAATGCAATTCTAGATTCCATTTGTTTTTGCACAGTGAAAATCTGAAGTTGGTATGGAGAGAGCCAGGTAATTCTGGCAGTCTCATGCTATGGAATTACTTCTGTGAGTCAAAGACTATCAGCAGAAGATGTCCTCTAAGGACCCAAAGCAGAGACAACCCTGCAAGGCCAAGGCATCTTTATTGCTGTGGTTCTGCTTCTCAGATAAAACTAAGATTGGGATTAAAAATATCAGCATTGCCAGGAAACAACAGAAATATTGTCATAAACTGAGGCAAAATACTGGTTACTGCTGGGTGGTGGCTCTGCTCTTGTTCCTGTGTCCCAACAGCTTTAGTTCTGCCAGACCTCTGTGAATGGGAAGTGATGGGCTGGTGTAAGGAGAAGGTCTGAGCATCTTGAGTCATGAACTCAAGTTGTTACTCTGCAATACAGCACCAGAGTCACACTGGGATAGAAAACACAGTGATGAATCAGGCCCAGCATTTGCTGCTGTCTGGTTGGCAGAGAGCTCTGAAACCAGTCCCAGTGCTGTGTAAGTAGCTTCATTACTCTTAAGTGCTATATTTACCCAGTAATTTGGACCAATCATTTTCAGGTTCATTAGTCCCAATTATTCACTTTTCCTGTGGTTTGATTGGTTTCTCAAACCACATGGTTTTGGGTTTTCACTGAAATGGAGAGTAATGGGTAGAAAAGTGCTAATAACAAATAATGCACCTTTGGGAAAGTTGGTTTACTTTTCATTTTTAATCAAATAATGACCCAAACGAAAGCTCATTAAGTTCTAGGGGTTTAAGAACATCATCTGGATGTGTTGGAGCTCTCTGAGTGTTTGGGGAAAGCAAAAATAGAAACCCAACTTCAACTGAAGAGAATTCATTCTCTCAGGACCACTTCAGGTTATATTTAGCAGTCTTGAACTTTCACCCTCAGCTGTGCTTGATAAATGTGAATGCAAATGGCTCCTGAGGCTGTGCTCTTTTCCTCTAGGCTAGTGATCCTCTGCTGCAGATAGCCTGGTTTCAGGAAAGCTGCACCCACCCGGATACCATGGAATGGCTGGGGTTGGTCTGAGCCCACGTTTCCTGGGCATCAGAAGCAGTTGTTGATCTCCCTCTTATGCAAACTTGAACTTCAATGCTAGCCAAGAATGAAACCATGCCAAGACTTGCAATTTTACACTATGAGGTTAAAACCTCTGTTCTCAACCACAATTTCTCCAGCTAGCTCCTTAGAGGATCAGTCACCCTATCTGCTTCTTCATTTACTCCTCTGTCTGTTCTCCTCCTCACCCCTTTGCCTCACTCATTTGCTTCTCTCCACCGGGACTGTTCTTCTGTTCTATTTTTGCTTTAGGTCTGGCACCTAAATGATAAAAAATGGCATGCAGCAAAAAAAGTGCTCTTTCCAGAGGCTAGAGGATGGTTAAAGTCTAAATGAAAACAATTTATAATAAAAGCTCCAAATCTACTGCCATTTAACAAAGAGTTGAAACAAATGATCCCCATAAATCATGCTAAGACTTATTAGGGATTTTCAAGCCACATGTATTACTTAATTATAGAACAATAATATGCAAGGAAAATGCTGATGATAGCTTTCCAAAATATATTTTTGAATGTCACACCAGACTTCTTGGGGATAGTTTCAATCACCTGTGTATTTCTGTACAATGAAGAGGAGATAAAAATCAGCCATGTGGTTAAGGGAAATAGTTCTCAGCACAAACTGCAGGTTAAAATAATATATTGAACCAATAACACAATATCATGAGCGTACCAGTACTATTAGCTTTGCAGACTAAGATTTTTAAAGCCTTGAAAGGGACTATAGAGCTGATTGTCCGTATGACCCTGACTAGAGATACTCCACAGACATCTGCGTACATTCCATCTTATTCACACCCTGCAGCAGGAGACACCTAAAGGTCTCTGAGGAGGGCAAGTAGCTCAGACCAGGAGAAGCAGACGTGGGACTCAAGGTGAGCTCCCAATGGAGGCATAAAAAGTTTAGGGCTTTCTGTTTCAAAAGCCAGAGCCTGGTTTGTAAAGGAGGCAAAGTGTGCCAGTACTGAGGAAGCACTAATATCCCTACTGTGAGCATCAATGACTGAGGATGCTGTGGTAAGAGCAGTAAGACATCCCTATTTTCTTTAAGACATCAACACAATTTTTTTTCCCCAATGTTAGGGTGGGTAAGAGCGTTGGAGAGAGACTCTTGAAAGTTTGCATTGCAAAGGACTCAGCTGGCAAGAGGACCTCCATCTCAGGAGTGCTAGACTAAATTGAATTTCTCCCAACCCCAAGTCCTCCTCAAATGAGGAAAGAAATAAACAAATTAGCTAATGTGATGATTTATCTTGTAACATTTGGAATTCACCCCCTTGAGCAAGTAAATTCATCAGCCAAATCTCAGTGGTGAATGGTAAGGTTTAAGGGTTGCTACAAATCTTGGGTTTCAGCACACCCAGAATGAACCTTCAGGCTTCCAGCCCTCTGTGAAATAATCCCAGAAAAGCCAGCTGACCTGTCAGAAACTGTGCAAATAACACTGAAATACATGATATTAATGAAGTAATGGAACTGTCACGAATAGTAGAGATCACTGTAAAAATAAGCAGTGAGGAACTGACCCATTGCATTGCAGTTGTTGTGAAAGTAGCTGGATTTCACCCTTTCATTTCTTCATCTAGCTCAGTCTGTCAAGGTTCCCATCCCAGATGTGAAGCAGAGGAAATCTGGAGAGCCACTTCCACTATCTGATGTAATGGTGAAACAGCCCTGAAGCAGCAGCTGTGAAAACCAGAACAGCCAGACAAATCTGATAGCACAAACTTGTGCAGCCTGCAGTGTCTGCAGGAATCAGCTCTGCAGACCAGGCAAAGAAGTGATGGTTTAGGTTCTCTCTTTGGCTTGCAACATTGCAAAGCAAACTGTCCTCAAGTCCTCTGGAGGAACTTTCTGTGCTACAGTTATCCAGCTCTTAGTGTCTGAAACAGGATTAATGCACATGAACCTGGCAGGGTTCAGAGAAGCTTTCAAAAGTTCTGTCATTCAGGACTTCAAAATAGGATCCTGCAGTTGCCAGGGACTAGCTAGCACCTTCCACCAGAAGCAGGGTAAACAAACCTCCATAACCTGCTTACCTTGCATGTTGAGTGACTTTGGTCCCTCCAACATCCCTCTGCCCTCCCTTTCCAGCTGTAGAAAACACATCATATCCCACTACAGTTTCAGAGACCTGGAGTTGCATTGCAGTTGTTCATCTCAGAAGTTGACCTAGTTTGGGTTTGTTTCATTGTCACAGAGATACACCAAGACAATCTCAGTTAATCCTTAGTACAAACAAGTTTTCACAGAAAATGTTTGCTAGTGGCACCTGCTGTGCCCAAGGCTGCAGCCCTGAGGATGACCACTCTCATATGCCCCTCTTGTTTCAAAACAACACCTAGATGATAGAAAACCATTTCCCCTCCCACTTCCAGAGCACCATGAGCCCCAGAAGAACTGTTCACAAGTGTCCAATGGTCCACTGGCAGTCAGGGGGCTCTGCTCTCCCAGGTGGGCACACGTGAGGTGGTACCTGGCACTACTGGAGCAACGCACTCTCAGCACAGTCCTGCAGGGACTGGCAACGCTACCCAGTAAATGTCACTCATTCCCACACCCTGAGGTCTTTTGCTTGGCCTATGAGACAAAAGTGAAGCCAACTCATCTGATGACCCCCAGGAAACTGCCCCTTAATGCAACCCTGGCACTGTTTTCCCATATTTCTTTCTACTATGTTCACTCCTAAACCCTGACTCCAGGCTTGTGACATCACACATAGTTTGAGGAAGGCAAGGGAGAACCAAGATGGAATGGTACCTCTTCAGGGTGGTAAAATAGACAGAAAATTATCAGAAGGAAAAAAGGCTGAAATTAAGCTTCCAATGATGCAGTTTCCATGGCAACTACCCTTCCACCTACAGCTTTAATCCACTTTTTCAAGCAGCCATCCCAGGAAGTGCAGGGAACCACACAACAGCTGCACATATCCTATTTCTAACAAATTTCCTGATTAAAATAATTATTCCATATTTAGAGTTGTCCCTGAATGACAGTGGCTGAAGGTTTTGAGTAGCCTGGGGGAGACATTTTGTCACAGTGCTAAATGCTTTCTGAAATAACACATTTTATTACCTAGCATTTGTTGGAGGTAGAGTGAAGGAAGCACATCCCAAAGCTATTGCAATGGGATATGTCTCATTGTCCCTAAGGGCCATATGTCACTATGTCCTGGGTATGCCACTCTGCTGTGTTTTTATTCAAATCTAGTCTTGTCTGTGCCACATCCTCTAAGCTGCAGGTTTCTGAGACCTTATTTTATCAGAAATAACAGGGGCCAGGTTTAAAGCCAGAACACGTAAGTTGCTGTCACGCTCCTTGTTCAACCTTCATAAAGATCTATGACAGCACCAGAGCCACCCTTACTTTCAAATCATCATCTTAGGAGTGCTAACTGATGAAGTATTTTGTAGGTGAATCATTTCTGTACTCCTCGTGGAACCACATGATGATTGCGGCACTTTGATTCTCTGTGGGGATTATATGGGCTGACACCAGAAGACAGGGGATCACCTTTGTAGTCCTGATGATGTTATTTTCTGTTGTTGTTATTATTAACTCTACTCTAGTTCCTAAGGCCCCTGCAAAGATCCATGTTCTTTTCTGCTAAATAACATGACATGATGAGACAGAGACTATATCTAAGAGCTTGTAACTTAACATCAACATGGTCAAAAAAGAGCTGAAGGGAAGTAAAATTCTTGACAGTTAGAGACCTAAGAAACAGGGAGATTAAATGGTTTTCCTAAGGTCACACTGAGTCTGTGGCCAGAGTGCAGATCCCTGGAGTCCCACCCAGGTCTTTTATCAGTGTGATGGCTCTTCCTTTCCTGCTCTCCCAGGCTGTCAGTCTCATTTGTCCTATAGAAATATTGAGATAGCTCTGGCAGATGCATTACCTAAAGAGGAAAATGTCTGAAATTACTCTTTCTTCACTCCAAGGAGTGCCAGGGGAAATCTACATTTCTACACAGTAACTATGTTAACCACTTAATTCCAAAGGAACCAGATAGCAGAAAGATATTAGTGTGGGAATGAGCAAGTAAATAAAAGAATATTTCTCCCTAATAAACCTCAATTCTCTGGGAATTATTTTTAAAGTCTACAATGTTAAATTACAATGACGTCTGCCAGAACAGGTAATGACTATTCTTAAGAGAAAAGCAATTGTCCTAGAAAACTTTATGTACTGTGATTATAGTGCTGGAAACAAGAATTCAGCCAATACAGGGGGATCTCTGCGTAGCAGCATCTCCACCCGAAAGACTTCAGGACAAACTCTGCTACTTCTTAGCATTTGATATCTAAATAGTAAAGGCTAGATTGTGAGTTCTTGGCTCTTTTGGCTCAATAGTGACTCACACAAGTAGTCCTAGTGTCTTCAAGAGGAACTGAGTGACCACTGGTGAGGAAGGGCTGAAAATTCCGACTCTAAAATCTAGTTGAATTATGTTGAAATGTAATCCTCATGGAGATAAAACGTCTCCCTTTGCCCAAGATCACCTGTGTTGATACCCAGTGTTTAGTGGTAGTGGAAATTAGAACAACACTGTTTTCAGCAGAGTTGGTCCCTGGCTTCACAGGGATTGTCAACACTGGGTGAGCAGTGTCATTTCATAGCAATAAGTAACGACCAAGAAGAGTTTTGCGGGTGGGGAATTCCAGAGATAGGATGGTGGTTACTGTAGAGTCATAGAAAAACAAAATTGTGGGTGTATTTTTGTTTAGCTGTGTCTGAGAGAGGCGTGCAGGACGACTGCTGGGTGAACATGGCTCCATGGAGTGTTATTTGCCAGGTAGAGAAGGAAATAGAGAAGGAAAACTTATCTTGCACTTCCCAATGTCCCCATTTCATAAATATGATACATTAATATTCATTATACCACGTGCATTATCATTTTGGAAGGAGATTACTGGGGATTCACTATTTTCTTTCCATCATATTTTCCAATTAGGATCTCCTCTTTTGCAAATAATAAGCTTTTTGTTGCCAGAGGCTTTGCAGCAAAGTTCCAGTCAGGGCTTGGAGCTCTGCTCAGACTCCATTTAAGAAATAAGTGCAAATTGAAGAACAATTATATTTTTAATGACAGGTTAATCTTGCTGTACTAAATATGATTAGAGAATCATCTGGCTAGTGTCAGAGAATACAAGAGGCATTAGGAGTTGTTTCTGAAAAGCTCAGGGGGATGGGTAAAGATGAATCCTTAGAAATATACCACTGAATCAACAGAGGTTGATGAGGAAAAATGACAGGGCTGACAAGTGGCTAAGAGAGCAGCAAAGAAAAAGGGGCAGCCTGAGTGTTCCCCACACCATGGACAAGTATTCTGGCTCTGTAGTTTGTTTGAAGAGCATTCAAAGCTGTTCTCATTTAGCACTAGCAAGAAGGGTGGTTGGGGATGGATTTGACATCTGCTGCTGACCTATGCCAGGCAGGAAAAGTCCAGGACATCAATTCTTGGGAGCTGCTTCAGGTTCCTCTGTACCTGATCTCCTGCCCTTAGGCTCCATTGTGCAGAAGAGGTGGACACAAGAACTGTCCATCTTGAAAGGGGGAAGAAATTGTGGGGAAAAATGCAATAAAAAGTCTTGGGCACTTAAATGTCAGAATCCAGGACACTAGATAATGCTTGAGATAAACATTGAGATCCCACCTAAGGCCATACTGTGGCTACATGTGCATCATGCTTCTGGAGAGTGCATTACAAGCAAAGGGAAAGAATGGAAATGAACCCCAGATCCAGTGGGATGCCAGCCAGCCCTTTCCTTTCTTGGTCCCCCACTGCCTCTCCTCTCTGTCCAGTGACCACAAGATGTTTTGCCTCCTTCATGAGTGGTAGAAAGAGATGCCTCCAGGTGACTCTGCCCTATAGCTTTGAGGCCAAGCTGGCGTGTGGTGCCTACAGTCCCTCATGCCCATGCAAACCAGATGCAAAGTGCTCCTGCCTCACTGACTGCAGTTAGCTGGGCTCTAGGCTTCTCCTTCAATTACAGCAAATGTTAAAAAAAAATATTTAAAGTATTTATGTATATATCTATATATAAAATATTTAAACTATTTTTAATTAAT
>NW_009953813.1:1227365-1258549 GCF_000747805.2 Chaetura pelagica
ATATAAAGTATTTAAAATATTTTTTAATTAATATAAATAAATTAAAAAATCCACAAAAACATCCCACAAAAAAACTCAAACCAAAACACAAGAAATACAAATTGACAGTCAGCCCTTTGAGAGGCTAACTATTCCCCACACACACATACACATGCTAGTAAAACAGCCCTTTAAAGTTGTTGGTGTTGTCAGTTACAAGAGCTGCATTTAACATTTAATGGTTGTTTTTGGTCAGAGCTGTTACTTTTCATTGTTTGCTAGATTTGTTCCTTAAATTTGCTTGGCTCTGTGCCATGTGCTTCCTCTAGTTTTGCTTTATATTGTGCTTGGGGTTGAAGGATTTTTTAAATTATATTTTTCTTCTTTGAAGACATATTATGAAATTATTTTCATTTTTCCTGCCCAGTGCATTTTCTTGTCATGTCTGATATTTATCTAGAGGGCACAGATGTCCCCTTACAAGCCCTCTAAAAGTGCCAGCCTGTTCTCAGTCTTCTCCTAGTGTAAACTCACCAATGGTGGCAATCAGAAGGATCCCTAAGGAAGTTGTTGGGTTAATTAGATTGGGCAGAAGACTTCAGTAAAAATGATAGCTGGTCTGCCAATGCTGTAGCTCTTTCAGAGGTTTAGGGGAAAGGCAGAGTAGAGAGATACAAAAAAGATGACTCAGATAAGTGTTCTACTTATTTTCCATTATAATAGGCTAGATTAGCTGTTCAGTTAAAACAAATGCAAAGCAAGGGTGCATCTTGACCTTTTTTAAAAAAACTGGCACTTATTCAAGTGAATTGACCCATTATTTGCCAGGTCTGTCTTAACCAAAAATTCAGGCAGTGAAAGACTTTTACAAGTGTTTGCCAGAGACCCTCTGCAATTCAAAATTGAGACCAGTCATTGAAGCCACATCATCCTGTTGACCCCAATGTCCTTATTGCTGATATGGGTGATCAAATTCTTTATGGCAAGATTTTAAAGGTGGGGCAAGATGATCTAGTTTCGAGGGTTCATTTCCAGCTGAGAACCTGCAAAACTCATTTCCACAAAGGCCCCCAGGACACTGCAGTGGGCACCCAGCAAACTGACACTGCAAAAAGTGTTGACACAGATTTCCCTTCCCATGTCCTGAGTGTCTTTCCTCTGCCCAGCCAGATATTTTCTCAGCTAAACAATATTGACCTATAGGGTTTTTAGTCCAATTTCCACTCGTATTACATGTTTCCTGGAATGTTTATAGTGCTTCTAATTAATTATTTGTAATTGCCTGTGTTTTTCTCCTCTTTTTTTGTGCCTTTGTTTCTTGTTTCTCTCCCAGCCTTGGTAACAAGATGTTGCATCTCTTGAGGCTACAGGGATAAAAGCCTATTAATAAATAATTAAGTGGTGAGGCTCTGGCAGTGTGGAGTCACGTCTTGCCATCACATGGCTCTGGTCTCCATGGCGACTCACTGGTGTGGACTGAAATGATCTCTTTGGGAGGAGGCAAGAGGAGGTTACACCAGGCAAAAATGTGTGAAGTTAAATTATATTTTAAAAAATTAAACACGCTGTTTCAGTGGCTGGTTCCCTAAATAACCTGGAAAGATGGAAACTTCCTATTAGCCCCATTCCACCAGCATCCCTCACTTCTATCTGCCACTGCCCTGTGTTTTTGTTCTGGTCTAGAGCCTCCAGCATTGAGGCTTTTCCATGCTGTAGATGCTCCTGTCAGCCAAGCAGCATTCCCCCCATACCCAGCACCCCTCCCACCTTCCCAATCCTTCTGCCAGACCGTGCAGCTCCAGTGCCCATGATCAGAGTAACCGATCCCTGAAAACAGCGACTTTTTTGACAAACTACTGAATAGTTTGTCATATCTCACCAAATTAAAACTTAAGGTTTGGAGTCCAGAGGTTCCAACTTCTCTGCTCCTCCGTGTTCTCATTTCCTACCACAATAGGACGTTGCCTTTTCCCTGGAGCTGCTCTGCAGGCTGCGCTTGCGTGAAATTCACACCTGCTCTTCATTAGAACCAGATTTTGAGAAGCTTTTGCTGTGCTTTTCTCCTTTTCTGGCAATGCTCAGAGGCAGTTTCATGTGCTGGCAAATGAAGTAGCCCTTCTATTTTTTCCCATCGCATAATCTACCTCTAAGTATAGCAAAGACATTTCTTGCCCATTCAAAGCAGTAGTTTTCAAATGGAAAGCAGTTAGCTCAACGGTTCCAGCATCTGTAAAAGTAGGTCCTTGTGCAGCAGTGTGATCTGAAACCCCCTAAGCCTGTTATCAGCTTTCCATCTGTGTTAGCAGCAACACTATTCACAAGCATCCTGATTGACATATTCCAGCCAATATAATTTTCCCAAACCCCCACCTCTCCAATAATGTTTCATGGGAACACGAGAACTTTTAAGCTCCTTGTAACGCCAAGGATGTAAATCACACTAATTGTCTCCCAGATTTCAGAAACATCCTGGGGTTCCATTTCCTCTGCAAAGTTCTGAAGCATTTACATTAACTTTTGGCAGGTAAATGATAGGGGGCCCAAACTATCCACCATGTAAAATTGCATTGAAAACACATCAAGCCAGGAGTCGTGTCAGGTAGATGGGTCTCTGCTCTGAGGGAATGAAGGTTTTTATATCATAGCTCACTTCTCCTCACAGGAGGACATGATATGTAAGCCCAGGACCCTCACTCTTCCCCCCCACTGCCAGGGATTCCCTTTCACTGGCTTTTCAGCATCCACAGCCTCACAAGCAAGCAACTCCTGGTGGTAAGACTATCAGCTTCATGCTCCTATCAGTTTTCTTTAAGCTTCTAGATAAGGATCTTCTTGACAGAGGGTCGTTCTGGCCTTGCAGAACTCAGCTCTACTACAAACTTTGTCTTCATGAAGCATACAGCCCAAATTTCAGCCTGGAAATGGGTCTGTTTCTTTTTGTTACCACCAAATTTCTGGGAAAGATTGTGAAATAGAAAAGTCTCTCCCATCCCTCTTCATTGACCTGCTTTCTCCCTTTTCTTTTGTACCAGTATCTAAAAAGGAGGTGAAAGATGGTTTGAGTGAACTCATCACAGGGATGAAACAATACTTCAAGGAACTTCAGACCTGTTTTCATGCTGTTCTCCTGTAGCCACTACACAGATTTCCAGAAATTGTTTCTCTGCCCTTTTCACCTTCATACTCCCCTCCTCCCAGCAGACTAAGGCTAGAGCAGGAGAGGAAAGTGGATTAATAATATTTTTCTTCAGCACTCTGGCATCCTATCTTTGCTCCCACACTCTTGATATTCACCAGCACTAGTGGAAAAAAAAAAAAAAAAGCAAGTGATCTAAAATTCAAGGCTTGTTAGGTAAAACAAAGAATAACTGTGTCAGTTATGCTGATTCTGAGGATAAATATTTGCCTTTAAAAAAAAAAAAACAACAAAAAACCTACCTATGGATTCTTACACTGAGTGGGGATTTTAAATAGTTCATCTATTTTTAAGTGATGTTGGCAACCTAATTTTGACTCAATAGTTCTATGGTGCTGAATGAAAAAGAGAAAAAGAATACTTGCAAAACACAAAATAAGCAGAAATGGTTTCAGTGAGGTGTTTTGATCACCCCTGTGAGCTGTTTTCTTGCTGTGCTGTGCGTGCCTGAAAATCAGAAAATGAATCTGCCTATTAACAAATGGGAAGCTGACCAAACCACTCTCATCAGACTGCAGTAAAAATAGAGAACAAGGGGAAAATAAACTTAGGTGATTAGAATTATTTCCAGGCTGACAAAGAGACTTCATGAATGATACAGGAGAGGCTTCCTGATAAAGAAATTAAAAATTCAAATCCTTTGAATGCAGGAAAGTCAACCAGATTCTAACAGGGTTGTGAAGGACTGGCAGGGAACGAACAGTCTTTGGATCTGCTCCCAGGGCAGTCCCTGGAAAGGGGCTTCACCTCATCCCTGAACCATAAGCTGGTCTCTCTGCATGCTGCTGCTTGCTTCTGGAGTAAATTGCAAACCTGCTCAAGGAGTTGAATAAACAAATTAGTGCCTGCACATGTGTGTTCATTAGGAAAAAACATGCTGATTACTTGGCAGCCTGACATTTCAAAATATCACAAAGGGTTTCGAGAGATGAACAGCTACAGCTCTGTGGAAACCAGTATCTCCACCTGTGGGGAATGCAAAGATAACAGGCAATTGTGACTAAAAATGCAATTGCTACAGGAGAAAAACATTCACTTTCCTCCATGTGCGTAGAAATCTTAGAAAGATGTTTTAGTTCTGAACCAAGAAGGCCTGAAGCTGGGTTTCTTCTGCACTTAGAATATGTAATAATCTTTTTCACCTATTATCCGTTTCCCCCCCCAAAAAATAAATTGTTTTCCATCTCAGCTAGAAGGGTCTCCACTTCTAAGAAATTATTTTATCAGATGCAGAGACATAAGACAGAGAAAGCAAATATTTGACTTTGAGGATTTGTAGTTTCTATTCTCTCTTCTTTTTTCTTTCTGTCTTTCAAGATCAGATTTCTATTGCAACATAAATGTGGACAAGACAGAGATTTCCAAGTTTTAAACAAACTATCCTGCGTTTTAGCCACAAGCAAGATTTAAGAAACACACAAGAGCACTGTGGAAAACAAGAAAGAGACATCCAGGCCATTATGGGGTGGTCAGAGCCAGCAAAACCCTACATAAACCTCAGCAAAATGCCTTGTCTGTCACAGTGCATTTGCTGTTGCACCCCTTGACCTGGCAGCTGATTGCTCTAACATTGGGTAGAGAAGCTCAGCCTCCTATAAGAGGGCAAATTTTTCAGTTTTCCCAGCCAGAGACCAGAATATCCACATGCAGGACCAACACGTCAGCTGGATGCAGAGGAGCTTCTGGAGCGATGTGTGACAATTATTGCTCTGCTGGGCTGCTCAGCTGCAGGATGAGGGGCTGCCTCTCAAAAAGAGGCCATGGAAGATAGATCTGCTCATGATCCGCATGCAACTGAAGAGCCACAATGTGGCCATTGCCACTTTATCCAGCCAGTTACTGCTGTGTATTACCCATTTGACTTCAACTACTCACAAGTAGCTCCAGAAATGTGGACTGCATTAGGGTCATTTGCAGCAAATCCAAATTAACCTCTGCTTCACCCAACCTCCATTTACACCCAGCATTTGGAATTGCAAAGGCATCCTTTGGAAACAAGCCCAGACCACAGAGAAAACTCAAGGCAGCAGGGGAAAGAGGAGTCAAGTATCAGGATTATGTGCTCAGTTTGGGTTTGTAACCATGCAAAGCATTAATATAAATAGAAAAGTTTTGCAGTCAGACCCCTGTAGGTAGATGCTCTGCATCATACACATTTTCAGTGGTTCAGAGGGAAAAAGCACAGGAATGAGGAACTATCTTCACGGCCCAAAGTTTAACATGGAAGCCTGAGGACTCTCTTGCATTATCTTTTTGCTGCATGTCCTCAGAATTCAACCTGCTGAATTCCAAATACAGGGTACTGGCCTTCTCTCTGGAAGTCAGTGTACGATGTTGACCTCCCATGACTGTTCTGTAAGGCAAGGAACACCTCCTTCATGTTAAGTGAGTTGAGGCTCATGATTTGGAAGAAGGGACAAGGACTCAGTGCAAGACACGCATTGTTGTCACACAGAGAGTTGCTCCAGCACAGGAGAGACAGAGAGTGCTTCAGCATTCCTGAAAGGCCTTTTTGTTAAGAAGAGCTGAAGAATTGACACTGTTGCCTGAATCTGTCACTGACTTAAATGCAGAGAATGAAACTATTGATAGATAGGTTATGTCTTTCACCTGAGTCTTTCAGTGTGATGCTGAGCTCCACCAGAGGTGAGGACCATGGCTAGTGTGTGGGTGGGATTGGCTCCCTCAGGTTTGCTCAGGGTGATGTCAGGGTCAGCAATGCTCATAGCAGAGAGGACAACGAGTTCAGGGTATGGGAGGTGAATTAACAGAAGAATCAGTTTTCCAATCAATTTTGCAGGTACTATACTACCTTGGGTAGCAGATACAGCCCAGCAAAACCCAGTGACCACGCCTTCGGTGCGCTGTGAATCACAGATTATCACCATTTTACAACAGCTACGAATCAGGGCTGTGCCATTACATCTAGTGGGAATACACAGCTGCTTTCTGAGCAAAAACCAGCCCACTGATAGGCACAGCTCTGACTTTGGAGAGGTATGACAGTGTAAAAAGCCTTTCAGAAAGGAAACTGCTGTAAATCTTGCCCAGGCAGGCTGAAGTATCTGAAGAAATACTTATACCTCACTGATCACCGAGCCTTAGATTTGTGATAAGACAGAAATCATTGCTGTCTGATCCACTAGCCTGTGAGATATGAATCAGAGTCTGTGCCCTGTCCAGAGTTGACAAGATGTATCAACATAACAAAAAACATCATCAATCTGACACCTCTGTTGGCAACCTCTGGAGAAAAAATAGAAACAGTGACTCTGTCCAGGCTGCCCTCTGGTTTTTCCAGGACAAAGCTGAACCTTCTTATCAAGGTGAGGAAACCTCTGCTAGTGATACTCTAGTGATACAAACAAACAAAAACCCTACCTGATTTTAGTAGCTTCATCCCCATCAGAAAAATGCTTTGCACAAAATAAGGCACAGTGCTTTCTGCTTTGTAACCTCATCAACCCCAGCTGGTGAGGTTACAAAGTTTGACTGAAGAAACTCCAATTTTATGCTCTCAATAAAAAATACAGAACAAGCTTCCCAGGATAAGGTCTTTAAACACAGGCTAACTTTCAGGTCACCTTTCACACCTGAAACACCTCACATTAGTATCCAAAGCCAACTCAGCCCTTTCTGCTGTGTTTTGAGATAAATTGTCATCTGCACTTAAACATATTGCATCGTGCCACATGTCCCTGGGGTCCCTGTTGCTGTTACTACCCCAACAGACACAACCATCACCCAAATTACACTTATTCTGACCTTATATGCACTGACACAGAAATGCCTTTAAGGCAATGTTTTATCTCAGAGGTGCTGCACATTGACACATGCACATGTGCACACAAAATTATGTCAGCCATTTAAGTAATCCTTGCTCAGCTGTGTTTTAAAATGCCTCTTTCGTCTGCCTGTAACCACAGGCTTTAATATTCAAATGTTCATGAGCACCAGCTTTATTAAAATTAGGGCTTGGGGAAATGGTTTCGAAAAGGAGAAAAGAATATTAGCCAACCATTTAAAAGATGCTAATTAATGGAGTTCTAAAGCCCATGGAGGCCATTTGAGGGAGCAGAGATTCTTCTACTAGACAGATTTGTAACTTACTGGTTCGAGTGGCAGAGGCGGAAAGAAGAAACAAGTAAAATAATATGCAAGTAGGTTAAGAAGAACAATCCTCCAGGTATTATGATGACTCTAGAGTTTAGTTTTGTGCCAGCAATTTGAGTTGTCTGCCTACAAGCTCTATGCATGAACATTTTTTCCTGGCCCTGACACAAAACTGAGTTTGTGTTTCTCCCCTGCTGGATCTGCCCTGTGCTAGGAACAAGAAAGCGTAACCAACATGGCATTCAGCCATGGCTTCCAGCTGAGATGCTGCTGCAAGAGTCACCAAAGGACTTATTTTAAGGCATATCTAATCTGGAGGGTTCATGAGTATATTCATACAGAAGTGCACAAGGAAAGAGCTCTGCACTGGGAGTGGCAGAGAACACTCAGAGCACAAGGTCAGAGCTTTTCATGTAGGCTTTTTTATTAGTATTTTACCTGAGTGTGTAAATCCAGGGGAACCTCAGCAGATCCCCACTGTTATACCCCCCCTAGATCCTGCCTATCACTTCAACTCCCAGCAGCTGAATTTGTATTTATATCTGTATCATTGGACATAGGCACTAGGGTCCTAAATTTTTTTCTCTCTCTCCTTCTCCCTCTTCCTTTTCTGTTCTTTTCTCTATGAACACATATAACCCTGAGTCAAGAACTGAAAGCACTCCACAGACCAGAGGAATAGATTCTTCTGGTGGGCCTACTTACATGCATATCTACTTCAGCTTTGTAACAGCAAAGGCATCTATGAAGTCTGACACTGATTTGTTGCTCAGATTTCAGTCAGATCTTTTTCACTGATGCGTTTCTTGCCAGGCCACTTGTAAGAAAGCCAGCATGGACTGGTGATTCAAAACCCAAGATTCAAAAAGGAAACTGAGAAAGGAAAGGTAGCAAGAGGAACAGATGCTGGGAAAGACCTCCTTTCCAGGATGTGTCATGGGAGGAAGGAGCACTGCATCCTAGAAGCACAGCTGCTTTCCACAGCTGTTGCTGAACTGAGCAATGAATTTCACAGGAATAGTTTGCTGACCCTGTTCTGCTGTATTTAATCCATCACTAGGACCTCAGAGCTCCAAGATAAGCTGATGCAGCAAGTAGATGAGTGAAGATACCTGTATTCTGTTTCTGCCAGGTGGGACCTTGTCTTCCTTACCTACATCTTTTCTTCCATGAACCTGCTTGCTGAGCCAGGCAGGTCACACTGCATGTGGCTGTCCCCCACCTCCTGGTAATTCTGGAAAACATGGAAATCAATAAGGAACCAACTATAACCTCAACCAACTCAACATTCACTTGCTGTGCCTGCCTTGATCTTTCATTTGCTATTCTACAAATAATACAGAGAGCAAATACCAGCCCTCAGCCTCTCAGTTCCATTATCTTCCCATTGCCAGATGCTGTTGAAAATGACAATCCCTATTTCTCTCAACCCACCTGATTTCCAGGCCTTGAGCTGAAGCTAGACAGCTTCATCCCTTGCTGGCACTAGATCACAACAGAGACAAGGAAGGGAAGCTTTTAAAGGGTCCTGGGAAGCAGGAGCCTGGTTACAGGCTTACCTTCCAAAGGTCTGTTTGGGATATAACCCTCAGAGACATTTCTGTGTTTAGAATCATACAATCATTAAGGTTGGAAAACACCTCTAAGATCATCAAGTCCAGGTATCAACCCAACACTACCATGTGCACTAAACCATGCCCCAGAGTGCCACATCTACATGTGTTTTAACATCTCCAGGGATGCTGACTCCACCACCTCCCTGGGCAGCCGGTTCCAATTCTTGACCATTCTTTCAGTAAAGAAATTTTTATTAATATCCAATCTAAACCTCCCCTGGCACAACTTAATCCCATCTCTGGCAACTGCTGGGTGCTGCTGGCAGCATGACAAAAGCAGAAGAATCTGAAGGTAACCCAAAATGGGGACAGAGAGATAGGTGGTTTTCTGGATATACAATAAATAAAGCCTTCCTTGATGCTTCCTCTGCTCAATCAGTGCTCGAGTTCTCCTTTCACATGACTTAGACCTCCAAGGTGAGCACTAATCCCAGCATTCTCCCCTGTCCATAGGTAGAATCCAGCCTCTCAGGTCCAGCCTGGCTTTCTGGGGGAAATTAGGGCAACAACAACCACAAAGGAGCAATCTGTAGCAATGCACAAATGGAGCTCACAGTGGCTCTCCTCTCAGATGAGACTGTCGCTGTCCTAATGAACTCATTCATGATTGATTTTCCATTTTCAAGCTCTCATTTTCTCTCTTTTTCTTTTTAATTCCCAAACCAAATAGTCCTGGTTCAAAACAAGTTCCCTACATTTTCCTAGTTGTTCTTTAAAAGCCTCCAGAGTGCCATTTGCTGGAGAGGGCACCCCAAACAAGTACAGGGCAAAAGCCATTTAAGTCTGTAAAAACCCCTTAATGTTTGTGAGGGGGCTGAAATCCAGGCATTTCAATTGTGCAGCTGGGGCCTTCTCCTCTAATGGGGCTTTGTTTCTATTGACCTGAGTCTGAATTAAGATTTAGATGTTTGACCTCAGCTTGAAGATTTGAGTCTGTGCCGTGGCACCTTGTCTCCTTATGTTGGTGGCATTGAGACTGCAGACCTCATATTAGCACAATGCAATCTGTCTGCATTACATTAATCTGCACAGGGGGTGGTGTGCCACTGCTGCCTTTCCTTGATCAACCTTGGCTGAAGAATCCCCTTTGGCTGATGTGGTAAAAGCTTGAGATATTTGAAGTGAGAAGATCTGAGGGTTTGGATAAAACATCAGGTCATGGAGGATTAATACATTATTGCACATCAGTGGAGCAAACGTACCTGTCCATACATATGCTCTTTGCCTGCAGCTAATGCAAAATAATATGATGTAGCTTCACTTTGTTTCACTGTCAGCTAAGTTAAATTGCATTATTATATCTTTGTCACAAGCCAAGAACGTGTGCCCAAACTGCTACTTCAGCTCTTCTGATGTTTGGTAACTTGTTAAGTTGCTCTCGCTCGATCATGTGTCAGAGCCTGGAGTCCTTCACAGCTGTCATGAAGTCCTTGAGAGTCCTGGTTTTGTTACCCTGGCATGTATTCTTATTTGCAAGGACTTGTGGCTGCATATAGCACACATTTACATGGGGTGTGACAGATTGGATGCTTTTTATTGATCAGGAAAACCAGTGTACACCTCCCAAGAGACCAGCAATTTCTGATTCAAGCCCTTCCAAGTCCTTTTACAAGAATTAAAAATAAAAAAGAAAAAAAACTGAAAAGGGATTTTAAAGAAGAAAAAGGATCTGTCAAATCTCTGATACCTTCAAAGCTATAAATAGGGAGATACTTTTTAAGTGGATAGAACCTCATAGTTTTCAGAGAGCTATTGGGAGGAACAGCATGCAAAAAATGGTGTCTGTTTCTCTAGTAAAATATGGATTGACCCTCCTAAATGAAGAGAGTTGGCAAGAATGATATGAGCCGAGACAGAAAGACAGCAAAAATTCAGGGTTTATATAAATGTATCTTTTTAACTTATGGCTCAACTCCAGCAGCCTGCCATAAAGAAAATTAAATGCAACCTGGAAACACAGGCTTGTTCTAATAAATGCAGGGGGAAGACTAACAAATATATTTGTTTCCCTACTAATCCCTCTTCATTATGGGACAGAGCTGTTTTGCTTAATGGTCACAAATGAATTCAATATAAACTCAAACAAAGGGAGGATTCTTTTCAGTTTGCAGATTAAATAATTTGTAGAAATATTTCCAGTGCCATCGACATCAACAAAGTCAAAGAAAGCCTCTGTCTCAGACAAGCAAAAATTTGCCATGGTGGGTGTCTTTCTATGACAATAGGAAGGAGGTAATTTTTCCCTGGATCCAGCTTCCATTGGATCAGAAACACTCTAGTCTGTAGTGGAGAGGGTTTGCTTTAGGATCTGTGTACCAGCCGCATAATAATGAATCACTCCCTACACTGATTTAGTAAATCAGTATGTTTTATAAACTCAACAATGAGATTAAAATGGATTAAAACAGGAGAGGGGCTCTATCATTGCACTAGTAAATTACCCCTGATTCTATGGCAAGTTCAAGTTACTGTTAGACTCCTTTCAGTACTGCTGAAATGTTTTCTCCAGGGGGGGAAGTGCAGCAGATACAGGAAAATCCTGTACCCACATGTAACTACAGAGAGGGGAAGCAAAAAAGCCAACTTTAACCAGAATTGGGACTTTTCAGTGTTATCCCAGACAAAGAAGTAAATTATTTTTTTTGGCACAGAATTCTGAAGCCTCCTGTGCTAAAACACACAGAAAAAGGTCTCAGAACTGAGAGGGAAGTGTGGGCTCAGCCCTGGTGCTCATTGTGCCTGTGCTGCCCTCCTCACCCCACAGCCACAGCCCGCAGAGCTGTAGGACAGCTGGGTCACAAACTGGCTTTAAACAGCACTGAGCAGCAGCACAGGGCTGTGACACCTGCCTGAGACCACAGGACATCAGGTCAAGCAGAGCTGGGTTGCTACTGGTATCCAAGAGGACAGTTTGAAAAGCCATGAATGCTTCTCTGCTCTTATCTCCAGCTGAGATTTGTGCCTGTCACGTTCATTTCAGCACTGGCAGAGAGTAGACTTAGGTTAGACATTAGGAAGAAATTCTGTGGTGTAGCCCCATCCCTGGAAGTGTTCAAGGCCAGGCTGGACAGGACTTTCAGCAGCCTGTTCCAGTGGGAGGTGTCTGTGCCCATGCAGGGGGGCTGGGACTAGAAGATCTTCAAGGTCCCTTCCAATCCAAACCATTTGATGATTCTATGATTGAGGATGCTACACCACCCTTCCATAGGACTTCTTTGGGAGTCCTTTAGTGCAGACCAGTAGTTTTCAACCCACTGATGCAAGGATGCCTGGGAATCTGTGGGTCATTTCTGAAGGATTTGCAGTGGGCAGCTATAAATCTTGCAATACTGTAAAGCTGTTGGTGGCAGGCTCAGCATTATGGGGTAAGGCTTACACATGGAAGGTAAGTAGGTTTTAGAGGCCAATACATTGAAAAAGGTCGAAAAGCACTTTTCTGAGAGTCTAGGAGAACATCCTATTTTGCCTGGCTGAGCCATCTACTACCCCAATGCTCTTGAGTCATAATGGAGATCCCTGTTACTGCCCAGGTGGCTCTGAGTCCAGCCCATTAAAGGCCAGTATGGTAAGGGTTGACCTATGGGGTATGAAAGCATAGAAGGCAGGGCTTGAGGAGACCCCAAGGAAGTATCTGGTCCTCCTCCTGAGCCAGGAATACTAACATAATGAGTATTTAATCACTTCAGTATGGTTTTTGTGTAAGTTGTGTGTAATCATTGAGTTATGTCATCCATATGCAATAAAATTAAGCAAATATTCAATGTCTCTTCACAGATAAAGCTAAAATAAATCTAACTCTCCCTTCCTGAGTTAACTCACCATGAACAACTCAATCAATAACCATCCTTCTAAGCCATCATCCACCCACCTCACTCCTTCCCACCTCCTCCTGTTTTCTGGAAGAGGTTTGATTTAAATTGCCAATAACTATCCTCATGATCACTGTAATTATGACATTCATTATTATTGCTATTTGCTATTAGATCAACAAAGGAAATGCTTTTTTCTGTCTGTAGGAATTTGCAAGATTTTGAAATTATTTTCCCCATTCCAGATTCATCAGTGTTTGTGAACCAATAATCTGAAAAAAGTGCAGGTCAGATCAATGCACAATTCATTTATGTACCTTGAAAATATTTCATTTAGATGGTGGTGAGCTTTCTGAAATAAAAACATAATTAATTTAGCTGTTGAAAATGAGAAAATAGGATGCTTTTGCCATTTAAAAAAATTATGGTTTCTTCAAATGGGGAAATTAATTTAAACTGAGCTCCTCTACAAGTGGTTTGTATTGACCTACTGACATTCACTAACAGAAAAAAAAACATTTAATGTGAAAATTGTCAGCTTGCCATTTACTATTAAAAGTTTATATAACACATACAAAGTTGCATAAAAAATTATTACTGGTGCTCTCAAAAGAATAGCCTAAAGGAATTAGGCACAGTTTGGGGCTTTAGAGTCTGAAACTTGTTACATATTTTTTATGCCATCTCAGCCTTCAGATCACACAGAAATTGCCTCTAATGCTACAGCTCGAAGGGCATTTCAGCTCTCAGAATTTTATTCCAGGATATGTCGTTTATTTTTGTACGATTATCACATAATCACCAAGCCCTTATCCAACTTTTTAATGTTTCAAATATACTCTGAAGGTGTTTATTTGGCATTAATCTGATCTGTTTACCTTTAACCCAGTTTTGTCATTTTTAGTCAAATGCTGTTCATCTCAGATGTTTCAAATCCGGCCTCCCAAGCACGGGCAGCTGAAACAGAACTGACTCGTCACAGAGTTCAATCCGTGAACTTGGCAGCTGCATGAACAAGTGACTCATGCCCCAGTTCATGTTTGTTTTTTAGCTCAGACACATTCATCTTGAGAAGAGCTGTGGAAATTACTTGGTTTTGGGGGTAGGTGGCAATACTAATTGTATAAGAATACTATAAATCACGTGCAAAACCTGATGCCAGTGTCCTTAACCATCCTGCTTTAAAAAGGTTACTTCTAAAGAGGTTTTATGCTCATTTCTGGCATCTTGAACTTCTCTGACCCTTTGTCTCTTTGCCTTGGGGTGTGTAGGTTCTTTACGCCACTAACTGCCATTCCTCCACAAATGTCCCGACCCTGCTGCCTTTACTTGGTCAAGATCCAGCCAGATGATTTGGTCTGTATAAAGCAGTGATGCTGAGGCTCAGCAGGTCCTTACTGTGAACCTCATCAACAGCAGCAGCTCTAGGAGCAGAGCCTACAGACCCCCTGTTTAACCAGCTATAGAGATGTTTAGTGATGGCTGCCCCAGCAGCTCCAAGAGGCAGCAAAAATGATCTAAGAAGATAATTTATGAGCTCCAGAGACTTAAGGATGCCTGTGGCAAGTCACCTCAGTACCTGCCTTTCTAAATACGGGTTGATCTACTTAACTCCATCAGAAGAAGAGGATGGCAATCAGCTAATATATTCTGCTGGATGTGATGGGGATAATCATGATGACATTACTGGTCCCAGCATAGGAAACTCCAGCCTGAGAAATTCCCCTGCCTTGGTACCCTGCTGCCACGTTAACATGGGCCCTTGGCAGGGCCTCAGGCAAAGAACAGCAATTAGGGTATTTCCAATGCACCATCTCTTTCTACTTAAGATGCCTGAATTGTCCTCTGCTGAATAAAGGAGACCAATCATATAAAAAGGTCTTTAACCCTGCTTCAAGCAACACAAGGAGAGGAGAACATTTCTGAATATACCCGCAGAGTTTGTGGGAACAACCTGGGGAAAATCAGTCCAACAAACGGCTGGTTCGTAGCTGGGTTCTCCAGATGGTATCAATATATCATAAAAGTCAAAGAGACCCTTTCTGAATGCAAATTGCTATTCACATTTTACCTAATTTATGCAAATTAGCTCGTTCAGTCTCCCACCTAATTCTCTCTGGAGTTACTCCAAGGTTTGAAAGGAAAGATATTCCTCTTGCAAAAGATATATAATCCATATTAATTGTTTCTGATGGAGATGAGTGGGATGGACAGCTATTCCAGCAGTTAATACTTTAATCACTTCACCTCAGCAGCAACCCTGCCTCAGGTGAACAGACCCCACCTACCTGTCCCCACTGCTAATGTAAACCTTATACAGCTGCATATGAGGATGCTCCCAGCAGGGGCTGGCAGGCAGGCAGATTCCAGGAAGGATATTATCGGTATCTAGCAGAGAGCTGGTGTGTGGTCACTGATAGGCAGCAGCCCAGATTGCCTTGGCTACCCATGGTAGGGAAATGGCTGCAGGAGGGGATGAGGCTCAGTGATGGAGCTGCATGGAATGCCACAGGGATGCTGGGCTCTGCACAGAGATGTGGTGGCAGAGCTGTGAGGGGGATCAGACTGAACAACTATGAGAGGCTAGAATGCCCCTTTTCACCCCTCAGCAGAGCCCGAGTAATGACAGAGGAGGAAGGAAGGGGTCAGCAGGGCCTCTTGTTGAGCTGAGCCTGAGGCAGGGGAACACACTGGGACCCACTTGATTGATGGACTCCAACTCATCCCCAGCCCAGCCAGCATCAACGAGATGCACTGGTGTGCTCTGACGTGTTCTCCCCACTCCATCCTGAACCAGAAAAAGATTTGTAGAAGAATTAATGGACAAAGCAGAAGATGGTTGAGTTAGGAAGTCTCTCATAATTATCCTCTTATTAAGAAGTGTTTAAAATATGTTTGGGCATATTGACTTCTGTCTGTCTTTGTTTTAATGTTTGTGTGTTACCTTGAATAGATGTTCTTTAACTACACACTGGTACTTACAGATTTCTTATCTTTGTCCATTGTGTCTGGATGGCTGTGAGCAGATAGTGAGATAAAATAGAAAGACTGTAATGCTGAAATCAATGAATTAGAGATTTAATATATTGATGTTTCATAGCTTATGTCTGTAGAGAGACAAGATTAATATGCAAGTAGCAAAATGTACTGTGCCACTTTGTTGGGCCTGACAGACCTCAGAATAGCTCACTCACAGACTAGGTTTTGTCAGGATCAACTGAGAGCACGTGGCAACCTGTACCAAAACCCACCAAGTGTGAGTGGCTGAGCAATGTGTTAGGTGCAACAGGGGAGAATTTGGCCTAGTTTAGATATACTTTTCTAGTATCACCCAAGCCTGTTATACACTTGGCCCAGTGGTAGACCTACATCAAATTACACAATCCTTTTTCATTACCTGCTTCCCAGACTGAGGCAATGGCATTAACTGATGTTTTTTTCAGCAGATTTTTTTCCTGTAACACTGTCACTAACACGTCTCCTTTCGCCAGTCAGGAAAGCTTGTCTTTGAAACTGACATTTCAAATACATTTTTTGTGCAAGGTCTGCAGGAAAACTCTGAAGCAAATCATTGGTGACTTTCAAGAAATATATATATTTTTCTCTGTAGGGAAGATGTAGGATTTTCTGACAACCCCTAGGGATAGGTACATGACTGCACTGCACCTTGTGACTATATTTATATAGCCTGACTGATGTTTGCCTGCTAATTTTCAGAGGGATCCATAAGGTTACAAAGCACAATAAGGTGGGAAGAACTTTCTTTGCACTCCAACTATGCATAATGGTGTGTGCTTTTTTTGTTTAAGTAATACTAGAGCAGAGTACATTACAGTAATTGCCAGGTTACATCACCTGAAATGGAGCTTTGATCAGAACAGGTTAACCAGGCTGATGTAAAAAATGGCTAAAAAATGTATCATTTGTATAAAGCTTCAGAAAGCTTAGTTGACTTTTTCAGACCTCCTATTCAGCAAGGTGTCCAGAGGCAAATCTCATTTTTCCAAACAAGCTCATTGGAGATGCTGGCAGGAGCTCAGCAAATCATTCATGAACTGAGCTTGGTCAGTCAGAGAAAGGCCCACTCAAACTGCTTGGAGAGCACCTCTCATCAAATTAGCTTGAAGGCATCATAGAAAGGAGCCTTGAAAGCAAGATGCTTAAGTGGATCTTCATCCATTTCTAAACCGATTTACTTGAATCAATACAACTTTTTGACTGTCGCCAACTGCACCTCTTTGAAAGCTACAGACACTTCCACAGAATAGATCTCAGTGCCTCTTATTTCCAGAGTTTAGGACTCCATCCAACAAATCACTTCAGCTTGGGCTTAAATTTAAGTACGTGAATACCTCATTAACATCAAGGAGATTATGTAAACTAAAGAATATGTGTGAAGTGCTTTGTTGGGTTGGGGTTGTAGATACTGCAGTCACGTTGCTAGGTAAAAATATAAGCCAGACAGCGTGTTTTGGCAAGAGGATGGTATGATCTTGAGAATTACTCAAAAACAACAAACTGTGAGAGCAGGAAGATGATTGACTGATTATTTTTCCAATTCATAGCATCCCATGGGAACATCTAAATCAACTCCTTCTGACTGCTGCAGGGTGACTTCAGACCAGCAATTAGAGCAGAATTAAATGTTTTAATTGATAATGATTTAATTCAAAAGTACTGTTTTGGCTGAATGGAAATATATTTCTGACCTATTTTAATTTCCCCTAGTTTTCTATTTCCAAAGAAAAAAAACTAAATGAAGTGGGATTTTTTAGCTTTATGGATGTTTTTATTCTAATGTGTATTTCCTTTTATTTGTCAGAATAAATGAAAGCATTGTGGTAAAAAATCCAGACAGAACACATGCTTTCATATTGAGCAATATCCCACTAGGAAAAAATAAAATAAAATATGGCTTTTAATTTAAAGATTTATTTTGGTTTTGTCTCTTGGGAAAGACAATGACTTTTTTTTTTTTTTAATCAGAAAAAAATTAGGGTTTTTTCTTTTTAATGTGGCAAGTTTTTATTTAAAAAAAAAAAAGTGAAATGAAGGACAAAGTGCCTCTGTTCTACCTCTACAGAAAATAAACTTTTTTCTTCCCCACTAGCTCTCACATAAAGCTATTGAACTGGGAATATTCACCTTCAAAGAACTGCAATGAGATAATAATTTGCAAATGAAGGGGTTTTTTCTGTCTCGTATCTAAAAGGAGGGTGTTTTTTCCATAGATTCAAATAGTTTTATGATCAAACTTTTTTTTTTTTTTTTTACTTTTTTTTTTTCTTTCCCCAAAAAAATCACAGGATATCCAGTTCCTGTTATCAGGGCATGGTTATATTTTATGCTACAAAGAACTAAAAAAAAACACCTCATAAGCTAACATCACTGCAACCATGTCTTAATGAGACTCCTTCCTTTCACACAATATTTCTCCATAATGTCAATTAACTCAAGAATCATCTTACTCCACAGCATTCTGATTTTTAAGATGGACTGTAGAAATATTCTCCTCACTTGCTTTGTGCTCATATTTGTGTAAAAACTTATTGATCACTAAAACACCCTCAGGTCCTAGGGGCAGAACTTGTCCTCATCTCAGTGGCCTCTGCTTAGTCCAAGTAGCCCAGCACTATTCAATCAACCACCATACCCTGTTGCCTGTAATTGAAACATATTGTTTTTTAATGAGTTTAATTGATTGTTGATTGTCTCAGGGGCTGCACTGACAGCTTTTTGTCAGAGGCTTGATTGTGTTGTAGAGTTGGAAGGGGGCACACAAGGGGTTAATTAAAGGCTACAGAAGTTAATGGGAAACAGGAAAACCAAAGGGATACTGAGCATGAACACCTATGGAAGAAGCCAATGATGAATAAAGACAATTTGTTTGACTTGAAACAGGTTATAAAGGACAATATTTTTTTGAAATAGTAAGTTGTTGAATTATAATTGGAAATAATTGAAACTCACTGAAATATTGAATAAAACATTAGGTATTTTAAATAGTGTTATCTTTACAATTATCATTGGAAATAATTGCAGTGAAGCCCATGAACTGTTGTGAGAGGAAGAGTCACCCAAGGCCTGTTGTTTTCCCCAGTCATTACACAGAGTGTTTAATGGAGAAGTATTTATAAATAAGTGGCAGCAGTTGTTTCTGATCTGGCATTTGATGAGTGTATTGCAGTCTTACTGAGGGTGAGAAGGGAGGTAAGCAAGGAGGAAGTTGTTGCTGTTTTCAGAGGCATTGCTTTAGAAACTATTCAAGAAGATGCACCTGACTGTAAGTCATCTTGCCTTGTTTATTGGATTGGGGGGGTTAAAGACAAATTCTCATGGCTGTGCATTGTCATTCTGTAGTGTTTTTCCTGGATGTTTTCAGGAGAGCGTGTACATGTTGTCCTTTTTCAACTAGCAGTGCAGCTTGAAAACAAAGAACACTTTTCAGCAAAAAAAAAAACAAGTGTTCATTCATCACAGCACTCAAAGGTTGTCACATCAACATGCGTCTATTTTTGGTTTGGTGTCAAAAGTTGTGAGTGCTTTAACTTGCTAGCTTCAAATACAGTCATTTCACAGCAGAATTCATAGAAGACAATGTTACACAGCTTCTCAGCTCCACCCTGAACCTCTGCCCAGGTATGCCTAGGTACTGTCCTCTCTGAAGAGTGGAAGTTTGAATAAACCTTTTGTAGTAGACTATGGCTTCAGGATGCATGACATCCTGCCAGAGCTTCAGGGTGATTCATGTAATTATTACACTGAGCTTGATGAATTTTGAGACAGGAAGTGTGATAGGAGCAAAGCAGCAGTTCACCTATAGAAACATCTTCACAGGTTCTAATCAGCTCATACATGAAAATTAGTCTATCAGGTTCTCTTTCTAATTGCCAGGGGACAGTTTTTCCCAAGTGGACACAAAGCAGGCAAGGAATTGATTTGCAATGGTTTCAGGTTATTTCTTGTCCCATGGAAATAAACCACTTTCCCTTCCCTTGGTATAGAACTGGTTCTTAGTTTATTAATGCTACATTTCCTATGGAATAAATTGTGAAAAGAGGAGGAGTATCACTGAAATATCAGTTGGGCAAAATTGCTGAAATGGAGTGGCAGATGAAGAGGATTGGAATGGTAGCCCCTTTCTGTAAGGAGAGAAAGAGAAGAGTGAATATGGAACATGTACAGAGGGGAAAACAGCTGATCTTCAAGAGATGAACATAAGCTGGAGCAGTGTGTTAACATTCCTAAGGATCTATTAACAATGGGATTATTTCTTCCCAGATGATCCTCTGTTCTCTCTTAGACTGATATCTACCAAACTCATAGGCTGAGCATCTGGCTTATTTGTGCTGCTTCTCTTGAAGGGCAACCTAGAAAGGGGATTTTGCTTTCTAGTACAGCTTATAAAACCTTTCATGTTCCACGTGAGCAGAGGGAGCAAAGGAGAGTTAGCTGAAGGGGAAAGGACTGATCCTGTGATATCCAGGACCATGTCTGTGCCCCACTGCCTGGTGTGAGAGGACCTGAGCAGGATGGGGTGAATGTTCAGCAGAGTGGGACAGTGGTGGGTGCTCTGGCAGGTCACAGTTATTCACTGTGAGCTTGAATCCTGTGCCCTGTTGAACACCCTAATGAGGTACCTCCTAGGGGGGTCAAACACTGAGGTGAGGCCAGCAGATCCCCTTTCAATCCCAAGCTCTTCCACTGATGTGCCTGTGCAATTTTCACAGCTGTGTGTCTACAGAGATATCTCTTCCTCCAATCCCACCTTGACTATTTAGTCCAGGGCAGAGGACCCTCTCATTACTAGTAACAAACACCTACATTCATATGATGTGATGGCTTCTCCAAAACAAGAAGCATCCTTCCCTCATAATTGGAGCTCTTTCACTGTGACAGAAAAACAACAGCAAGTGGTCAGTGAGTTGTTATGATTTATTTAGATCTGCAGTGAAATGTCTGATTAGCCTTTCTTGGCAGATTGGCAGGCAAGGAACAGAATCTGAGGCAAGAAACCCTTGCTGGTGTAAATGATATAAAACTGGTGCAAGGATCCTTCAGTAACTGGAGAAGCTGGGGCACCGTGGCTGATTATTATGGTACAATTTCTAAACTCCTCCAAGCTTGTCTTAATTATTTTTTTCAGCATAAAGTGCTGTGTGGTGTATCTATCTGGAGATTGTGCAGGGTGAATGGGGGGAGCATGAAAATGTAAATTATAAGCAGTAGTAGGAAAGAAGCACTTGTTAAAGATGTCTAGACACCACAAATAGCAATTAGGCAGGTTTAAAATTCTGCCAGTAAGTATACACGGCAGGAAACACAAACATAAGGAGAGCAAGAGCCACCAGGCTTCGCTTGGCTCCTGCCACTTCATCAGGGCTAATTAAAGTGTTCTTCCCTGAGTCCTTAAAGAGATTGACTATGACAGCAAACAATTCCAAGTGAGATGCACTAGTCTAAAGTGAGAAGGGCAAAGCAACAGGGAGGTAGCAATCTGCATTGTCAGTTCTCATCCTGATATGCTCAGTGGAGAATGTTTGTGGGGAAAGGTCCATCTTCTCTCCCCCCACATAAGACTAAACAAAATGCCTTTCAAGCCAGCAAAGCAAGACAACATTCCAACTCTGTGAAGCAAGGCCAAGGAGAAGGCAAATGGATGCTCTAAAGTTCATTTGTGTTGCCCTACCATTTCCCAAATCTGAGGGAGAAAGGTCTCAACTGCCTGCAGGGCCCTAACTGAACTCCTCATGCACGTGTCGCTGCTCATCAGCTGGGCTTTTACAGCCACGTGATGCAATTACAAATTGTGTTTGCCACATGTTCCTCAGAGAGTCAGGATGTAAGAAGGTGGGTCTGCAGGCACTGCAGCCAGGAGTGCAAAGGGGCAACAATGCCTTGGAGTAAGCACATGCATATCTGTAGGGGCACTGAAGGCAGAGGCTTCTCCATTAATTTTCATTGCCTAATCTATCGCTCTATCATTTCCATAATGAAGCTTTCCTGTCTCCCAGTGCTTTGGGAGACAGATCATAGGACACTGGTGATTTGGAAGTCGTAGTTGTGATCATGTCATGACTATGATACACGATTCCAGGTGCATAAAAAGCAAATGAAGTTTGCACAGATAATCCTCCTCTTTCTGAAGTTTCAACTTTACAGCCAAGAAATGCAAATGGTTGTGTGTATATTACAGAGACATCAAAACTAAAGTCACAGGTTGGGCCAGAATCAGGTTGGCAGCTTCCCTTTAAACAGTTTTATGGATCATTAAGTACCCCACAGGAGGCTGACTACACCAACTATATTTTATTGATAGTCAAGTGTTTCTAGCCTGAAACAAAACAATTACTCATGTTAACTAGAGGCTGGAATAAACTGCCCCAGACCAGTGTCCCTTCAGAACACATACAGACTCAAAATCCAGGCTCAGATTTATTTATTTATGTATTTTTCTGTTCACCCAGGATTATAATATCCTGGTGGTTGCTTTCTTTAAAAAGGTTAGCACAGCTCTTTTCCTGGGAAGGCCTTTGGCAGGCAAATAGGCAGGATTTTTTACTTGTGCTCCAACAAAATGTCAGCATATTCATATAAGTAATACATATTCCACTAAGAAAATCAATGAAAATGTGCTTATCTTACCAGCAGAGCCAACCTTCATGGTTCTGTGTGTCACACTTTCACATTAAGTTCTACAGTCAGGGTAAGGTGAATGGTCCGTGGTGTTTTTATTTGCTGCCCTCCGTCTCAGATAACTAATATACCAGTGAAACATTGGAGATTCAATGCTACAGATTCCCAAGAAGCCCTTTAAGTATTGCAAATACTTTCAAGAGAAACAAGTATGAGCTAGTGTACATAAAAAGTGTTAATTCACTCCGTACTTAGCTCATCACTGAACACTTCACCCTCTCCCAGAAGACCCACCTCCCTCAATCTGCTGGGCAATCCCATTTATCCATGTTTCACAGATGAGGTACAATATTATGAAAGACCAGTGGCTTTCCCAGGAGCCAAATATCCTCAGTCACTACTAGCTTTCCAGAAAACTCTGTCCTTTAAGATGGGGAATCAAATGGAAAAATCTGCTAAACTCTTCTGAATATGGTTCTCATATGCAGGACTTTGCACAGTCCTGTGAGTCTTGATGAGTATTGCACAGGAAAGTGAGGAAGCTGGACAGCAGGGGAGGTAACTCAACATGGGTCTGCCAAAATCATGACCTGATCGTTAGCCCAGCAGATGACCAAATCGTTTGAATCCTCACTGCAACAGCAGCTCATTTAAAAAATATGACCTTGTAATTCAACCACTGCTAATCTGCTACCATCAAATGAAAAATAGTCACCCAGTTTGTTGTTCCAGTGAAATATATGTGGGATTTATTGCATTACTACCACCTTCCACACAAACCCAAGGGGCAAAATCAGAAATAATCCTGGACAGGCAAGTTAAATGTACACAAAGTTCTCCCCAGGTCAGCCACATGTTAATATTTCTCACTTGGTATGGAAGTCTTCACATAAAGTAGGTAAAGCTGGGAAGCTCCTGAAGTGATAAATCAGTTATGAAATGGGAACCTTCATTACAGGCTGTCTACTTAATTATTTGACAAGTTAATTAATCTCCTAAGCAACTGCAGAACTGCTGTTTCTTTGTTAAGTGCTGGAAACAAACTTTGGCAGATCCTGTAGGTCTTGGCACTGTAGTATCAAGAAGTCTCTAGAAAGTTATGTATAATAGACACAAAGTGAGGTCAAACCACTTCACAGGAGTAACTGGATTTGCTTATTCCCTGAAAAAGTTTATCTTGCAAATTATTTTGCTGCAGCTAATTATCATTTGCATGTTTAGCTGTGGCTGGGTTTTCAAGAGATGCTTTTATTCCCTTCTGATAGATATCGAATCATGATAGGAAAAGACAGAGCCTCCCGCCTTGTTACAACAATGGCATTGTCTGCCTCTCCACAACAGACAACACAATTACAGCTGACACAATAATTGATGCTGAAGTCTTCCAGTGAGAAAGATGGACACACATTATTATCCCATCAATCTTGTTCCACATGGTGTCTTGTATCTCTGGTTTTCCCTGCCGTGGCGGCAGATTGACTGAAGCCCGCCAAGCAGTCTGCCAGCAGTCCCATGGGTACCCTGGGATGGAGTGAGGGCATCTGACAGGGCATGAGGAGAAAGGTGAGCCCAGAGAAAAGATCTCTTGCTGTGAATTGAAGGCAAATTTACTTTGACCACCCTGTTTACCTGCTTATATCTCCATTATATAATATTAATTTCAGAGGAATATGAGAATGTCCAACACCTACTTATTCCGTGTGTGTTGCATTACACTGAGCAGCTGTTTGACCAGTAACAGCAACTGCACCTCCTTCAAACCCAGTTCTATCTGAGTTTAAACACAGGCTTCAATGAGTGTCTGTAAGCACATGGAAACCCCAACATGAACGAGTTATTTATCTGCTTGACAACTTCCCAGTCATTTCATCTAAGCTTCATTTTTCCACAATTTATAAGAACATTTGGTACCTGTTTATGCATATATACTAAATTTCATGTGCTTCATGATCTCTACATCCAAATCATGGAGTAGTGTTTAGCCCAAACCCTACATCTACTGTTTCCTATCTCTTCTTAAAAACAACTTCTGTTCATATCTGAAAGGTGCCAGGTTTCTACATGTCCACTACTTTTCCCAATAGCTGAGCAGAAAATAACTTTTGTCACTTAATGACCATAATACGATTAATCTACAAATATAATTGCATATTCTGTTTAAAATAAATTAGCAAAGCCACTAATATACAGTGTTTGGCACAGCTGCATTATTCCTGAAATGAATAATCACTAAAGATATTCTTGAGGATGCAGTTACCATGCAGCAATGTGAATAAAATGCTTTAGATGGAAAATTGTACTTCAAGAAAATGTATGCAGTAATACAAATGTATTACTGCCTGTTAATATGTATTAATTCGAAGAAAAATGCCTGACTGAGCTGGTTTACAAAGCTTAGGATAGCAGGCAGTGAAAGGAAGCACTTGGACTTGGTTAAATGGGCTGCGAAGGTAGGAGGAACTCTAATCCCAACTGTAGAAGGGAATCACCAAGATAGGCTGTCCAGTTATGTTGATGTGGTTTGTTCCTTCTCTCATTAATATCTGTGTTCTTATTATGCTGAAGAATCAGCATTCAGTGCTCCTGATGTGTGAGCTCTACTCAGTCCTCTTGAGTCTGTACTTAAAAGCTTTCTGTTTAAAAATGATACAAATACAATTCTCCCCATGGTAGCTACTTAGCGGGAACCATCTTACTTGCTTTAGTGTCTCCAGGATGCAGAATCTGAGCTCCTCACCTGCTTGTCATTGTCAAGACAATCTTATCTGTGCCTAAAATACTCAGGTAACTCACTCATTACTCTAACGTGTGTGTGCAGCATGCAGGGTGTGCTCCAGCTCCCCAAACTACATCAAGTAGGTTATTCCCAAAGCCTTGAGGAGAAGCTTGTGTTGAGACACATCAGTGTTTAGAATTATGCCAAATGCACCCTTCTGTCCAGACATGGTTAGTTACACATATAAAAACCCAACAATTTCACTCTCCCTTCTGGCTAACAATCTTGTTATGAGACAAACTATTACAGTAGTCATATGCTCAGCATAAGATGTCATTTTCCTGGAGTTTATTTAAAAGCACAGCACAATTCATGAAATAATCTGTCAGTTTGGTGGCCCTTTCAGCCCCACTGCCTGTACAAAGTCCCACTTTTGGTGTGGGGCTGGATGACACCTTCATTCTCTTCTGCCTGTGCAAGTGGGGAGGTAGAAGGTTTAAGTGAGGAAAGGCAGAACACTTACTCCAGAAGTAGCCTTGGTTGGAGGACAAGGTGGCCTAGCATGGATTGAGTGACCAGGGATGGGATGTGAAGAAGGAACAACCAAAAGAATTTGAGGGTCTCTGGACTCAGGATTAATGGAATATCAACAAGCAACAGATGTTTTGAGGCAAAATATGCACATAATGCATTCTCAGGACACAGGGATGTGTCCTGCTGTGCACATGGATTTTTTCATACTGCTCATATCAGGGTACAGATGAGTTACTACCAGAAATGTCTCTTGCAGATTTTTACTAGCAAAGTAAGAAACATCCCAAACAAAACCAGAACTCTTCTGTGAAATGCCCATGCTCAAAGCAGGATCAGATCAGGATTGGGCAAGAACGTAGAACGTAGAAAGAAAGCTCTGGTGTACCTCTTCTTTAAGGGACAAAGTTACAAGAGCTCTAAGGCTCAGAGATCTCTGTTACAGTGATGACGGTATTTGCCCCAAGTGACACGTCTTATTCTTCCTTGCTCTGGATGAAGGTTTAGGATGAGAGAGGTGTTGGTGACCTACGAATTGGGGCTGAGCACACTGAAGCTGGCCTGCTATCCCCATCTGTGTCTCCAGCAATTTCAGTGGAGTCCCTCCTCCAAAAGACAAGGATTTATATCAGTTTTAATACCTCTGTGTCTCCAGCAATTTCAGTGGAGTGCCTCCTCCAAAAGACAAGGATTTATATCAGTTTGAGACCAGAGTCAGTCTTTGTGAAAGCAATCAGAACAGATCTTTCTCTTGCACTCATGATGGCTACTAATTCTGCACAGACAAGGCTGGTGAAATGTAAACATTTGAATCAATTCTGCCTTGGAACAGCACTATGTGATCTTCATTTAACCCCTTTTGAATGTAAAGTTGTCCAGATACGACCAGTAGAAAGATTTTACATTTCTGCAGCCTTTGTTTGCATAAACCACCTGAATTTTGACACCCAGAACTTGTTCCATAGCACTTTCGTATTGATGCTCTAGGGTATAATGCATGCCTGAAAAATAGAAAGACAGAAAAAGAGCAGATTCTGTTTAGAACAAGATCTTTATCTGTGACCTTGCTAGGACAAAAGTTTATCCAAACCAGTGAAAAATGATAGTATATCTTTTTTTTAGTAATTTATAATATCTTCTTTACCCAAACAGCCTCATAAATGGTATGTCTAATCACCAGTGTTGCCCATATCCTCATCCAATTTCATCTGCCTTGCATAAAACTTTAGTAACCTCTCAAAAAACTCAGCTGACCAACATGAGAGCTAAGAGTGGGATCCCTGCAGTATGTTAAATCCCTTCCCTCCAATAAAATCCAATTGGATATTTAATGACCACTTCTTATCTAAGACTTTTTGAAATAATGGAGCTTGAATCATTCTTTCCACCTTTGTTTTTATGCACATTGTTCCCAGGTCTCTAGTGACATCCTAATAAGTGTATTGAATTTTGAGCCATTCAAGGGATTTTTTGTATATTATTTATGAGGATGGATTGATGTGTCTCTCATGTGAAGGAATATACATAAAATTGAGTTTTGTTGTGGTTGTTTCTTTGCTCAGTGTCTCTGATATGATCATGGCTTCATAACAATTTCAATATATTATTGCCAGAGGTATTATAAAATAGGGAGACATTATCCTTCATGTCAAAATTCTTTCTCTGCTGAATAAACTCAAAAGCTTTTTTCTTTTGGTCTGTTTGTTTATTGATCCTTACTTTGGAACATAGTAAATTAAGTAAAACAAGAGGCCAAATTCCCTTGTAGTTTCACAAAATGGACTTCAATTAGCTCTGCTTCTATGACTGTGCTCTGATTCTATTCATAGGCAGGGTATGACATTGTCAGTGGATCACTGAAACTTAAGCTCCTGCTATTATTATCTCAAGCTAAAAAAATATAGATTTCTTGTGCATCTGCCTTGCTCTTTTTATAATGGGAGCTTCAGAAATAATGCTGACATGAAACACCTCCAAGTTACATTGGCATTTTAAGACAGATCAGTCTCAAAATGGGAAATGGAAGGAAGGGAAAAACAAGCAGAAAATACAGCGTCTTCAAGATGTCCTAATTTCTGCCATCCCAATGTTCCAGCTGTGCAGCAAAGGGATATTTGTGACCCACTGTCTGACATGCCTTCAAAGCCAGGGCCTGTCATGGACAAAATTAGATACTTAGGGACAAATAAGGAGATTGTTTCCTTCTGCTGGCATTACATTGTAGAAAATATAAACAGGGCATTATCATGCATTGGCTCTTTCAGTAGGAGAATGAGGGGTTATCAAATATGTTTATTTGATGGCAAGTTCAAAACATATCTCAGGAGAATACTCTGCACACAGTGTGTTTTTGAACACCTTGCATGGGATGTCGTGGGTGTTAAATTTTTATATGAGCTTCAAAAGTGGCTGGATGAATAAGGAGAGAAAATTCTGTAAGGGATTATTACATATAAGGGTACAGGAAGTCCCTCACCTGTAAACTATCTTTCAGGATGAAAGGTGCTCATCACTATTCACAGCCAATTTGCTGCTAATGGCCAAGCTTAACGAGTGCTTGATAGAAATAACATCTCGGCTAATCTTTAAATTACTTCTAAATTCCTAATAGCAGGGCTTGTGAGTAGAGAATTCTACGCCTTCCCTGACGAAAGGCTGAAGTTGCTCTAAAATGCAGCTGTGTTGACATTACTGAGATGTCTTGATCTGTTGATGTTCCTGGCAGGGACAGAGCCCTACAGGGCTGCGCAGCCTGGAATCCCAGTGTACTCCTGCTGTTTGTAAGCTCGCAGCAGAACATCCTGATTTAATTCTACTTGGGTTTACTCTATATTTACCTTTACACTGCTCACCCTGCATTATCCTCATGTCTACTAAATGGATTCCCAGTCCAGGGTGTTGAATTGATTTGTGATTATGGATTAGGACGGAGGGTGAACTCTCTGAGTCCTCTCTATCTAGTCATCCCTACTTATCTTGCTGATGCCAATCTCACCTCTTGCCCCCTACCACTCAAGAAAGATGCACTTTGAAGTTTTTATCCTAATCTGAAAATTCTCTTGCTATTCAAACATCCTGCCTTTGTATTGTCTTTTTTATTTCTTTTTTTTTATTTCCCCCTTCAACTAATGTCTAAACAGCTGCAGCACCACGACACTTCGAAGCACCCTGCTGCTGTTCTCAAAAACAAAATAATCTGTACTTAAACCAATTTGCTTCTAAACTGCTTCCCTGCCTCCAGCCTGCTAAACTATTCATGCCCATCGTGTCAATCTGTTTTTCCAATGCAGAGATCACTCTGTCAGCTCCAACTAACCCACTACAAACTAGGGCTTCAGGCTATGCCTATAGGGAAGAAAAAATAATGTCCCTGACCTCATCAGCTAACTACATTTTATTGGAGCAATGCAATTTAGATTGACCACTGAGGTCTGGATGAAAGGCAAGGTCATTTTGAAAGGTGAATAATATGTTCCTGCCATTGGGGTGCAGGATTTACCTCTGTAATCCATATTAAATCCATATTAAAGGGGCTCTCACAGCTATCAGGGAGTTGTGAATATTGTATTTCAGCCTGAGCTCAGTGTACCTAACTGCAATGCAAAAATATGTGCTAGAAATCGACTTGAACTGGAACATACGAGAATCAACACAAATAATTCTAAGCCAAGGAACCAGCAGGGGACTGATAGAACATATAACCAGGAGACTGGCTGTTTGTTTCCTATTCGTACTGTTTTATGGTTTCATTTCTCTGTGCTGATTAAAAAGGAACAAAAAACCAGTGCTGGAGACTGAGTATTTTGGGCATGTGCTCTTAAAGTCTCCCCAAAGCAGCTCTGCCACAATCCCTTTCCATCTTTAAATTATCAGACTTTTTAAAAGCCATTTATCCTAACTGACATTCTGTGCTCTGGTGGAATGAGATTACCTTCTGAAATCTATGCTGAGTGTGTTTATGAGTATCTTTTACCAACAGGTATCTTCTTGTCTGTTAGGTTAAAGTGCTTTTGCCCTCTCCTGGTGTTTACAGCACTACATAGTTATTTCAGTCTTCTAATGTTTAGGCTGCTTCCTAATTCCTCTGGTAGGGCTAGCTCTCTGTTGTCTTGTCCCATAACTGCTCCACTTCAAATCCATCCCTCTTGACTATCAAACACCAGATCAGGAGACCTTGCATAACAGCATCATACTTTTCAGTTTCAAGTAGAACTATACCAGTAGCTCTGCTCAAAGCCCTGTTGACTTTTTAATGGTGACATTGTATTGGTAGGCCAGATACCATGTCATCAATTGTTACACTTTTATGTTTCTGCTTGTATGTCATTGCCAAGTGAAAGATCCACAGATCATAGTAGAAAAATATTGCTGCTGTTACCAAAATACATGAGATAGCAGTGTATACTGGGAGATCCCATCCTGTTTCTGTTATTCTAGTTATCAGAATCATCTAACTCTTCGTAAAATATCCTAACCCTTCTTTCCATTTCCAGCTTTGTACCCACAGATACAAATGTTATATGCACTTGTTGTATACGGAGTATTAATAAAAATCTAAGCCAGATTAGACTCCAGGAAGCCCCGTTAGGACTGTCATGACTTCACTCCTTTCCACCTGAGGCTTCTGCCTTTAAACAAACCTATTGTTGTTTCCCCTTCAATTCTTTCCTTGTTTGCCTTGCAGTTCCTGTGCTAAGCCCCATGTTCACCAACAAAACTAATAATTTCTTGTGCAGCACCATATCGAATGCTTTGCTGAAATCCAGATAGATTAGATCTACTGCATTTCCTTTGTCTAGAAAATCAATTATCTTATCAAAGAAGGATATCGAGTTAGTCTGGCACTCTCTGTGTCTTTGGTAAACATATCTAACATTTTATCCCATTTAATGTTTGCTTCCATGTCTCTAGCTATTCTCTCCATAAGAATGTACTCTAAAGCTTTTGTGTAGTCATTTCTATTTGTGATCCAGGTGGCTTTGACCTTGGTTTGCAGGGACCCTGCACAATGTGGTGCATTGTTCAGATTCAAGATCTAGATGCAAATGCCTGTGTCTTGATGTGCACTCAGAAGTATCTGTGCATCAGCAGTGTCACAGGAGAACTAGAGATGAAGAGCTAAATCCACCAGGAATTCAGGAAAATGTGAAGAAAACATCCTAAATTCTTGCCCTAGTCTCGTGCTCTTTTTTAGATCCCTGCTGAGACAGCTGCCTCTGTGCAGCTATTTTAATGGTCTTCTGATGAGAATGTTGTCAGTTTACCCTTCTTCCACCAAAATGTACATTGCATTAACAGGAAAGGGTCTCAGAGGGTGAAGGTTCTGGCACAAATAAGCATCTGCAAATCTTCTGTGACCAACTAAATGATGTCCTTTTATCTTCTCTGTCTTTGGTGCCCTGTCCAAGTCCCAAAGGGAAATTCAGGTGTGACAAAAGCATCTTCTGCACCATTGCTTGATATTTTGCTATCCACTTCACATCCTTCAGAAGAACAGGACTAGTAATTCATTTTGTTGGGGGAACACCTTGGAGATACATATTGTTCTTTCCTTCTACTCTTTTCTCCTGTCTCTCTTTTCTGCCCCA
>NW_009953813.1:1258633-1269517 GCF_000747805.2 Chaetura pelagica
CCTGCTGAAGCTGCTCTAAATGAAAGTCTGTCACTGCTGCTGTTATAAGCCCCATTTTTTAACAGTTTATCATTCAAAGGCAAAGATTCATATTTGGTTTTGCCTTGCCACGATTGATGCTGGGTGAAAAAGTCAGGCACAGGCTCCTGTCTAAAATAGAGCTCCTTTGCATCTTTAAACACAAACACAAGCGTTGTTGAGCAGAGATGGGTCAACAAGGCTCCAATATAAAGATAAATCAGCATTTTGCCCTATGAAGCCAGGTACAACACTGGAAAGAAAAACTGAGTCTGAAATAATGAATGTTGTAATTATCCTTTATGCCACAAACAATCTTAACTAGATTCCCACAGTCAGGCTCCTTCAGCGTTTGTGAGATACACGAAGCAGATCTGTTTTTGTAATCTGTGCTCATAGAAAAAGAAATTATCTCAGCTTTTTCTAAAGCAGGCAGAAATAGCAGAATTTCCAGGAACCACAGGGAGACAAAGAGCAGAACATAGTGTCAATAACTCCACATAAATTTAAACCTCTGCATAAGATTTTGGATTCTATTGTGATGAACTGGGAAGAGAGAATGATCCAGGAATGAAAGAGAGAAATTTGACCTGCATCATAGATGGATGATCTGTTGGTAGAAAAGTAAATGTAGGATATGGTTGTTAACCTCCCTCTGTCCGGATTTCTCATCCATAAAATGATAATAATGATACTTGCCTTTGTGAAGTGCTTTGAGATCTGTGGTGGAGAAGAGATGTACAAAGACAGACGTTATCTGAAAGTGACAGAGAATAGCAGGTGTCATAGATCTGGAATTACACAATAGACAAAAATTGCAGGGAGAACAGTGGGAATCAGCAGAAGCCTATAGTTTGTTGCAGCTTTAATAATGTTGGTGGCTTTACTATTGAAGTGCAGTATTTCAGGTAATTACTCTATTGCTCACTTATCAGAGAGGGAATGAGAAACAGTTTATTTTGCTGGAAGGACATAATTAAAGCCAAACAAAACACTCTGGTATGGAACAATTAGTAAATTCACTTATTCTATACAATTTTCTTAGAGAATTTCCCAGACACTCTTGCTGGTTTGGACTGTTTACCAATTTTATCACCCATCAGTTACTCTATGTAACAACATGCCCTTTGGGCATTTTTTCTTCCCCCAAAAAATCTGCATATTTCCTAGTTGAGGATGCCACCTTAGCAGGCTGGGTGTTTGTACCCACATGTACCTCTCACACTGATCCCAGCCTGTTCCAGGATACAGTCTTTGAAGAACCACAGCCTCATGCTTGCTGAGCTCCTGCTGCTTCCAAGGGTCATGCCTGGCTTTGCACTATGCCTCCTTTCATCTTCCCCTGTGCTCCAGCCCAGTGCTTCCTGAAGGAAATCAGGGTGAAATACAGCTGAACAGATTCATACCATCATGAAGAGATGTGGGGAACATGCAGTCACACAGCCTGGCTGCTTGGCAACTCCATGTGTGACAGGAGAGGAAAATCAAAACGAAAAGTGTGCAGAGGGACAGAGGCTGGGGCCCTTTGATTGATCTGTACTGAGTGTGTCTAGAAAAAAATCAGAGGGAATTCTTGTCCAAAAAAATGACACTAAAGTCCGGCCACAGCTCCCAGCAGCATCAGCTCCCAGCAGAGCACATCACTCATGCATCACCTGGGCAAAGCTCATGGAAGCTGCCAGGCTGATGGCCCCGTGTACAAACACATCCCCATGCAGACTGCACAGGGGAGGAAAAACCAGTGCAGTGTGTTCAGTGCAATGCTGTAAGTCCAAAACAACTTAACCAGTAATAACACACAGTCTCCTTCATATTCCTTACCTCATGGCTCAAAAAGCATTTCAGAGTTTTGCACATCTAAAACTAGGTAAGGATTTCAACCTCTGAAGCGCTTGAGTCCCTCCATGAGGAGATAAATTCTCTCCTTCATCTAATGTATCCAGAGTGGCCTAGAGAGAAGAGTTTTAGCTACCCTACTCTGCCACAGACTGTTCTCCAGTGCAGAGGGAAGAAATCCAAGGAACAACAGTAAGAAGGCAAAGCAGGAACACACACATGCCCACCCCTCTCCTGACTGAGGTGAGCTGCCATCTCTGCTGGTCGCCTGTGGTCCTGCTGCCTGCAACACGGGGCTCCAGCTGGCAAATTGCCACCTGATGTGTGCACAATCATGGGAATTTCAGGTAGCTTTCAAAATCCCTGTCTAGATAATGATGGAGAGGGTGTGTCAGGCCAAGCAGACCAGCTGAGCTAAGTACATGTCTGAAGAACAGTGTTGAGGGTGGTGAGGCAGCTGAGAGAAGTGGCTCTTCTGGTGCTGCTCCATCTCCTGTGGACCAGCTGGCTGGGATCAGGCAATGGCTCCTTCCCAAATCCCAAGCCAGGCAAGGTGTCTGTGATGATGCATGAGCCAGAGGACACCGAGAGACTGCCTTTTTTTCTGTGTGCCCATAGATTAGCTGAAGTCTCCGTCTCCAGGCTTTTCTCAGCCATACTCATCTGCTGGTGTGTTATACACCCAAGAAAAGGGTTTGCTGCTGACAAATGGCCAGTGGTGCCCCCCTCACACCATAGACTAGGAGATCAACATCTGCCATGGCTTTCTAAGTCATCTCCAGTCCTCCTCTGTAAAGCACAAGTGGTGTCCTCCATTTGCACAATTGTGCTAGTCTGGGAAACTACTATTTTTCCCCACCCTCTTCTTTCGCTCATCTTGTGCATAAGGAAACAACAAACACTTGGGATAAAATACAAAACATTCCCATAAAATCTGTATCACTCCCTTCAGGCTGTTCTCCCTAGGTTGAAACTAAATATAGTCAAAGCCAAACTGCTGGTTGGAACAAAGGCAAACAACTTAAAGAAAGGCATGATGAATCAAGCCCAGGTTGCTCCCATGCTGTGATCTGGATGAGGCTGACAATCTTCTGTCTATGGTGGCACTAGAAGGACATTTTTATGTACCACATTACAAGGGACTTGTGATCACTGAGCTGAGACATTATTGTAAAGCCTAGGGGTGACTTGTTGAAACTATAGCTAAAACAACTCTGCACTGTGTCCAAGAAGCATCTGCCTGATGTCTTACATTTGTTGAATAATTTTATACCAGAAAAACATTTTAGGATTATTTTCTTTCAGTGGACAATGCAGATTTGGTAACAGCAATTTTTTGCACTTTTATATTTGCTTCACTGAATCCTTCTTAGAGGCTGGAGGGAGAATTTAGAAACTTAATTTTGACATTGAATTTATTATCTGAATCTAAATGTTTCATGTTGCCACTTTCAAACAAAATATTTTGATCTATCCTCTGCAGATTCTGTTTGTTTAGAAATTGCCTTCCATTTTATTTTGAAAGATGTGCTCAAACCCCAGCTTTTACATCTTATAAAGGCTCAAACCCAGATGCTTTTTTTCTGGTCAAAAACAACACAGAAAAGAAGTGCTCTTGTTAGTGAACCGAAAATTCAATTACCTGAAAAGCTCTTATTCTCATTCCAGTATAAGGTCTTGTCTGCAGGGGGAGGTGACTGTGCAGCACACTCTAGTGTGCCTTTACAACCCAACTTGTTGCATAGAGCCTCCCCCAGATGGATGCCCTCCATTGAGGACAAACTATGTTAGCCTATTAGAAGATAAGGTTTCCTGAACAAAGACAGAATGAAGCTTGGATCCATATCTTAGCTCACCTAATGTCTGGATTGCCATTTGGATTTGCCTTTACTGGGTACCCAGGGAGTCAGGGCCAACCTTACACCAATTCAGACACCTTGGTGAAGAAGTGAGAAAGGAAGAACCCCAGTCTTTGGTGCCCTCTCAGGTTGGGCGACTACATGACTATCTTTTTGGCCCAATCATTAAAGCATCAGCAACAAAAACCAAACAATAGAACCCAGCAACTTTTTCACAGCACCCTTCCTATGATGTAGGCTGCTTCAGGAAGGCTATGGAAATCTAGGATACAGTTTCTCATAACCTTGTCCTTGGTGACTTCTACCAAACCCAGAAGGGTACCAAACGTAGAGAAGGTTCAAACAAATGTCCACACACCCAGGACTTTATCTGAGTTGGGCAAGAACTTGTTTTATTGCAGCTGACTGAGAACAGCCTCTTAGGAAGATGGCCCTGACTCAAATTGGGCTGATGTGACCAAGGGAATTCTGTTGTCCCGAAGGCAGGATCTGTCACCTGGTGTGCAAGAAGCTGATCCACACACTGAGTCAAGATATTTGCTTTAATACCCACTTCTTTGCAGAAAAGGGAGGAAATTCCACAAAGCTAGCTAAGCCTCCTGAAACATAAGGGCTGCTTTTATACACTGAAACATGTAAAAGTACTTAATCTCTAACCATATCCTATCACTCCTGTGTATGATTGGTTAACTAGTTCTTTACTTCCATTTGAAGTGACAGTGCTACTCAAGGTGTAGGGGGCTTTTTGTTTGTAGGGTCCCTCTAGCCTATGGGTGGATATTTGAGTATGCTAATGGGACATGTATTAATGTTAATGATATGCTAATACAGTGACTGTAATTAGTCAGTGTTTTCTACCTAGTGCTCAAGGCTGTAACCAAGATAAGTTGTGAGGAGCACTCCCTTCCATCTCTTTCACCTGCCTTGCAGGTCTGCTTCTCAAGGATGGGTTGTTGACTACTAGGAACATGTTTTTCTCTAATTCTTGCTGTTTCAGTGTTGTATATGCTCTGGTTTTATACTACATGTCTCTTTGTTCTCTTTTATGTGATGTTTCCCAAAATTTTACTTCAATTAATAACTGACATCAATTCTGTCAGCCCAAATAATGATGCTAGACTTGCTATTGGGGTTTGAGTAGCATATTCTGTAGTAGGAAAAATATAATATTGCACCTTGGATTTTAAGAGTGCCAGAAAATGAGTTTGTTTTAATGTCTTAATCCGTTTCACTGGCCAAATAATTCTTGTTTGTGACTGAAAACTTCCTGCCTCTGACTCACCCTTTTCGTGCTCCACATTGTCCATGGGATGAAACTCATCAGCTCCTGTCACCCAGAATGTAGTCTGACAGTGACTACATACAAAACCTCCTTGGCGAGACTGTGAGTGCAAGCAGCTGCTAAAGCCACACAGTTGGGACTGTGGCAGTTCACAAATCTGGCCTGCACATTGTCAGCACATCTTCCTTTCAAACACACAAGTGATGCTCTTTTGTTTGCCTCACTGATGCACCACCACCACCACCCCTGCAGGGAGAGAACTGCAGAACTGCTTTGCTCCTTGTGCACTGCCCTGTCCAGATTCTGTTTATCCGATAGCAGAGTTCACAGGAGGGAGGACTAGAGACTGCGCTGTGGGATGTTGCCTTGCTGCATCATCCCCATCAGGCTCAGATGTCAGTGGGCCACAAGGGATTGGCACTTTTGCTACTGTGATAGGAGTGTGACCTTTGTTTCCCCAGCACCTCAATCTGCCTTATCCAGGGAAATCATAGCAAGTGCACTGTGCCAAGTCCTGATCCCACTGAGGTCAGTGACACAGCTCCAGTTGACCTCAGTAGGACCAGGATTTAAGTACCACCATGTAATTCCTCTGGGCTTCTTGTGCAGTTTATGAAGCATATGTGCTCTCTCTCTCTGCACGCTTATTTGACTTTCACACTCTTGATGGAAATGTGTCTTTATAAATTTACAAATAACACAACAGCTGTGTGTTGGTATAACCTCATTTGAGGGCCACGTGTATTCTCACCCTTGTGCTATTAATATTTATATTGTCACAACCACATACACACAAATACCTCACACAAATACACATGCTTGCTGTGAAACAATGAGGAAAACAGATTAAAAACCCCTCTGAATCCGTCATGCCTTTCAAAAATTCCACGGAAAGGCAGATCTATGTTCTTGAAAGACGTTATGAAGGAAATTTTCACTAGATCCTGGTGACTTTGTGCAAGCTTCTCTGCATTTGCACCCTTAATTTCCCACAGCAACACCTCTCCTTGATTAGAAGTGAGTCCAAAACATTTTGCAGAGCAAAGTCAGGTATTTCAGGCAGTTGGGAGACAGACAATTTATACAGCAGCCAGTTCTTCAAGGGCTGAGAGCTATTGATGGCAGGCCAAGCGGGGCCAGCTGCTGCTGCTGCTCCCCAGCCAGTGTAATGAGCATTGTTTAGAAGGCCACAATGGAGCTGGGCAACAGCTCTTGATGAAAATGATTTTATGTTGGGTTTTTTTTAGGCAAAAATGCAGGATCAGGCTGCTTTTGTCAATCTGTAAATTACTCAACTTGCTTCACATGCAAACAGGGAAAAAAAGTGAAACTTAGAGTCTAGGTGTTTTATTTTGACAACTGGGATGAAAAGTTTTGCTTTCCTCCTGCTGAGAAACTTAACATTCTCAAATTTGCGTCCATTTCATTTCATCTCTTCCAAAAGATAAAAACTCTTTGTCCAATCCTAAATATTAATTATTTTCTGACCTTCTGTTTTGCTAGAGAAATTGGTTTAAATTATCATTTAAGGCTGACCAAGTGCAATTTCATCTCTTCCATTGCTCTGCACTGATTTTCTAGCCCAGCCAAGAAACCAGCTCCCTGTAAGGAGCCAAGTCCAACCTTTTTTTCCTAAGGCCTTGAGACCAAAGAACAAACATGTGAAAGTGTGAGTAGAATGGACTTTGTGCACCCGTTTGCACAGTATGCACCAGACAGAGAGCAACAGCCTTGCTAAGTCTCTTCCTTTCTTTTTACAAGAAAACTTTGCTGTGAGACCACATGGCTCTTCTGATGCCAGCAAGTTCCCTGCAGATGGAGAGAGCAAATAAAAATGTGCATATTTACATTATACATGCAGATTAGATAGTGTGCATTCCTCACAGCCTGTCCCTGAAACACCCTCCAAAAGGAGTGTGGGGGAGAATGCAAAGAAGTTGAGTCCAACTCTGCTCTTATTGTCTCACTCCCACACTCCTGCTCTTAAATAATACATACCCCTGCCTGATTAACCCTTTCTAGTGACCTGCATCATGTTCATGCTCACAGTACCTGGTAATCTCTACTTTATTGCAACTCTCTCAGTTTTGGGAGAAGTGGTTTCTTGGAGGGACCAAGGAGCAAGCTGGCAATGGGGCACCTAAAGACTGCTGCTGGGGAAGGTCAAACACAACTTATTTGAAAGCAACAAGAGTACAGATTGGAGAGCAGGATCAGACCCACCTCTCCCCATACTATGTTGGATAAGGTTTGGTCTCAAAAGATTTTTCCTTCTGCTGGGCCAGGTCCTGGCTGGACTGGGTTGCTCAAACCCATCTGCAGTGACACCATCAAGACAAGAGCTTGAGCCCATGGTGTTACTACCAGCTTGCTCCAGGTGTCCACTTCTTAAAAAGCCTGGAGCTAGACTCCTGCAAATGGAAACAAAACCAAAAACAAAATCTACAAGGGAAGAAGTCTGATATTGTGCTTCACTGACAGAGCCAGGATAGCAAGAGCCTGCAGCAATCAGAGACCATTGCTTGGATGATGAGGAATCGCCCTGCTGAGCACACATGCTCCTGTACTCATCCATATCTCTTCTCTCACACTGCAGTGCTCACATCTGCCCTCCCAAATGAGGTTCCTTGAGGAACTTGTTCTTCTGGCTCTACTTCGAGCAAGCAACATGCTCACACATGCTCCCCTGGCCCTCCCATGCAGCTCAGCATCCTGGGTCTCTATCAGGAAGTTATGCCCCATTTCTCTACATAAAAAACCCTTGCCAGGCTCTTCCAGCTGCCACCTTGCTGACAGATGTTCTGCTTAGGCACACTCTATCATTTCTACATAGTGGCAGCCTCCTGAAATATTTCATGCCTCGTGCCAAACTTTTAGCGCTCCCAGTCAGAGGGAACAGCGTAGCTAAGTCCAGCCTGGGCTGTGCTTGATTCCAGGGCCTTGATTCCTGAACTCTTTGTGGTCTTCCCTACAGGTGGGTCACAAAGCTGTGCTTGGAAAGAAGCTTGCCTTGAAGTGAAGTTGACTCCACCCTTTTGAGCTGCAAGGAAAACTACCTGCTTGGTACCAGCTGCAGGAAAGAGTTTGGCTGAATATGGAGGAATGAGAGATTCATGGCATCTCCCAGGTAGATGAACAAACTATACTTTTTGATATATTTTTAAAGATGCAGTTTTATAATTTATATCCATGAGGTATAAATGCTTTTGATTTTTTCCATATAGAGAAATCATCAGAAAAGCAAAAGGTTATTAAGCACTGCAGAGTGAGATAGGTAGGGTGAATGGCAACAACCTGAGTGGCAGATTTGGGGATGGGGTACAAATTGTGGTGGGTTTTCTTGGGGTGCTGTGGGTTTTATGGATTATGAAAAGTGAGTCTTAAGCTGTTATGGTATAAGAAACCTTCTCAGCTCCTTCTGCCAGGTTTTGTAATGTTTTTACTGCTGTGATAGCAATGATAACAGAGCAAATGAAGTATGGCTTAAAATCATAAGGAAGCTAAAACAATTTCCTTGTTTCAAGTTGCAAATTTACAGTCCCTTCTTCAAAGATCTTGCACATGGTTATCTTATTCTGCTCTAAATTGGTTTTCACACCACGTTCACCAACATGATGGCTGGGTGCTTCTAGTAGTACACCAAGGAATGTGACTGATATCTCTTACAGCTAGTGTGTGATGGCTCTTCTTTCCTGATGAAGGCTTTTACAGGCTGGACAGACTGTTTCTGACACTGATTAGCTCATATGGCTGTGTGAGATTAAAGCTATAGTTAAAAAAAACCAAACAAACAACAACAAAAAAGTACCTGTTCAAGGTTCCAAGTCAACCCCTTAGATGTATGTGCAGACTTAAAATTAGGAAATAGCTTTTGCATTTTTAAAGAAGCTGTTTGAACATCCAGCCCTCATTCACTTAACACATACAATATTGCCCATTCAGAGCCTTGGAGGCCAGTTTGCTTTAGTGTTACATCAATTTTACTTTCAGGCACTGAACCTGTCTGGTAGGTCAATGCCAATCCTGTTGTGTTCTTTTATGATGTATTAATTCCCAGAAAGGCAAGCACAGAGTTAAACAATTAGCCCATTGATGTCCCAGAGCATAGGAAAATGCGATGATGACCCCAGATTTACTGCAACAAGGAAGCCCCTGATGCACTGCATGAATGACAGATCATCACATTTACAGCATCTTAAATGCAAGTCTGGAGTAATTTTGTTTAAAATTGGAGGAAAATAGTAAAGCCAATGTGACACAAAGTACCACACAAGTGTTGTGAATAAAAGCTTCAAAGGGTAGTAAAGTGCCATTGATTACCTTTGAGAGGACCTGTAAGATCTCAAGTCCAAGATAAAGAACTGAGACATACCCTAGTTAAACCATCATCTCTACATTTCTAATAATCACTTCTTCTCCAGTAGATGAATCCAGCCATTAGCATCCTGTTGGGGGAAGGGGAGGGTGAGTTTCTTAAAAAAGATACACAAGAAAAGAACAGCAAGTTACATAATTAAGCCATTCAAAACCACCAGTTGTCACCTCTGCTTTGGCAGCTAAGATTTTAAGAGAGATAATCATGCCCATCCTTAACAATGGCCCAAAATCTTGCATATCTGGAAAGTCAGTCAGAATTCAGAGGTGGCAGTAAGATGCCTTGTCACCTTTCTCTGTATTTTCATTGTACCTCATACCATGGCTTGTTTTATAGAAATAGAATCTGATAAACTAAGATCATACACTTATGGGGAGAGCAGAGGAAGAGAAAATTACATGTTTGGTCGATTAAGATAACAAGATTGCTGTATGAAGCATTTGAATAGACACTGACTGTCATTTTGAGGAGGAATTTAGAACAATGCAGGGTGAGTGTGGCATGGATGAAGTGGATTTAAACCTGACAGTGTGAAATGGAGACAGAGAATGGAAAGGGAAATCCCTCGGACTGTTTCCATGCTCAAACTTCAGGGTCTGATCTCTCTAGCTCTCATGGAAAGCCGTGACCCCCAGAAACATGTCCAGGGGTGATTTCAGACTTGAATATGTGTTAATTGTCCTCTAAAGGTAATAGGCTGAAGACAAAGAGAAGGAGGAGTAGGAAGAGCGAGCTGTTAATGACTACAGGCAGGTATCCACACTGGAAAACTGTGCCAGGTGCTGGTCTTCACAGTTCAAGAAAGCTGTCAGCAAATAAAGGTGCTTCAGAAAAAAGCTGCAGTAAGTGCTTCAAAGACAAGAAATGTCACCTTAGAATCAAGTCTCCACCCAGGTACCTTACCAAAGACCAGCCAATGGTCTGACTTGGCTGCAATTTGGAGACTTACATGGGAAATATTTATGGCAAAAAGCTCTGCCTGGAAGGCAGAAACAGACAGTTACAGTGGCTTGAAATAAGAACTAGAGTATGTATTTAGTGCATTTAGCATAAAGCATCCTTCCATCACTACTGCTTATCTCACCCTTCTTCACCAGTACCTTTGCTGTTGCTTCAGCCCTTGAGCAGTTTCTCTCTGTCTGCTTTGACACTTCTGGTTTGTCCTAAGCCTGCTGAGTGATGACATTCCCGAAGCTGCTTCTCAGAGAGGTGAGGTGAGAGGGAATGACAGCAAGACATGTTCTGGGAGCACCATCCTTTGAATAACTGACAACATCTCGAGCATTTTTAGGGTCAGACTACCTTCCTCAGAAGCCAGTACCAGAGTCCCACTTTCTCTGCTGTTACCCCATAGGCTGCAAACACTGGGACAGGGAGCAGCTTGTGCTTGCAGGGGCCTCCAAAGAGAACAGCCTGGAGATGTCAGAACTCCTTTCCTTTACAGACCCGCTCTTGGGAAGCGCAGGAAGAAGCTCAGTCCGGCCACAGACTGCAGTAAGGAGGGTGCTGTCAAG
>NW_009953813.1:1269533-1297501 GCF_000747805.2 Chaetura pelagica
TGAACCTTCTCCCAGCACCACACAACCAACCCAGCCAAGCGAGTGACAGCTACTAACAGGCCATCTCCCAGCCTGGCCCAGATCCGAGGGGCTGTGCGAGCCAAGGCTCGTGGCGCTGTGCTGCTTTACCTAGGCTGAGCTGGGCAGGTGGCACTGGCAAGAGACCAAGGAAAAGCAGCTCATTCCTGGGGAGTAGCCTTCCATCCGAGCTGCCATGTGATAGGAGCTGTGGTGTGTATTGGCAGCAAGATCAGATGTACCTTATCACAGTTTCTGAAGCTTTGGGACTAGCTCAGACTTGAAATTCAGAGAATTTGGTTAACTTCTTCTGGTTTGTCTGAATAGCACTTTTTTCTTTTTTTTTGCATGTGGCTTCTGGCTTCAGCTCCCGTTGGGAGTGCTGAAATTCCATCACAAAAGCTCCATCATCACTTAGCTTTTTATTATAATTTTCAGCACTACATGACTGCTAGTGAATCTCCAGCCATGCTGGAAATGGGAAAAACAACGAACAGCTCTTTAGATAACCCCAAAAGACCACATCTTTCTGCCAGGAGCAACCCCCATTTGCATTCCTCCTCTCCTCCAGCAGCTGATGCTACCACAAGATGGGATTAACTGGAGGTCCTCTTTACCTTCAGGAAGATTATTTGCAGTGGGAGGTATTTTTCAGAGTGAGTGACAGCCCTGTAGTGGGAGGGAGAGAGATCCCTTGAGGAGTCTCTAATACCCCTCTTTGCATTTCCCATTCCTTAGTAATCGTTCCTCTCCAGGCCTGTCCTGCCTAACCCTGCTTAGCGAGTAATTGCTGAAGAAATCACAATACAAGGTTTGGCAGCTGCAGGCATCTAGGAGAAAAAAATCCCTGCATGCACATGAAGAAGTCTAAAAGAGATGGAAGGATAGAAAGCACATTAAAAGAAAGACAATGTTTGCAGCAGGCTGGTTTGTCCTTGACCGAAGGAGACATCAAAGACAGCTCCAGTGATTTACTCTTTGACAGGCTGACATCTCTGTGATTCAAGGAGCTAATCAATTAGGTAATACATTCCCCCTCCCCACCACTCCTTTATTTTAACAGCATCTTGCCAAGAGTGGAAATGCTCCCGAGCTGAGTGGGTACCAACATCCAGACTGTGCTGCAAGAGCTGAAAAATATCATCCCAACAGGTCTGAAAGGGGGCCAGGACACTGCTAAAGGGGATTTGCCCTGGGGGAGAGGACAGTTTAACCCCTATTGGCAGTGGATGCCACATATGCCATAACATCATAGACAATTATTTACAAAATTACTCGTGTACACAACTAGTCATACAAGTTCACATGTTGAAGCAAGTACTGCATCCCATCCAGTCTGTGATTAGGAGCAATACCACAAAGTCTAGCAGATTATGACCCAATTCATAAATACATGTCACTGCTAAAGTGGTGAAGATGTTCTGTAACTAAAATACTCCCATATTACTAGAAAGATTTTTATATATTCAGCATTGGTAGGAAATTTTATAGCTTAGCTATTCCATAACTAAGGGAAAGCAATTACCACAAGAGTTTTATCAGTTTTCTTCTTTCTGTTTTTTACTACTGGGAGATCTTTTATCTCTGGCATTGCAGTAAAAAGGAATGAAGGACCACTCTTGAGAGTTACTGCAACCCCCTCAGGTGGAAACTGGAGTTTCCACATTTCAGACTACCTTGTCACTTGGCTCTTCAGCTGATTCATCAGATGCCAACACTGTGGAAAGCCTCCTCCTTCTAGAAAATACAGCTTGAGAGCTTCAGTTTACCTCTTTTTGTCTTTTTTAATTCTTGTGAATCAAACACTGTTGAAAGCCTTTTTGGGGACATATGAGGGATTTATGCTTCAACACATCAGAGTGATACTTGAGCTAACGATCTCCTTAGATTTTGTTTTGGCACTGGAGATCCATGAACTGTCTTTGTGGCATCTTGGTCCTTGATTGGCTAGTTTTGTCAGATCTACACTTGCAAGCACCCATCCTTATCAACCCCAGTGTAAGCACCAGCTTTCAGCCAGTGGCTGCTCTAGTGACTGCTAATGAGGAAAAATTAGTAAAAAGCAGCATTCTCATTGTCTGCTTCCTCTAACTCATTCCAGGTGGGATGCAGGAAAGCAGAGCATGGTTTACATCCCAAACCAGCAGCATCTGCAATAACAAAACCCTTCAGAACTGTTCAGCTCTGAATCCTTGACATCTAAAGATCAAAAGCATAACACAGCAATCCTAGATAACCTTAACACTGCATCGAGGGACAGTGCACTCCTCTTCATGTGAAAACATCATGTTGGCTGTGCTATTGCAAACTGAGAGACACTGTCACAGCAGAGCAGTTCTTAGTGAAGAGCGAGTGCCAGGAGACCCAGGAGCTGGGAAAGGCACCACAACAGGCTGCTGGGACTGAGAGCTGCAGCTGGCCAAGTACTGCAGAAAGCAGCCTGCATTTAATGTCCAGGCTCCTTCTCCTAATGAGAAGCTACACAAACCTGCCCACCATTTAGTAGAGTCAGAGAGATGGGAAAAGTTTGGGAGGTCTGGGAAATAAACCCCTCTAGCATGGGGTTTTCTGATGCCCATGGTCATCCTTGGGCAGAAATTTTCTCAGGGACACATAGGGACTGAACTTTTTTGAGTCGTTGCCACAGTCTGTACAAGCCAGGCAGTGCTGGGATGCTGATCCAGCCATATCAGTATTTGCAGTGTTTAACATTTAATTGAAGATAATATCAGAAATCTCTAATTGTTATGGCTTCAAGACTTATCTTCTAAGCACTCTCAGCCACTGCAGCACTCCCCACATGAATATATTTGTGTACAGCTCAGAGCAGCAGGTGGGAGTCTGAGCAGGTAAAAAACAGTAGAAAGCAATATCTCTACCCTGATGTAAATCCAGGTTCAGAAAAGAGCCCCAGTTACTCCTGAAAGAGTAGGGATTTTTCCCTACTTGTATCAACCAACAACCTGTCCTGGTACTTGACTATTTCACTTTTGGTGGATGCTTCACTAGTGATCTTTCTAGGAGAAACACAATTCTTACAAAGACAGTATTGTGCACCAGCAAAGCACCACCAGGCTTTATTGAGAAAGTAGGAAGTCACACAGATTTTACCTTAGCATCATGAGACAACATAGTTACATTATGAATAAATCCTCCCCTCTGGGTTCAGGCTGGAGATCTCTCACTCTGGCACACTGGCTTCAGGAATGCGGGCAAAAAAAGTAGTCTTTCCCCTTTCTCTTATAGCACAGCCTGTCTTGAGCACTCTGGGGTGCACCCAGCTGAGCCCAGGCTCCCAGCTCCCTCTCACTGCTCAGAAGAGTCTCCTGCAAAAACATTGTTGAATATTCTCTGATTTGATCTGGATGAAATCTCTGATCAGATCCTGCTGCTCTTCATGGCAAATACCCATAGGCAACAGAGTTCAATTTTACCCATTCAGCTTCAGGCATAAATTCACTGCTTTAAAAGTGGAGACAGCATCAGATGGCTGAGTGAAGGGGGAAAAAAAAAATAAATCTTTCACCAGCTGTGAAAACTGCCCTTTTAATTTTCATGAAAAGATGTGAGACCAGAACAAAAGAAATGTTCTGCTGGCTGTTTCATTCCTCATTGGTGTTGTCAACAAAGAGCGTTTCCTCTCACCACTCAGCTCTTAGATGTGGTTAGCTGCTGGATCTCTTTTCAGCTTCCCTCCTTGCCCCTTGGTGAATTGCATCCTTCTAGATATCACCTCTTGAATTCATATTCAGTTGGGGGAGGGGGGGCAAGATTTATCTGTTCTGCCTGTGACATGGAAAACTGTTGTTTCCTCTTTTCCTACCCAGGTTTCTCTGTTGAGGTAAACCCTTTACCTGCTTCTGCTACTTCACTTTGAGGTCTTGCTTCAGATGTTAGTCTTTCTGTTTTACATCTACACTGTATCTCATTAAAACTGTGCATCAGTCCAGATTTCTCCTCATTACAACAGGCAGAGCTTATGGCAACATAGTTATAATGAGGGCAAAGAATATGGCTCAAAAACAACTCCTAATAGCTCATTAGCAAAGAAGACGAGTCAGACCCTGCTGTTGTTCCCTGATTCCTTTTAAAGATCTGAGAACCATCCCCTTCCCAGCCCCTGGAAGTCAGCAGCATTTAGTCTTCAAAATCAAGGCAAACCTGCCTTCTTCACTGAAGACTCTCACACAGCCTTAGAAGTGTCCCAGACTCCTGTGTCCCCTAATAATACCTGCAGATGTTCGTGAATCATGTGGTTGCTGGCTGCTCATTTACCACCTTCTCCACACTCCACCTTGGAAACAGTGAGGAGAGTCAGCATCACACACTGGCAGCCCAACTGCTGATGCTCTCTTCTCCCCTACTGTCAGGTGGATACAGTCCTGCACAATGCTGTGTCTCTGATATTCTGCTTCTGCTATCTCAGAGTTGCTTGGGTTTTTTTCTGTCAGCTAGACCCAGATTTAGCTTTAGAAGAGCCCACCATATCTTTTGTCTTCTTCCCCTTCTGGGTAACATGCAGCAGAATCTGCTGTGTACTTGACAGTGTTGCAAAGAGCTACCAGTTCTTTGAATGGTAAAGGAGCAGAGCTGAAGTAATGGCCTGGGTTTTACCCTGCCCTTACTTAGGCAACTTTTACTAGGTAAAAACTGTGAAAACCAAGCAAGGACCTTAGAATTTATGTCCTCATATTGTTACATTTCTGGGACATCTCTCAGGATTAAGCAATTTACATTGTAAAATATCAGTGCACTACAAAGCTTAAGAGGAGCTTCATTGCATTGACAGCCTGGCTCATGTATTCTTATTAGCTACTCACAGTACCTATCAGAGGAAAAAAAACCATCATCAGTGATATTTCATGCTGAACTTTTGGCTCCATTCAGTGCAGGCTCAAAACGAAACATTTTGACAGTCTCACAAGATACTGTGTGCCCTTTCAAGGAGGAGTGGACACGAAGGGTGCCTCTTCTGAATGGATAGTGTCTGGCCTTCAAAGCATTGAAGAGGGATGATGCCACAACTAGGGAGTGTCCCATCCTTGGGAAGAGTGTGGCTGGTGTCATGGCACAGGGTCACAGTCCTGTGCTGCAGCTGCAGGGCAATTAGGGAGCTGCTTGCTTCAAGTCCCTGCCTGTGGCTGCCAGTGCTGCCCAGTTCAGAGAGGAAGGTATCACCTCCCTTAGAGGAATATGCTCCTCAGCCAGAAGTAGGAACACAACTAAATTTGAAAACATTTTATTTTTAGCTTATCACTCCTGATTTCACTTGTGTGCATCATGGTGACTCATGCTTTGTTCCTCCTTCTTCTGCTTTCAGGGTCAATGTGATTCTTTGTTTAATGCACAGTCTCTCTGTTTGAGGGCTTGTTGTTGCAATGAGGTTTGGCAGTAACAAGGGCTTCTTCTCAACCAAGCACTTTTCTGTTGTAAGAGTTTGGATAAATCTTGTGTTTGTTGGGGTTTTTTTTCCCTAAGAAATGTGGGGTTTTTTTCATAAAATACAGATGTGGTAAATGCATATGCATTGGTCACATCTGTCTGAAACAGAGAAGACTTCCAAATGGAAAAGGAGCTATTAGCACAATGAAGAAGGGACCATGCCATGCATGAAATCCTGTTCTTCACATCACTGCCAACTCTGCAGCAGATGTTCAGTCCAGGTGATTCCTCAGAACATCTGTGTTGTATCCTCTACCTGCTGCAAGCCACAAAACACCTCCCTGTAAGACCTTGTAATAAACTTCAGACCCTGCACAGAAAAGACAAAATGTTCAAACCTGCAGTGTATTATAGAGAAAAATGGGAGAAATCAAAGGCAAAGAAAGGAGCAAACAGCTCCTAACAGTTACCTCATGCTTTCTCCATGCACTGGTACTGATTTTGCTAACGTAAAGCCATGGCACTGTGCTAACAACTAACACTTTTTGTTACCCTGAAGCTCATGGCTCACCTAAGCTTTCTCTGATCCCTCCAGTGAGCCATTACAGCACCAACTGTTGTGAGGTTGTTTTAGGAACAGTTTGAAAAGTGATTTTTTATGAGCTGTTTATTACCTTCTTGGATTTATTATGTTCCATTCAGACCGATTATGTGGAATAGGAAAAAAAAATCTCTAACAAAAACATGAACTAAAACAAACAAACAAAAGTTATTTTTCCTTCTTTCTTCTTTTATTTTTTTGCTGTACACTTTTGGAATAAGTGTCAGAATGAATTTAATAAACATTGTCAAATATGATTGGTCTTACGTATTTCAAATTGAATATCTAAATTATGGTTCTTATGAGTGAATTTACCTTCAGGAGATTATTTGTGGATCCATTCCCTGTGGCTGCAAGGTGATTTTCTGCTCCTTCCTCTCTTAGGAAGCTGGGTGTCTCTGGCTGGACGTGCAGAAGGACATGTACCCCACAGGGCAAGGTCTTCAGCCAAATGTTGAACTTTCAGCCTCACTGGATTTCCTAGGGCCCTATCTTGCAATTCCCAGAGCTTTTTTTACAATCAGTAGACCAGTTCCCACTGGCATTAAGAGGGGTGGGATAACTCCCCCTTTGCTGTGCCTGGGATTGAGGAGTGTTAAGCTTGTTGAGCCGTGCTGGGGCACTGCCTGGCTCATTACCTGCTTTGCACATGTACTTGCCTGAATTATCACTTCCATAGCCCAGGAAAAACTGGAAATTGGCTGAAAATTTGTGGCATTGATCTCCAACTGGGATCATTAAATAGTAAATGAAAAAAATACCCAAACCCCTATTTTTGCCAACAGACCAGCTTTTATGTAACAAAGGTTAGTGCTCTTTGCCAGAACTCCCCTTTGCCATCTAGCTGAGATGCTTGTAACCAGACCTGTCTGAAGTTAATCTGCAGAGCCCCATATTCTTGGAGAGGAAATCCTTCCCACAACCTCTGCTTGGTGCCACAGCTGCCAGTCCTTCAGGTCTGGGCTGTGGAGAGGCTGCCATCAGCTGCAGCTCACTGTTCACTCATGTTGAACCTGTTACCCACCAAGACCCCCGGGTCCCTTTCCACAGATCTGCTCTCCAGCCAGGTGGATCCCAGTCTGAACTGCACTCCTGGGTTATGTGTTTTCCAGGTGCAAGACCTTACACTTCTCCTCATTGAACTTAAAGTTCCTGCTGGCCCACTCCTCCAGCCTGTCTAGGTCATCCTGGAGGGTGGCTCTCCCTTCTGGAGTGTCAACCTTTCCACTCATCTTAGTGTTGTCAGGAATCTTCATAAAATAAAGATCTTCAGTCTCCACAGGAGTTAATATCCATCAGCTTTAAAATCACCTGTGTATAATTAAATGAAAGAAGCAAGACATCTTGCTGCTGAGCTTCTGTTAGTTGTCATCAGGGCAAGACAATTTATGACACCTTTCCTGAGCATGAGGGACTTGAGGGCTCCCTCATATAGTTCCTCCAAAGGCCAGATGCAGCCCTGAGAAGTCAGAGATTTGTCCTGTTGCCTTGTTACCCTGAGTGATCATTTCTGATAAGTGTTCTTGTTTAATCATTTTCCTGTATAAAGCCCAGGGTTCTCCTGTGTTTGTCTCTGTCATATTAAAAAGGTCCATTTGGGAGGATGCTGGGGGTGGAAATTATTTGACCAAGGTTAAGTAACAATTGTACAAAATTGTTTTGACATTATGTTAATGTCTGCTCATGTATTATCCCCAATTTAAAGTTAATCACCAAAATTACCGTTGCAGTTCCCAAAACCTAATGAAATAAGATTTGTTGAGGTGTGAATAATACAGAAATTGAGAAGCACAGTCACTATAGGAGGAAAAAAAATAAAAGAAATAAACTGGTAGCTTTAACTCTCTGAGTGCTTCTATAAACGGAGGCGAGTTCACAAATTGTGTCAGAACTTTAATGTTTTGAAATCATGCTGGTGACTGAGCAGGTCTGGAACAAAGTGCCCTGCTTGTGTGCCTGCTTGTGCACACAGAGCTCAGTGCAGCTGGGTCCTGCTCTGTGTCCTGGCTGCCAGGGCATGGCCAGGCTTTTCAAACTAATAAATATGAATTAGTGTTTTAACAGTGAATGGGTTTGATTATGACTTGGCTATGCTAGGATGAACATACCTGATCCAGGGAGATAAAGACAGACCATGGCTATCATGAAAAAAAAAATTGAAAAAAGTGATTACCACAAATTGAAATCAAAAGGCTGTGAATAAATGCAAGCACAAGGAATCAAAAGAGATGGAGGAGTCTGTTTGCCTCTCACGTTACACGTGAATGAATATGGAGAAAACAGAGAAGAAAGAAGGAGGGAACATCAGTGCTGCATTCAGCCCAAGAGCCTGCTCCACAGCCCACTCTTAGCTCATTGAAAGAAAAAATAACAATTCAGAACTTTCTTTTTTTTTTTTTTTTTCAAAAAGTGGCTAAATTTTTCCCACACAGAAGCTGGCAAAAGGAATAATTCAAAGTGAACAATGTCACAGTATCTGCTCCTGGGAAGAGGATTTTAAGAGCTGTGTCTGTAGAAAATGGGAAATGAGGGTTGATTTGAACCAGTGTTTCAACCACAGCAAGAAAATACATAGCAGTTAGGTTTGGGAAAGAGCATCCAAACAGCACACCTTGTTGCACTTAGATATGCGAGTGGGGTATAATGGGAAAGTGGAAGAGTTGCTGGCTGCAACCTTAGCAGAGAAGGAAGGAAGTCAGAGAGACAGCTCTCGTCAACCTGGCTTTCTCAGGGTGCATTTGCAGGGAGAGTGATGCTCTCTGCTTCATCTGTGCCATTTCAGGTCTAGGAAGGAGACACAGAAAGCAGAAATCCAGCAATATGTGGCTGTGGCAGTGGTGCACAATGCAAAGCACTTGGATCCAGCTGCCCAAAAAAAAATAGAAAGGAAAGAGTAACAAAAAGGACCCAAGAAAGGATGAAGAAGAAATCAAACTCAGGTAATTGCAGCTTTCCTTCAGAGTTGCCCCAGGCATAACTAAAAGTTGCCATGAATTACAAAGCTAGTAACATGTTCCTATGTCCAGACTGAAGTACAAGAAAGACAATAATGGGTCACTTAAGGTTTGTATACAGTCAATACTGGAAGCAGCCGTAGATTATCCATTTTTTGATCCTCACTTCATGCCCCCAACTGGCTAACTTACTGGATGAGGCAGTAAGAAACGTAGTTTTTGACAGAAAATTTCCATTTTCATGTGCAAAATGAAACAGCCTGCATTTGCATCTAGTTTTCCTGAGGCTAAGTGTGCACAGATATAGTCAGTCACAACTCAACCTGTTCCAGCACAGTAATTGCAGACAGTTTTGTGGATAACAAGTGCAATTTCAAGTGCGTACATAAGCTTGAAAGAGGCTGAAGACCTGATCCTCTGTATGCCTCAAAAAGCCACAAAATAGCTGCATTGTTGCCTTTAATAAATTCCCCGTGGATATTTCATATCCTCTCCAAAGTGGTTCAACAAAATCCCGTTTTCAGCTTCTTCACCTACCAAAATCTGTAAAATCACCCTTGTTCATCTGGCCACTTGTGGCTGTGACATCCAAATGAGGATGTTTTGATTCACAGAAATGGAGAATTAATGATGTTTTTTTCTTGAATTTTTAAAATTATTTGATTATAGTATGATGGAGCCAATTATCCATCAGGACAAAAGTGATAGCAGCTCCAAGAAATAAGAGGAAATGGCCCAGGCACAACACACTTCATGGCTGAACTCTATCTGTATTTCAAAAAGAAAAATATTAGACTGTATTATTCCATAACTTATTGGAGTTTGAAATAAACCTACTGCTGCAATGGTTAGGAAGGAGGTAAATTTTACAAGGGCTGGTAAAACAGGGATCCTTCCTCCTTGAACTTTCAGATTCACAGGCTCAAAAATCCATGGTCTTTGTAGACTTTGTCTAATCTCTCTTAACCTTATGAGTACCATGAGAAAACTGAGACAGGAAACAGGCAGAAGCTGAGAGCTGTGGTCACAAATACAAAGTAAGTATTAAACCACAGAACAGCAACCCAATTAAAAATAAAAATCCTTGGATCCTGTTACTGTTACTCCTCTGACAGTAAGGAGGGATCAAAAGGAAAGAACCCCACGGTGCTTAGTAGAGATTGTGAATTAGCTAAAGGACTGGGTATGTTAGAGGGAGCAGCTTCAGCAAAATAAAGGTCAAAACTGTTCTGGTGACCTTAATCCAAACATGACACCACACACAGAGATCAGGAGTAGTTATTTAAACTTCCCTCATTTTCTGTGTCACACCATAACTATCCCAACACAACTGAACATGTTCCATGGGCTGATACCTAACTCCATGGGGTAGAGCTAGGCTCTTCCAAGCTGAGCTGTGAGTCTAGTTAAGTCTTTCTACTGCATGATCTCTTGGAATCATTTCTATTTCTAGTATAGTTTTGTTAACATAGATTTTTAAACTCATCCAAATCAAAATGCTCGCTTAGCAGTTACTAATCAGACAAGATTTAGTACCTTGGGAACACTTTGCTTTATCCTTGAGATGACATTTTGCTTTTAATGGGAGAATGTGGATAGACTGGTGCCTGCTCAGACACAATTTTTGTCCTTCTCTGATTAACAATCTCAGCATTATGTGCATTAACAAGTGTTCAAAGTCCATTGGCACTTTTGTTTTCTTGCAGAGGCTTCTGGGAGGTTACTGAGAAACTCAGTGTTTCTGTGATGCTGTGTTATGATAGTACCCAACATACACAAGATTATTTAATATATTTAATCTATTGAGTATGTTTAAAATTACAGGCTCTGCCTCCTCTGTACAGTTGATGGTTTTTAAAGATTGTGAATAGTCAGTTACAGTATTTGTCTGAGCAACTCCGAACTTCTCTTTACTTCAGGGAGAGCCCCTGTTTCAGCTTTACCTTCACTCTAGCTGAGCAACCAGCCTTCAGGTTGTGTGGGTGAGCTTGGATGGCCTCTTCCCACAGAAAACAAATCATCTGCAAACTGGAACTCAGGCCAGCCTTGCTGAATGGTTCACAAAATGTTCACTTAGCCTGAAGCTGGGATTTGTGTTGTCTGAGCCAAATTTCAAGAGAGGCAGCAAGGGTTTCTAGTGTTGGGTGGGTGCCAGACAGGTTATGGAAGTTATGAGCAAGTGTTGAGGCCTGTTTCAGATCCAGTTTTCAGAGGTGCAGGCTTAGCAAAGTGAACCGAAATTCTCGTGTAGACCCCTAAGAACTGAAACTAGAGCTCTTGCTGCTTTTTCCCCTGGGATCTGGCTGTCAGCTGGGGCCCATTTGCACGTAACCTCCAGTCTGCAGATATTTCATGGACTTGTGAGACAGAAGACATTTCATTTCAGCTTGTGATGATAATGCTTTAGAAACCAGAAGGAGAAACTCCTGCTAGCGGATCTCCTTAGCCATTTCTCCAAGTTAGTTTCCAAGCTTTATGGTTTCTCCAGAGGCACTGGGCTTCTTTACTAACAGTTTCCATCAGCAGCCATCCTGAGAGCCGCGTGAATACAAGACACCCAAAGATTAAACAGTGCATTAAGGCTCTGGACTCTGGTGCGTTTGGTCTGCCCAAGCAGTGCAATTCTCTCTTGGGCTCTGTTCTTTCTTCTCCACTCTGTCCTGGACCCTCCTTGAAGCTGCTTACATTTTGCCTGCAGGATCAATGTCTTTCTAAACCATAAGACACTGAGCACTTTAAAGCCAAAGGAACACATGGGCCAAGGGAATTTAGAGGTTCAGCCCCTACATGTGAGCTAGAGACATTGTGGCAGTGTCTGGCAAATCGGATGGAAGAAGGGAGCTTGGAAACACTGTTAACCTTCAGGTGAGTCCTGTTTTGTGTCATTGGCCTAGTCCTCTGCTCAGGGGAAAAACAGATTATTCCCAATAAAAATCTAGGATCAACAGTAAAAGTCTCTTCATGTTGGATTTATTAATCCACTTTCCCTTGGTCTTCTTGCTCCAGGCTTTCCAAACAAGAGAGCTATGTTGCTTGGCTGGCTGTGAGGGAAAGATGTTAATGCTGAAGACTACACAAGGTTGTGCAATTAGACAATTTCTTTGTAGCATAATGTAGGTGCCAAGATGACCTCAGAGCCTTTTTTTTTGCCATTGCAGAAACATCTTGGACAAGTTTTCTCAGCAGCTGTGCATTAGTGTTCTGTATTAAATGGGCTGATTATAAATTACAACAGCTACCCTAAGATCTTCCCATCACTTGGGATTTCTTCACGGCAACTTTCTGTCTTTCCTTCTTTTCCCTTGCCTCTAAGGGCTGCTTAGCAAATATGTGCCATCTGGTGGGAAAGCAGATGGGGGGAATAGTAGAAGTTACGTTTGATGGATTCATACAAAGATTGTTCTGTCCTTTTTCTAAAAAAAACCAAAACACAACATAAAAACCCCAAACCAACAAACAACAACAAAGAAACAACAACAAAAAATTACTTTCCTTGTATTTCTTTTCAGGGGAAGAAATTTCAGGTTAGCAGTGGCCATGGGGAAGGTGGAGGTGTGCATATGCCACAGTATCTGAAGAGAGAGATTTTTTTTTTTCCAGAGCTCATTATACAGGTGTTTTTTTATTATTACGGTTTTGCTGCAATTTAGGCTTTTAATTTCTATTCTGGTTAATTCATCCCACCTGTACTAACTCCCTCCATACAACAGCAAGTTCAATATATGGTGTTTCTGCTTGCTGGGAGCTCATGGAAGAAATCTGGGGAGAAGGGGCTAATCCCAGTGCTCTCACCTGCCTGGCAGAGGGCACACAGCTGCTCAGCTGAGTGCAGTGACTTCCACACCAGCAAAGTGCCCAGCTGCTGGGCACTATTTTATCACTCACCTCCATTTCCTCTGCACATTGAAAAGAGCCATGCATGAAAATCTGTGTTCTAGAGTAGCTGAGGTTAGGAGAAGGGGCATTTGATTGGGGTTTTTTGGTAGACTTTCTCCCCAAAGTCCATCTGACTTTAGCTGTGTGTTCCTGGCTTTGATCTCCTTTGAGTAACTGCTTCTTCTGCATTTTCTGTGAAGTTTTTCTTTCTCTTTAGTGCTAGTTCTGTGGGAAGTTAAGTGTGAAGGCTGTTGGTCTGGTGTGAGCAACTAGCAAAAGCTACGTTCTGATTAGGTACATTTATTTTTCCAATTGCTTTCTAGGGATAGCTGGAGTGTCCATGTTTTCTTAACTGAGGTGTGATTTTTCACAGTGAAGCAGATGCTCTTTGTCATGGAGGAAAAGGAACACAGACTCCTCTTCAGCTGTGTTTCTGTACCCATGTCCTGTAATCAATGAGTCTTATACTCACTTGCAATGTGAGTCCCAAAAATTTTCATGTGGCATGATGAATTTTCTTGCAAGAATTTATGGCTCTGTTTGCTCTCTTAAGTACCTGTTATGAACTCTTAGAAGTGGTCTGAGGGTCTCAGGAGCCCTTAAGCGGCAGACTGAAAACATGGTTTGTAATTGTTTGTGAGCTAAGCTCACAACCTAAGTATTTTGGCTGACTTCTGAGTTTTGCCTTTTCTTTTCCCTTCTTTCCAATGCATGCATCCATCTCAAGGGACTTGAAGACTTCTAGTCTGATTTTGCTAAACCAAACTGAGTGTTTTTACAATGGTGTTGCAGGCTTTTTGGAACCTGAAACATGGTGTGAGATTTAGGCTAATACAAATGAAAAGCATATTTGCTAACCTGGCCTTCATGCTTAATGAGAGCAGAAGAGCTCTAAAGGTGAGGTAAGTGGCCCATAGCACTTCTGAGGTGTGAGGGCATGGAAGCAGCCACTGATCTTGGGACATACATGGGAATGGGACTTTCCAAGCAGAAAAAAAACATTTCAAGGCCAGACTGCTTGGGCTTAGATTGATGATGAACCAGTATATTTTAGAGCTGCTGTATATCTGCTATGTATATTCTGCTCTAAACCTGGCGTACTGCATGGTGTGCCATGGTAGGAGTAGCTTGTTCACAGTTCAAAGGAAAATACACTTCCAAATGTCAAGAGATTTTTCTGACCAATGGAGAAAGGGATGTGAGAGATCCAATGTCTGTATTTGTCTCACATTGATTTCCAATTGAGAAATGAGGGGGATATTTTTAACAATTGGATGATGAACTCCTGGAGTGGTTGCCTAAGGGATGCAGCAAGCTCTGTTACTTAAACCCAAAGTGTTGGTTTCAAATCACTTGTCTGAAGGAGGCAATCCAGCTCAACTAGAAGTTCCTGAGCTCAGTGAAGGACCGCCACGTGAATTTTCACATCCACAGGGAGGTCAGATTAGATGATCATAGTAGTCTTTTTTACTTTCCAAGTTGAAATTCTTGAGCATGTACTTTATAAAAGTGAAATCAAAAGAATGAGAAAGGTCTTAAAGCCAAATGTTGCAGCCAAATCCAATTATCAGGACTGCAGTTCAAATGATCTGTGCCCTTGCAGGGCCAGAAGCCTTTGACCACTGATTATGGAAAAGGATCTAAGTGCTAGGAGAAGTGAGAGGGCTGCAAGAAAAGAGATTCCAAGGAAACCTGGGTTTTCCCCACATAGAGAAAAGACTGGAGAGAAATGTGAATTGTCTTAGGGTAAGCTACTTCGGGCATTTCAGAAGAGGACCTCTCAGAAAGGTGCAGGAGCCACTGTGTTCACAGTGTGGCTGCAGGGAATGGAAGAACAGGAACTACAAGAAAGCCACAGGGATGACCCCGAGTGGAGATGAAATGGAGATGGGCAGCTGCTGCCAAAATGATGATGTCCCTCAAAACCCCTGCTTCCTCTCCTAGCACAGCAGACACCACATAGATGGGTGTGAAATCTCACACCTTCAGTGCTTCCCTGCAATCCCTTGTAAAACAGCAAGAAGAGCCCTTGCTCTCCAGTGCAGCAAGGAAGGAGCTGGTAGCTGCATTAATGAGTGTTTGCAGCCAAGCCTGCCTTGCATCCAACACACTCCATGCATACAGGTTATGAATAATTTCTTCCCTAAGAAATGAGCCCAGGTTAAAAATAGCCTCTGAATTTAGCTGTTTGCTGCCTCCTTGCTGCTCACTGAGGCTGAAGATGTATCAAAGTGCTAGCAGACATTTTTAATGAGGAAATGTTTAGGAGCCAAAATTGTTTGGCATTTCTTGTAAGTCTGGTGAGCTCTGGGGACAGTTGTAGGGCAGACAGTGGAGTCTGGTTTTGCTCCTTACCCTGGCCTGAAAGGGAACCTGTCTCCAGGGTGAGCTGAAGACAGCTTCTTCATTGTCCATTCCAGCCTTGACTTTCTGCTGAGGCTGTCAACAAAGGGCCAAATTAGCTGTACAAGGTTTTGTAATGTGGTACCTTTCCAGTTGGGATTGAATATGTAAGATATAAGATTTTTAATATAAGATTATAAGACTTTTTGTAAGATATAAGATTTTTTAAAGCTGTTAAACAGACAAACTGAGCTTGATACTCTGCCTGGTATGTGGGACAGGCCCCTGTGTGTGATACCTGCTACCTGTTACCATTTGTGGTGAACTTGTAAAAGCAGGGAACTTGTTAGGAAGGTGTAAGGGAACTTGTCTATCCCTGCTTTTCTTCTGTGGGATTATATCTGCAAGGAGTGTGTGAAGCTGGAAGGGTTGCAGGTCTAGGATGTGAAGTGAGCTGATGCTTTCTTGTTGATTCTCAGCTCTGAGTTTTCAGGAGTTTGTCACTGTGTGAGAAGCAGGGACACAGAAAGCTGGCAACATGTGAGGATTCCCTCTTCACCTGCTGACCTGAAGGACTTAGTGATACCTTAGAAGGGCAGTGTAAGTAATGACATCTTATTGCAGTTTGTAATTAAATACTCTGGATTAAGCCCAAAGAATATGACTAAAATTTTGCAGCTCAGACTGTGGTGAAGAGAATGAAAACAATAAGGTATTTACTTACTGAATTGTAATGCAGTGGTTTTCACTCTGATCAATCAAAGCTCTTTGGATGGGCAGAGTTTAGCAGGTCTTGTCTGAAGAAGAGTTGAAGACTTCTGGTGTCTGTGCTTGGAAGGAGAGATGATAGGGGGAATGCAGGAACATAAAACATCTCCTGGCACATCAGGTATTAAAAACTTTGTGAGGGATGTCCTGTTTGAATTTCTGGCATACAGATCCTCACTCAGACAAGATCAATCATTGATGTATGGTGTTGGAGGATGAGAAAATTGATTTCTGCTAACTCCAGAAGGGGCTGAACTAGATGCCAGTTACTGAGACAGTTTAATTGGAACCTGAAAGGAACTGAGAAGCTGTGACCCTCCATCTATATTATCAAGGTCATGGCTACACCCCAAGGCAGGAGTTATCACCACACAAACCCTTTCCTCCTCCCTCAGCACTTTGAAAAGATGCCATGGTTGTCTTGGGTTTGAACCTTTTGAGCCTGAAGTTTGTGCCTCCCAATGCAGATCTGAATGACCCTCTGCTCAAGTACAGCTATGCCTTTGCTGTGGTGGCATCCTGGAGTATCCTTTCTGCAGGTGCTCTCAAGTCTTGTCACTTCTTCCCTTGCTCAGCTGCCAGAGCAATGTGTGCCCTCAAGTTTCACTCAGCCCATCTCCCTTGTTTTGTGGTCACACCTTGTCTGCTCCCAGCCTCAGAGACTCAGTATAAAAAAGGATCCAGTTTCCAGAAATCACAAGGTTCTGTGTCTTCCACTTAATTATTGTTTTATTTTAATCAGCAGTTATGTTTTGAAGGCAGCTCAAGGCTCCAGGCGTTAACCACTTATCACCTGCTGAGTGATTTAGAACTACTGAAGCACATCCCATTTGCAGGCTGGAATAAGGCCTGAATCCTCTCAGCAGACAAACGAGTTCAGAAGTACTCCATGTTTGTAACTCAGTGCTTATGGTTTCATCTCCTGGCTCTCGGAGAGGACCTATTTATGTGCTGGAAGGGCTGGAGGAATGTCTGTTCCCTTGCTGTTCTGATAGGAAGCAAAGGATTCATTAGATGTTGTGGAAGGGAGAAGACTACCTGCTGGCTGTTCTGTACCATTTACTTTGCCAAGTGTCTTGTACAGGTGTCTCTCCACTTACAGACCACACACCCCTAGCTACTAAATCAACCCACAGCTCAGGCATCCCTCATGTCAGAGATGCAAATCACCCCCAGGGTGAGGCAGTTGTAGGGGCAGGAAGTCAGTGAATCTCAGCTCTAGAACTGATATGGAAAATAAGAGTCTCATGTGGCTGAGATGTTAGGTACAGTCATTGGTTTGTCTTCAGGACTTGTTAGTACCTACCAAGAGGCAGTTTACTCAAAGTGCTCCAAAAGCATGAAACTCACTTTCTGTGGCAATTTGCAGGAGTAAACTCTGAGCATTTTTGTAGATTGCAAGGTGCTCTGAGCACCTCAGAGAAGAGAGAGCTGGGCTATCAAATGCTAGCTGGCTTTCTCTTGGAGCTTTTATAACCTAATGGTTTGGTTTTTGTCCTTCCTCATCTCCTTGATTTCCAGGTGGCAGAGTTAGAAGCATATTTGAAAACATAAACCTGTTATATCTTCACTATTTTTATGTAAAAATCTGACACAGCAGCCAGGCCTGCACTGTGCTCCTTAGTAGAGCGTTCTTAGCAACATTAGCTACAGCTTCAGTCAGCACATGAGCCATATGCTCCAAGGTGTATGTCCTCCAGGCATTGGCTGAGTCATTTAAAGACTATGGGGAGTCTTTAAACGTATTTAAATCTCAGGGAAGATTAGAAGGTGGTGTAACTGCCATCATCCCCCCCATCACCAAGGTGAGGATTGGCAGTGGGAGACACTGCTGGGGTGGCAGCAGCTGAGGAGGCCTGGACTGGGAGCAGCAGTGGGAGGTTTAACCATAGTGTGACCAACACCAGGCCTGGGGCAGGAGGTTTAACCATAGTGTGACCAACACCAGGCCTGGGGCAGGAGGTTTAACCATGGTGTGACCGACACCAGGTCTGGGGCAGGAGGTCCTTCTTCATGCTGAAGAGGTTTATTTAAAACTGTAGTTGCTCTGAATTTGATAGGGGACAGAATTCCCAGGAAAAGCATGCTGTTACCCATCATCTGAGCTGTTCTGCCCTTGTTTTAAAGCTCCAAGCTTTTGGTTTATGTAGGTAATGCCTCCTGGCCACTTCTCCACATTGCCCATTTTCCAAACAGGCAGAAATGAGAAGAGCAACTTCTTTTTGGAAAAACACAGGCATTTCTAAGCAACAGTCAGCCTGAATTACATGTCAGAGCAGCACTTATTATGTGCATCATCAGAATAGGCCCAATAAAAAGCCTCATTTCTCTTTATTTCCTTGTGATTTTACCTCCCTTGTCCATTTGACCTTCTGTTGTCATCCTCTATTTCTTTCTGGCCCTATATTTGCACTGATTTAGAAATCAATGGTTCCAGCAGATGTCTCAACAGACATTGTAGGACATCCAGAAGAGTCTCTTTATCAGTGTCCAGAAATGTGGATCTTGGAGGGGTTGTTCCAGCCCTCCTTTCGTTTGCAGGGTTTGGGCAGTACTTGCTTTGTGTTTGTCTCATCCCCTTCCAGCTCCAGGCTCCCTGGAGTTGTGATAAGATGCCTCAGCTCTTTTCCACAGCCCTTTCTGGTGTTCTCAGCTTGGATTTGGGGCACAGCTCAGCAGTGTTTACTTACCACATTCCCTCCAGGCAGGGGACAGCAATGCTAATTTTGCAACAAATTTAGCAGAGCTCAGTGATAGGATATGACCCAAATTGCAGAGGAAAAAACTTAAATTCCTCTGGATGATACATTCTATTAGAAGCAAATAAATAAAAAGGCGAGGCATGAGAAGGACATATTCTGGTTTTTTTCCTCTTGTCTTAGTGTGACTTGAACATAATTTGATGGGGCTTAGCTAAGCAAGCTGTGCAGAGACCCTGAGGAGTGTGACTATGTTTGCTGAGAACTCAACGTCACACTGCCACAGCAGTAGGAGAGGAGGTGTGGATGACATTGCATGGAATCGGATCCCTTTCTCCCTGTTGGAAGCTTAATGAGATTGGAAATGTGCTTGAAATCAAATAGACATAGCTGGACTTAAAGATTGTGGGCATTTTGATTTTTCTTGCCCTTCTCCAGGGCAAAGTTCAATGAAGAGAGCAATGAAGATGCCTTGGGACAGACTTCTGAAGATAGGACCAGGTTCTAAATGAGTGTGCAGACCTGCCAGGGGGAAATGGTTCAGGGCAAAACGAAGGGAGGAAAATAATGGACAAATTCAGTTACACTTGAGAAGAAGCAAGAGCTTCTCAGGTGAAGGCATCCAGCTGCTTATTATCAATTTTAGCATAAGATCTATCAATATTTATAACACATCTCTGCTTGATTTAGGGTCTATGCATTCCCTCCACCCTAGCTATTTTGTTTCCCTGCAACTAGAAAGCAACATTTCTTTGAAACAAGATATTTTTTCAAACATCTCAAGGAGTTCCCCTACTGCCCAGCACTCAGGGTAAGAGTGGAATATTTGCAATTCAATTGGACATGCTTTTAGGGCTCCATTAAGGAGTGTCAAGCACTATCAAAGTGTGGAGCAATTATATAGTTGTTAGTTCGTGCTTGAAAAGCCTGAGCTTGCACATTTAAGCTGGACAGAGATATAGGTCTTGGCCTGGCCAGTGATGGCAAAAGATGCATTTCTGAGTTGTACCAGAGCATGGTCCAAAGGCCATTGAAAGACATGACCCTTTAGAGTTGTAAAATGCAGATATTAGAACTGGAGGTGAATCTTAGGGATGATAAAGGTGAATCCATCCTTCTTGCACTTGTCCTGTGGAGTCAATACAAACATGTTTCCTAGAACATTTCCTCAAGTGTGTTTTTTTTCCTGTTGCTGTTGAAGTGGGGTGATGTTTTTCATAGATAGTCTAGGTGGATGTGCCTGAGGCAATACTGAAATATAAGTTCTCCTGCTTACCTGTCTCCATTGTTTCTATGCAAGGCTTGGGCAGGGGGATGAATAACTACTCAATAGTGTATCCAAGCCACAGGGGAATGGCTGGTGAGACAGGAGGGACACCTTGATAGAAGAGCCATTTGCAGGAATATTAATTATCAGGCAGCTAGTTCTGGACAATTGAATCTCTACTCCAGATGTTCCTATTCTGACTAAGTGCTTTAGCAAAATGCTTAATTGATTACTATCTTGTGAGCTCTGTCTGTGTGTGATAAAACCCAAGACTGCTGAGCTAGATGGATTGTCTGTTGATAGCAACACAGTGCAGTGAATGTTTCTTCACCTTCTTAAACTTATGCTTTTTATCATAGGGAAACCAGGCCAGTTTAAAAAAAAAAAGGTCTTTAATTTATAATCTTTATTGTAGTGTCATGGTGCTGATTAAAGTCATTGAAGGCCCCACTACACAAGGATGAACTCAAATGGAGACACTTGTATTTGGTCTGAAAGGCCTCTGAGCCTTGTTTAATGGGGGACTGCAGATATAAAGCCTTGATTTCTATATGTCTATATAACAGGTGCAAGGACACAGGGGCAGATTAAAGAAGAAACAGGCCATTGGAATAAAATGAAATCAACCTGAGCTTTTGCCCCAGGTTGTAATTGAACCAGAGCTGAAGTTCAAATAAGAAATATTTTTTTTTTCTTTTTTTCCCCTGCCCTTTGAGCTCCAACCAAGCTCAGAAATGTCAAGCATGTGTAAGGCTGTTCTGACACCTTTGCAGGGGTGGGCTGTAAGCACCACAAGGTAAGGGAACATGTGTAATAGGTGAAGTGATATTTTGTAATGAGATTATAAAGACCCAGAGATTTGACTTGTATTCCTGCAGCCGGATGGGAAGAGGGTCTTTTTTCAGACCAGAGCCAGCTTCTGGTGAAATTGGATATATTTTCATTTAAGTTCAGTGGAAGCTGGCATGACCCTAATGGAGATGGTGCTCAAAAATGGTTCCTCTCATGAAGATTAATAGACTTAATATGAGTTGATCCCATGTGGTTTCTCACTGGAGCAAACACACTAATTTTAATGGAAACACCCCTGGCTTTTGGGTCTTATTGCTTTTCCATACTACAAAAGCTAAACTGAAAGTTTTTGAGGAAAAATTGTAGTTCCATGCTTATGGAAACATTAATGCTTTCACTGAAACTATAGAAGGTTCTTGATGGACAAGAATTCTATACAGAACAACCATATTGCTAGGTAATGCTAGTGTGCTGTGCTGAGAGCAAGTTTTGGTTTATTTTGCCTTTCCTCTCCAGAGCTCCAGGGCATGAAATTCTGCTGTATTCAGAAATTCTTTAAAAACTCAGTGCTGCCCATGACCATTGGAAAATGACAGATTTAAGAAGGGAGAGGGATCTGAACTTGATTTGCTGAAATACCCAAATCCTCATTCCTTGGTGTCTGGTTATGCTGAATGCTTTTGTTGCAGGCAAGGTTGCTCATCTGTGAGAAAAAACTGATGGCACAAGTCTCTGCACACAACCTTTTGTTCTTCCCCATCTGTGGCTTCAGAAGGTTCACAGCCCACTTAATTGGCAGGCACTGTCTGGTTATGCCAGTCTCTGCTATCACTGATGTGTGTGGAAACAGGTAAATAAAGGTGAAAAGCCAGTTAGAGAACAACTGTAGGGACTTAATAGTCATAATGTGCAGAAATTTAGGAGTCATTATTTTGTTCTTTTAAAAAATAGTCACAATTTTTAGCTCTCAAAGGGGTTTGTTTTCTAGGGGTTAGTGACAGGCTGTGCTGCCAAGGTGTGTAGGCTGATTCTGGAGAAGCATCCAGCCAGCTTTCATGGAGGCTAATGTCTTGCAGGCTCCTGAGAGCACACTGGCAATGGAAGACTTCCTATTAGACTTGGGCTGTAAAACATATAGCTGAAGTGTTTCTTTTTACAGAAAGTCCTAATCCAACCAGCTTGAAAGGAGCAGCAACTCTGGAAAAATCCAAGATGTCTTGGCTTCCCTTCTGGATGACAAACAGAACATGTGTCCTTCAGAGGCGCTGCTGCAGACAAGAAGGGGGCATCCTGGCATCAGGGCTTAAGGGACAGGAGTTATTTATGTACAAAAAAGTGGGATTTATTTCTTCTCCATACAGCTACCTGATCCCATTTCAAATGCCATTGATCCTCAGCAGAAATTGTAACCTTCTAGGCCATGAACTCACTGGCAAGAGCTGTGGTCTGTCACAGCTCACATGGGACTAACATCCAAATACCCAGAATGTCACAAACTCGGATTTGGGCACGAAATCTGTGCCTCTGGCAGGGAGATGTCAAATCCTGGGCTGAACCTCTTCTGGTTTGTTAGTTCCCGAGCTCAAAATGACAGATGGTTCCTGCAGCTAGCAAACTGCTGCTCCAAGAGAAGAGATCAGTGGGAGCAGTTGGACATCAATGAGCAAAGGCTGAGTCTGCTCCACGATGTTCAGGGCTTTGCAAGAATAATTAGATCTTAAAATATGTCAGTTCTGCATGAGACAAACCATCAGCATAGGCTAGGATCATGTTTTCATGGGAGTGTGAGCATGTGTGAGTCTGTGTGATTTGTGCAAGAGCTCCCTAATGCAGCCGTGACCCTGCATAGCCACATCTCAGTTTGTAGACTACAGGAGTAGGATGGAAATGATGAGAGAAGGAGAGACTTGCTACCTCTTAATTTCAACTGTCTTCACCACTTCTGACTTCCATAAAACCTTCCCCACAGAGCTGCAGCCAGTGTTGCTGCCATGAAGTCAGTGGGGAGCAGAGCTGGGGTACATGAATATTCAAATAATAGCTTTCCTTTCCTGTCAGAGGAGCTGTTGGTTATAAATTGTCATTTGAGTGTTTTGAGAGAATAGAAATGTGTAACAATCTGTATTGTTTCTGTTTCTGCCATTTTTCTTCTCTTGTCTCAAATGTTTTCATGCTCTAAGGAGGAGGGAGGCAGAGGAAGTGTTGAGGTAACCACAGATGACTGTAGAAGCAGGGAATGGAGGGGTGATCACATGAAGTGGATTTGCTGGTCTGAACCATCATGGTGTGCTGAAGCCCTGCTTTCTCTTTGCATCTATGCATTCATGTCATCCATGGACACCATGGCAAGCAACCTCAGCCAGTAACACCTGGCTTCTGCAGACAAGTGAAGGCTGTGGAAGTTTCCTCTGGTCATCATCTCCACCTTCTCAGGAATGAATCAATCAAGATGGTGAAGAGGATTTACTGACTGCTTTTGTTCTTTCCAGGTTCTGTGGCCAAAATTGCAGCTTGCTTTCAAGACAACTGTAATTTTATCTTCTAAATTCCTCTCTCTTCTCCCCTCCAGTCTTCTCAATGTTGTCTACAAGAAGTATCCAAAATCCTTGTGGTTGTTATTCCTTTTTTTTTTTTTTCTTTTATCTTTGGTGAGAGCTGGCTCAGGATCCATTTTCTGTCCCTTTGTGAAAAAAAACATACATCTCATTTGTAAACATTTTCCTTTAGGATTTAATGTAGGAGCTTGTTGAAGATCTGGATGTGAATTCTGCTCTCTGCTCCATTGAATGTGACTGCTGTCATCTGCCAAATTGGTGGGATCATGCAGGCTCTATTGTTGATTGTGAGGCCAAAGTTGCCATCCTTGAGCCTGTCTCTTTTGAAGGGGTTGGCATGACTACCAAATTTATCCCTTAATTTCAGGCCAGCCTTTCAAAGGGAAGAGCACTACAGTTGTTCTTGCACAGCCACTGACCCACCAGCATGACCTCATGGAGAATCAGGTCAACACTAACACAAAATAGGTGAAGCCTTGCAGAGCAGAGAATACGCAGGGGGACTCAAGACTCAGAGAGCAAAGTGCTTTGTCACCATCTTAAATCAAATCCACAGCACAAGCAGTTTATTGTAGCATACAGGCCTTGGAAGATGGGAGAACAAGGTGAGAAGGGACCCAAAGAGCTATTAATTGTATTTGTGTGCAGTATTTTTCTCCACCCCTGTAGAGAAAGGCAAATTGCACATAGGCTCATGGAGCCTGAGGCTACTGAAGTTCACATAGGTTTGAATGCCAGACTTGCAACTTGGGCTTGGGAACTCATCAGGCCTCATACCAGAGTACACATATTGATACTGAGTGCTGGAGAAGTCAACTGAGCAAAGGAATAAACCACAGAAACAATAGTTATAACTTCCCTGACCACTGCCATACCAATGCCAGAACCACCACTACCATCTCAGAGTCCATGAGGTATGTAGGGAATCTACTAAGCAGAGAGAGGCAGAAATGTTTCCTTTCATTGTTTTGGCTGGGTTGCAAAGCAGATAATCTTGTTCAGTTGTGCCAAATTCTCTCCTCATTTCTTTTATCTGTGGGGGCTACTGCTTTCTCCTCTTCTGGTGTGCCAACTACTTTGGGGGCTATGCTGCTCTCTACTGACCACTGATTTCTAATACATTAGAGCATTTTGAGGATGAAACCAAGCAATTCCTCTGTCAGCTTTTTTTGAGATACCTCTGGCTAAAAGCCTGGGAAATTATTTTCTTACGACCCACTCTTTGATAATCGTGGACTGTTCTGTGCTGCCACAGACTCCCCCACATTCTCGGCTTTGGCTGATAAAGCTCATCTGAGAGAGAAAAAACCTGCAGATCTACAGTGCTGCTGCTGGCAAAGGCCAGAGCCCTGCATGGGGCCCTGGAGAGGGACAAGAATCTATCTGTTGAGCTTGAGCCTGATTTAATTCTTCATACAAAGCATCTTGGCAGCTGTCTAGATCTGACAGGTTGATAATAAGACTTTCCCTCAATGCATAAAGGAAAGTAATTTACATTGGCTTCACACCTCTGGCAAGCAGGAAAGATCCTGCCCTATGTTAGTGTGAGTGGGGAACAGACATGAGAACGAGAGCAGGCAGCACCAGGGGGAAAGGAGGAAGGTTTGCTCCATGCTTGAGCAAGCACGAGAAAATGCCATTTGGAAAATGCCAAGGGTGAGACAGCTGGGCTGGGAATCAGCATTCTGCCCACGGCAGTGGTTTGGAGCAGCTTTCCCGACAAATCCTGTAGGATCACTCTCTTACAAGGGGCAGCAGCACTACCTGATTTCACTTTGCTCCATTTAGCCCAGCACTCCTGCTGATATGCTGCTTGCTCTCCCTTGTTACAAGCACCACCACGAAGCTTCCCTAAGACATATTTTTTATGCCTTGGTTATTAACCAGCTGAGAGCTTCTAGGGAAGGATCATGGCTCTCATTGTGCAGAGAAGACCTCTCCAAGAGGTACAAGTATGCAATTTCCCAGTCTCTAACTCCCCCACCTGAGCAGACACAGACCATCCCAAAGAGGAATGACAAGCCAAGTCTAAGTTTAGCCTGTATTATTTTCCACTTTAAACCTGCTCTCAGGCTAGTTCTGGTTCTGAGTTTAGTGCCCTTTGTAAGCTGCACAATAAAGCAGCTTCCTGTTGGTCTCATCACCCCCAAAAGGAACAGCTTGAGGAAACCTCTGCATGGTTTTTACACAGGCTGTACCCACCAGCTTTGCCCTTCCTGCAAAAATTGACCTGTGAGGTGGCAGGAAGGGGAGAACTGGAATTAAGTCAAAACAAAGGTGGGTGGGTAGTGGATGGTGAAAGCATTTAGTTTGCTTGTTCCCCAACAACTGGGATCACAAAGAGGATTTGTTCTAATAAGGGCACTGACTGGAGCACAGGGCTGCTTGTCTCAGGTTGCCTTCTGTTACAGAGGTGTTTTTTGGAGTCCTGGCTCTTGAGCCTACTCAGGCAGGAACAATGCAGTCTGGGAGACTCCTAAGAGCTTTGTGATGCCCTGGCCAACCTTTGTGGAGGTGGGAAGGAGGACACTCAGGTGCAGAGAGCTACTGAAGGCTGCAGAGCAAAAGAGGACTTTGCACTGCAGGAACACAATGACCAGAAGGTAAGTTTTTCCTGACTCCTTATTTAATCTGTTCTTAAAAGAAACCTGTGTCAAAGTTTGTGTTAATGTATTCCAGCTTTGGGTAGTGTCATGTGGGTCCTTCAAGGAAAGTGGAGGTCCTAGCTCAAGCTTGTGGCTAATTTTAGGGTGTTATAAGAGTTGAGAAGGGCCACAGAGCAGGGAGAAAGTGTCATGTGGTGGATGGGAAGGTTCAGGTCATTAGAGAAGAGATCTTGTGGAATGTCATTAGGAAGTGCTGTGGTGGAAGATTGCTCAGGAGAAGGTATGTGATCCCCTTCAGGTGATATAGTCTCTAAAAATCAGGACTATGAGAACTACCTGAGTATTAGTTGGTAGAGCAATGTAACTAGGTTTGGAGATTGCTTTCATATTCTGTCTGAGCTGTGCTGGAGGGCAGCTGGCTTCTGCAGTGGGTACACCATAACCTTGTTGTCTAGAGGTCTTAAACATTGTCTGTCATTGTGGCAGGTAAATATGGGACCCTGCTAGAAAGGTTCAGCACTTACAACAATCTTTACAAATGAGAGATCTTGCCTGAAAGCAAAAGAGATTAAATTAAGACAAGTGCAAAGCTCTCCTTTCAGGCAGGCAAAGCAGAATACACAAACACAAATCAGAGAATATACAATGAGGCAGCAGGAAGGCAGGAGAGGGCCAGGGTTGTGCTGGTTCACAAGTAGAATATGAATGAACCCCATGATGCTGCTGCAAAACAACTCATTGTATCCGATACTGTATTAACAAGAGTGCTCTTTGCCAGGTATGTGAGGCAATGATTACAACCTGCTTGGGGCTGGCAGAGCTTCAGCCAAGTGTGGGTGTCCAGAACTGAGGAGAAACATTTCCTATACCCACTAAGAAATTTGGAGAGAGTTTCCAGGGAAAAAAACACACACATAAAAAAACCAAACCAGAAAGCAAACCCAAAACAAACGAACGATTAGAGGTTAGACAAACAAGTCATGTGAGCAAAGATTGAAGATATGGCATTTTTTTCATTTCAGGAGAGAAATTCTGGAAATGGAATGTAGCAAGTCTTCCTACACACAAATAGTACTTATAAAAAGGCTAGTGGTGAGCTGTTTTCTTTAGTCACTGGTGTAAGAAAAAGCAGCACTTGAATTTGTAATGAAGATGATTTAAGATGTTTATTAGGAAAACCCTTCTAATCCCTAGAGGGGTGAGATACCAGAGCAGGCTAAGAAAGACGTGAAAGATTTCTTAGTGAATTTTAGGAATGGGCTAGACAAACAACTATTAGGACAAATAGTTATTTAAGTATATTTCGTCCTACCCCTGATGATTCCATTAAGTGCCTTTCTGCCATACGTATCTATAATTAAGTACAATGTAAAAACACAACCTCTTCCTTGAGGAGTTAAAAACCCATCTATAATTAGATAAAGTCCTTATCTTTTAATGGTAAAACTAGGTTAAACATGCCTTATGTGACAGCTCTGTTCATATATCATTGTGGAGCAAACATCAGGAGGAAAGGGAACTCTTTAAACTAAAAAACAGCTCCAGTGTAACAACATGAGTATAAAACGGGCCAGGCATAAATGCAGCAGGAAATTGAAAGAAAGTTTTGAACTGTCAGAACAGGGATGTTCTGAAGCAGCCTTTCATAATAGGAATGCTGGGGGCAAAAATCAGAACTTGTTTTTAAAAATGGAGCTTGTTAAATTAATTCAAAGGATTATAGGGAGCTACTGCCTGTCATAGTGAAGTCTAGGACCAGGAGATCCCTTTTGTTGCTGGATTTTAGGAGCTGAGGAGAAGACAAGTATTTTTATGCCAGTGGGACTGTGTTCTGCTCTTTATTGACACAAATGTACCTCTTTCATCTCTGTGCTTTTTCATGCGTGAGGCAGTTACTGATATTCCTTTTAAGATGTGAGGGTCACATCTCTGTTTATAATTGCACCAAGGTGAAGGAGGGAAATCCAACTTTGGGAAGATCTTTTTGAAAGGCACTGCAAATCCTCAGGTGCTGGGTGTACTCTTGACTTTTCCAAAGGTGCAAACACTTAGTGCTGATTGGAGTGGGTGTGGTTTGGGGTTAATTAAAGCAGCTGGGGCAACTGTT
>NW_009953813.1:1297564-1310735 GCF_000747805.2 Chaetura pelagica
TCAAAGTCGAGTGTTGAAGTGGGGCAAGAAGCTGCTGCAAAACAACGCGGTGTGCCAAACGTAGGTAACAGGACAGCGTGGGCTCTGTGCCAGAAGAGGAACTTAATTTCTTTGCTGACAAATGGAACAGAGATGTGATTGGAAGTGCCACGCTTTGGAGGTATGAGCAATTTCCCTATAATCAATCATCCAAACAAAATTGTTTTCATTTCTTTGCATTATTTAGCAGCCGTTTGATGGCAGACAATATGAGCTGGGTTTTGATTTTCACCTTTTCCTTACACTGATGTGATTTGTGGGCTTTGACAGTGGGATGCTGGGGTGAAGGAAGGCTGAACTGGGCTTCTGTGTTCAAAAATAGTTGGCAAAGACCACGTCTGTGATTATCAGCTAATCATTCAGACATAGACGTTGTTTGTCTGCTCTTATTAGGTCTGTAAAATATCTGGCTGTGCAAAGCTGACAGTGAAGCACCTAAAGGAGAAGACGTCTGAAGCAAAAGGGGAGGGAGTTGAGGAAGTGATAAGGTAGAGCCGAGTTTGATAAGAGCCCTTGGCTCCTCCAGTAATTGCAAGAAAGGTGAAACTGATATTGTTAGACCTATCAGCTCTTCTGCGTATTCCTGGGAGAATGAAGCTATTAATGTGGTTAGAGGCTGCGGAGGGAGGACTAGGTAGAGCAGAAACACTGGTTCCTATATCCTGGGTTGAACCCTATTGAACAATTGCCTTTTTTTTCCTAGTAGAAAGTATCTCTGAGATTTCAAGGGATCCATTTTGGTTTCCCTTGGAACAATGTGTGTGATACAGGAGAGGAAGGAGTTAGTGGAAAACACAAGTTAAGGTGATTCCAGCGGCTGCCTTGTTTTCCAACATGGATTCTGCTGCTGCAGACTTTATTGTTAAACATTTACTGGTACCAGTTCAGGCTGAGGGAGAACTGCTTGGGGCAAATTTAGATTGGGATTGTGTGATCCCACGGCAGGGAGCAGGTAGGTAATTCTGCTAGAAAATCTCTCTTCAGCGTGTCTCAGAACGGCCTGATTTTGTTGCCCATCAGGGCAGGATGCAGGAACTATCTTCCAAAGAGCTTTAAAAACCAACAGATTTGGAGATCGATTTAAAGATTTGTTCTGTTCAAGGGCTTGAATGTTAGTGTATGTATCATTGGTGTGTTTCAGTTTTGATTTACCCGGCTTTCTAACGGTTCCCAGTGGTGTGGGAGTGGGGGGGACTGGGTTTGGCTTGTTGCCAAATCTGAACAAGTACAAGGCTGGCAGCCTGGGCATCACAAAGGCACCAGGACCTCCCAGCGTGTATAGGTGAGCAAGAAAGGCATGTTGATTAAATCACTGACACAGCAGATTAGCTCTAAATACATACTCACCGCCTTGTCGCTCAACTTCTTGTACAGAAAAACAGGGATGATGATACTTTTCCTCCTGCCTTTGTCTAGTCCACTAGGCTTGTTGCTCGTGGAACAAGGCGTATTTCTTACTGACCCCTTGCACAGCGCTTTGTACGACAGGCCCCTGATGGCAGCAGGGGACTTCAAGTGTTGGGAACAAGCACAGAGATGTCTCAACCCTGGTGGAAGCAGCAACCTGTGTAGCACTAAGGAAAGTTGGGTTGGTGGCTCAGGCATGGGTTTGTCAGGCTGGCATGGAGTTGAACCGCACTGGAGCAAGAGCTGCTTGCAACAAACGGACATATTTGTTATATTTGCAGACATTCCAACAGTTAGAATCAGTATTTTTTGCATTGTTAATTAGTTCGTGATAGCAAAATGCTTCCGTGAAATTGAATGGATACAAAGCTCTTTGTTTTCCCGCTTCTGATGAGGTGGGCTGTATTCATCCCTAAGGATTCATCTTCTCTTCTTGGATTTTCTTTTTAAAGTGCCATTTAAATGTCGAGCAGTGCGAAGCCTCGAAGTACAGGGTACTTACCGACAATTCAGATTGAGAGTTTTTCTTCATTATTCTGAGATGGTGCATTGTCCTCTCCTTTTATAGTGACTATCAGAATATAATGAAAATTTAGGGCCTCTTGATGGCCACTTTGTGGAATACCAAAGGTCTTTATTTCTTTTTTCACTTTCCTCTTTCTCCTAATCTTTAGAAAATGCTAAATCCACTTCCTGATCATGTTTCTAAGTTCATTTAATTAAGCATTTTCCCCCTCCCTTCTCCTCAACATCAACTTGCCACTTATCCTTAAAGTCAGATTGGATGGAAGCAGAAGAAGGTTCAAACTTAAGAATTTATTCAGATGAGACCAACAAAAGATGTTGTCTCTTCAGAAAACAGGTTATTTTCTTGGTGAGGAGTTGGAGGGCAGGAGAAAGAGCAAAACCCTTTAATTCAGCTAAGTAGAAGAAAAGTGTGTCTCAGGCAGACCAGGGATGAAACTAGCTAAATAAATAATGCTCGAGGTAAAATAATGTGTTTGTCTGCCCACCAATTAAACTGTGAGTGTTGCTGTATTTGAGAAGTTGAATAAAAGAGCTTTCTTTTGTGAACCCTGTCCTTTTCCTTGAACTGTCTCTATGCCATTACTTAATGGCTCTTCCCATCCAGTTCCTGCCCTCAAAGTCGTGGCTGCCCTAGCGGTGAGGGCCAGTTTGGGGCAATACTTTGCAGCAATCATGAAAGGAATCTTTTACTTCTCTTTGAGCGATAGGTAAAGGCTGGTATTTAGGTGATGGTAACTAAACAAGAAACAGCACTTTAGGTGTTGCTGAGCTGGTAAAATAAGCCAGGCTGTTTATGCCTTTACTAGCAACATTTTTGTAGGGTTACCCAGTCAACCAGTCTTCAGTGTCATTGGAACGTGTAGAGGTTTAACTTGGCTTTTTTGGTTTAGATTTCACTGATGTTGCCTCAGTTCAGTTTACCTTCTTTTACTGGGAAGCATGTGCTGGGGACTAGGAATGGGGTGGAGTTTTGCTGTGTCTTGTCACTACCAGTGGCACATAGCAGTTGCTTCTCGAGCATTATTAGCATCCAGAATGAAACCCCTTGTGCTGCAGCAACTGTTGAACCAGAAGAGAAAATGTGGTCACAAAATACTCCGTGTCTTTTTGTTCTTTCTGATCCCATATTGTCTTCTGTGCTTGGCTGCTCTTCTCTGGCACAAGTAGAGCAGTACTTAAATATTGTACTTGCGTCACCCTGGTGGCCTCTGACTTCTCCTGAATAGGGATAGACTGGGAACAAGTGGAATTAGCATGTGTTATACACTTACTTGCATGTTATAGTGTGTGATCACGGAGGCTTGGTGTGCATGTGAGCAGCCTGAAATTACCAACTTTGCTCTTTTCCATCTCCTTTTCCAGCGATCCATCCTCTAGTAACCACCAGAGCCAGCACACACATATAGGTCCTTGAGATTCATCTCCCTTAGGTGAAGGGACAAAAAAATATCACCAGCTCCTGCTGGCAGAGTCATTAAAAGCTGCTTTGTGGAGCTCTTGGCAGCTAGAGAAACTCATCCTAAAATGCTCTGCATGGAAGGGTCAAGTTACAACGGCTGCCACAGTCTGAGCAGCTTTGCCTCCTGGTGTGAGCCCTCGATTACACGGCAGTGATAGAAGGCTTAGTCATAGCAGTGGGTCTCCAGGAAACCTTGTGTGTGGGAAGGTTGCCTTCAGGCAGCAGACAGAGTTATCAAAAGCTTACCAGGGATGTACACAAAAAAGTTGGAGTTTAATTGCCAAATTTTCCCTTTATCTTAGTATAATTAATAAGCTGGTGTCTCTGCAGCTCTAGTTGAAGAGAATGCTCAGAAATGTGTCATGGGTCTGTTAAGGAGCATGGGAGTTTTGTTTCTGTGGCAGCATTTCGAAGTCCTAGTGGCTTCTTTCACAAAATAGCTGGGTAGCCCAAAGGTTACTGAGGAATGACCCTTTCCTGTAAAACGTGCCAATGAAATGAAAGTCTTGCTATCAAGCTTCATGGGTTACACTCTTCTCTCCTCCAGTCCTTGGCATGCAATTGGCTTAGTTGACCATCCACTCACAGCAAGAAAGAGGCACCAACTCTTCAGATGAGAAGTAGCCTGATAGTCCCTTGTAGGTGAGACTAGCAGCTATCTGTGGATGGTGACTCACAAACTAATTGGAGACGCATCCACACAAGTAATTTCAGCCAACTGGTCACAGCGTGATATACAATGAATGGGATGACTCAACACTGCTGTGTCTCAGTGTTGTATGCAGGCTACTCAGGAGGTGACACCTGGCAGTTTCAAAAGGTGAAGACTTGTGTTAAAATTTCCATTATGACTCAGCTTAGTGTCATGTCAAAACCCACTGTGTCTGTCAACTTGTGCCTTGCACCAGGTGATCACAGAAGTCTGCTGGGTTTGTGACTAAAGGGGCATTTTACTGTAAGAGCTGGTGCTACCCCTTCCCAGTTCATATATCCTTGCTTTGCAGACAAGATGACATGTTTAGTCAGAGCAATGAGAAGCAGAGCTCTGGAGTGTGACAGAGAGCTTGGGCATGAGTCGAGTTGCAGTGGGACTTACCTTGGTCAGGGACAGGCAATGTTTTTGAAGGCAATACACTCCTAGAACTTTTGAAGCTTTATCAGAGATCTGACTGTTTTATCTATAATGGCTTTTCTTAAGGGATGGAGAATGCTCCAGTACATTACTCATCAAGTGTGCGCAAATCATTCTGGTTCTTGGAGCAATAGGTAGAACTGCAAAAATGCACTTAAGGACTGAGTGACAGCCATCTGCAATACGTGCTCACCATGAGATATGACCAAGGATAATTTTTCTCATGCCTGTGGAGCTGAAAGAAACCCAGGGGAGAGGATCTCTTGGGTTTATTTGCTTTGCTTTTAATTGATTTTGGAGATTAAAGCACGAGTTGAAAGTGTTGCCTTGAAAGCCCTGCTTACTGAGAACTTCTGTCTCTGTTGGAGGATGTGCATGGGAAGCACATTGTCAGCATGTCTGGGCCCTGCCCAGAGGATGTCAGGATGGTGTTGGTTGGTCCAAGTTATGATATTATGGGGTATGTCACACTGTTTTTACCACCTAAATGGTCTAGAGAAGTTAAGTGATCAAGCTATAAAGCACTGAAGACCAGAAAGACTTCACAGGCTTGACAGATGCACACAGAACAGGGACCCAGGAGCTAGATGTAACTTAGGCTGCAACCTCTGCTGTGTGATTTTGGGGGGTTGCAAAAACCATTCTTGTGGTAGGTGTGTCTGTCCCTTTAGCATTCATCCATCTGAATGCTATGGGGAGCACATTGCTTGCCCCAGCAACCAGTGCCTGCCCAGTACTTTAACAGTCCTGTTCTGGAGGTGATGGGACCTTATCAACACTGATGTGCACTCAGCTGTGAGGTACAGGCACAGGAATAAAGGTCCATCCTGACACCAGCCCTTGTTTTGGCTTCAGGGTAGAGCAAATAGCCTTAAATGATATTGCTTCTGGGACCTTACCACTGAATTGGCTGTAATGACCTTCATTTTATCTTGGAAGGGCTGTGTGATGTTCCCCCTTGAGAATTTGCTGAGTCAGAGAGAGAGAGGAAAAGAATCACAGAATCACAGAAGTTTCAGTGACGCACAACCCTTGCTCTGCAGGGAAGGAAGCGTGTTGTCTCACTGGTGTCTGCTCCTGCCATACTGGGAACAGGCTCAATAAAAGATTCCAGTTTAGAATCCCCCATCCACAAAGCTTTAAAACCACAGACGTCCCTTTCCAGAGCTGCTGGCAGGTGGTTGTGATGTTAATCAGAATGTCAAGGGGCAGGCAAAATCAGTCCCTTTTTGATGCATGACGGTTCCAGCCTCCATAGCTGTCAGGGGTTTTGATTAGGCTAATTTATTTGGGAATCTGCAAAAATCTCTAGGTGCTTCTGTATTTTTCTGAAGGCCCTCTGGAAGCATTTGGATAATTAGCAAAGTGCACATGTGGAAGCAAATGGCATCTTGTGCTTGCAGGACCATTGTTCACATGCTCGTAGGCAGGTGTGCTCACTAGTGCTCCAAACACAACCTAGCAACATGTAGCCCTTTCCACCTTGAATTAGTTCTCAGCTGCTCCCATGTAATGCATTTCTCTTCTCTGCATATCTCTCAGCTGTGACACTGGAGCTATTTTGGTGGATTGCTTCTTGTAATCTTTCTGCTTTTTTCAAACAGTAAACTTGTTGCTGATGTAATTACTGTGATAAAGTTCTGTGGCATGATGAATCATCCTTCCCAGTACTATTGCTCTTGACTTCAGATGAGAGGATATTTTATTTCAAACTTCTAGGGGGAAAGGTGGTAAACAGGTTTGTTTTCCCCAGTACCATCTTCCTCTGAATTATGCCTGGTGGTGAAGATGGACCCTGCATCCATCTTCCACAGCCCTGAGGTTCTCTGCAGTGTAGAATGAAGCACTAAAAAGTGGACAGCATCCTCTGTGGGAGATGAGTCAGGTGTCACCCTAGTTCTTTCAGACATGTGCCCACTGTATTGGTGACAGTCCCTACCTCCCTCCCATCAGTGCTCCCACTGGAGGTGTCCATCAATGTCTGTGTTGGACTCTGCAGGGCAACCTCCACCTAACCCTGAACAGCAGTGACTCTGGGATAAAAGGGGTAATAAGAGATGTGAGGGTTTTTCTCCTGCTATAAGCAGAGGGCAACAAATTGCAATAAAAACACACTCACTGATCAGGATGCAGGAGAACCTTCTATGTACTTGTTGCCTGACTCCTGTTTGTCCAAGTGTGGAAAGCTGAGTAAGGAGGGTGGTGGAAAAACAGGTTTTGGGCCAGTCTGGCAGCTTCTCTCTTTTTGTAATAGCATGTGATCTATCTTGTCTTTCACCATTAAAAAAAAAAAAAACACAACACAAGAACAACCCCAAACAACTACTTACTCTCTGAAACTCATTTTTACTATTTGTTTTCAGTCTCACTTGACAACTAAAAGCTGTAGCAACTGCAGCTTTCCAGGCTCCATTGTGCTGTGTGCTGTGCTGCCTCAGAACAATTTACAATAAATGAAAGGATCCATGGGAAAAAGGGATAAAAACAGATAAGTTGTCAGCATGATATAGGAGCAGGGCCCCAAACAACTACTTACTCTCTGAAACTCATTTTTACTATTTGTTTTCAGTCTCACTTGACAACTAAAAGCTGTAGCAACTGCAGCTTTCCAGGCTCCATTGTGCTGTGTGCTGTGCTGCCTCAGAACAATTTACAATAAATGAAAGGATCCATGGGAAAAAGGGATAAAAACAGATAAGTTGTCAGCATGATATAGGAGCAGGGAGTTAGCTACGTTTCTGATGGAACCTCATCGCAATGAATTCCCAAACAAAGGTGAAAGATGGGATGAAAAGACAGCAAATAGTGACAACCTCATGATGCATTAGGGATTTACCCACTTAAAGGAAGCATTTGGAAAATGTTATGTTGTTTGAGGAGTTAGTGGGGTCTGCAGGGATTGTGCCAGTTTGCATCTGCATGGCATAGTGTAAAAGAGCTTTGGGTTCATGTGTGTGAGATATGGGTCTGTAGGTCATCGTGGGGTCAGGAGAAGAGTTTTCAGGGCCTTTCCCTGTAACTCTGGGCTGCACAGAATGGCTTTTTTTTTTTTTTTCTTTATACCAAAGTCCTTTCTTGGGCTACAAAATGGGGGTTTTCCCAGGTATATATCTTTTCTGCCTGGGGAGAGATTGGTTTCTTCTCAGTAAATGTGGCTCCATGCTCTCCTCCACCACCCTGCTGTGGACATTTAGGCTGCCTGTGAAGCCCAAGGAACGTCTGGAGGCCAATTTCCATTAATTTGGTTCTTTGTGATACTAAAGACTGACCTTGATAGCCCCTACAAACCTACCTGCAGCAGAGGGAGTTGAGGGAGCCTTCTAGTTCTAAATACAACCAGTGATATGGCTCATCAGAGCTCAAGGACAGTAATTGAATGTAATGTCCAAATCCCAAACCAGTCTGAAAATCCCAGTGCTGTAAACAGGAATCTTCAGTAAAGCTGCTTTCCTCATCTTATCTCTCTCAGACAGTTACTGTGTTCTTGATGTAATTACAGTGATAAAACAATGTGACATAACTGCTGGCTTCTATCACGGTATCACTGCTGTTGACTTAAGTGACAGGGTAATAATATTATAAGAGACTTTTTATTTTTCTTTCCCTGGCAGCCACTGGCAGTGTTTAAGCATAGGAGCTGATATCTCTGATAAAGCACATTATGCATGTTCCACGAGTCCTAAAACTTTTTATCGGTTTTATTTATGCCCTGCTCTTCCAGGTGAAATTTCCATTTGTACCCTTAATATCCAGGCAGTGGATACCTCAGCTAGCCCAGGGTCTGGTGTTTGCACAGTGAGGTTGGAGCCATGGTGGCAGCAGTCAGTCAGCTTCATTTTGAGAATGGAGAGAGAGAGAGAGAAAGGCCTTTTTTTTTTGCACAGTTCCCTCTCTCCTCAGTTGCTGATGCATTGCAGACGTGCTGATTCCCCTCCTTAGCTGGAGGAGGTGTCCTTGGAACGGCTCCTACGAGAGAGCATGGTTAAAAATGATCCACATGAAGAGGATTAGAGTGGACTCAGACACCTCCCCTTTTTAATATATCAAAGCCCTGACAGATTATATATTGGTTGCTTCAACTTAGGTTGGAAGATGCAGCCCAACTTTCAAGCCAATGTGAATCTAATCATATATATTTATGCCCTCACACTCCCTTGTCTCAGCTGTACATTTATTGATGTAGTTTCACAGGAGTGCAGAGCCTTGCTGATCTATGCTGTTATCTAATGCTGTCAACCAGATCACACTGGGAACACAGGCCATTGGGTAAGGAGGGACATATGGTACTTCTGGTCCATCTTGCAGCCATCCACACTGACTAAAAATACTTACGGGTGCAAACCATAGATCTTCATAGAGCCTTGTGGCATATGGAAAAAGGGCTGTTCTTCTCCATAAATATTCCCAGGTGATATAACAAGGCTGTGCACAAAATGGGGCCTTCCAGGAACACCAGTGGGGGCAGATTAGCTGGTAGATCTTGCTGGATGTTGCTGGTGTATCTTTACCCAGCCAGTCCAGGTATGAAGATCCTTAGGTGGGATCCCTGCAGCTGTGCTGCACAGGTACTAGTTTCCCCATCCACTTTGGTTGGACAAGTCTAAATGTGTGACACTGAAAGCTGGAGTGGGAGATGCTCTCAGAAACTCTGTTTCACTGCGTGCAAAATGGGTTGTGCAAAAAGTAAAAATACATTTTGTTTATCTGTACAGAGTTGTCAGGGAGGATGATGAAATCAGGCAATCTAGTTATAGGTAGGCTGAGTGCTTGTTTGCAAGGTCTTGGATGTTCAGATTATTTTTCTGGCTTTACTTTTTTGTTCATTACAAGACGTGAGAATATCTGGAAGAGCTGGTGTTTGTATTTGGTGACAATCAAATAGAAGAAAGAATCACCTGAGAATATTAATGGGCAGTGAACCTTACAGGGTTTGTAGTTTAAGCTTGTCAAAATGGCTCTGTGAGGAGTTTTGACAGTCTACAAGTTTTGAACAGGAAGAGTTTTTCATTGCTTTAAACCACTGCAGAGTGTTCATATGAGGAAATGGTTTTTTATTTGGCTGGTTTAGAATTTTCTGAGGTTTGCCTCTCAATCCAAGCAGCAAAGGAGGAGGAAAAACCCCAAACTTAGTGTAAAGTCATTTTTCTGTCTTTGGTTTCTCTCCGAAAAAAATACCAACAGGGTGGGGTTGGAAGACAGCTCTCTGGAGAGGCAGGATGGGGTTTAAAATATTTCTACCAGCTTCAAAAGCCATGGCTGGAGGCAAGCCCATGGAAATTGAGACCATCATGATGTCTTTCCCAGCATGAACAGCTGGGAACTGGTGCATTTGCAGAACAGTACGAGAAATCCAAAACCAAACTTGCAATAATGCTTTTCCTCCTACACTGAGAAACTGCCTTTCCCAGGTTTTATCATCACCTCTAGGGGAAAAAAGGGAGGTCTCTGGCTGATGCCGGGGTGCTGGGTACCTTATTGCCCTGTGCTGCTGTGGAGGCTTCTCTCCTGGGCAGCACGCTTGGGGAGCAGGAGCTGCTCCCTGCCTGTGTGTGTTGGTGCTGCTCCTCCATGGTCCAGGCCCCTTGGCAGCCCCTAACGACAGGCTGAGAAGTTGAAATAGACAACAGGGGTAAGAGAGGGTTTAAGTGCTGCTTTAATGCTGCTTTTGTAGTCTTTTCTATTTGTATTGAAGGTGTCTGTTTCATACCAAGTGATGGCTGCCCATTTTCTGGAAGATACTGTGTTTAGGTGCCCACCTGGGCTGTTCAGGCGATCAAATGGTGGCACAAATGGTGGTGATGAACAAATGCCTTTAAAAATTCTCTGCGTTGCTCCTGAAGTGCCGATCCTGCCGGACCCGTCACACAGCAGAGCAGAGAGAGCTGCTCACTTGGCACTGTCATTCTCACAGCCAGCAGCTTTTGTGTGGCTCAGATCTGTGGCAGAGCCCCAGACAATGGCAAAAGAGATGTTTTAATAATAACCCTTTCTGTGATTTATTTGCTGCTGCCAGGAAGGGCACTGGGGCTGGAAAAGGACCAGATTTGTTCTGGATCTTGGTTGAAAAGCAAGTGCTGCTTGTTGAAAACAAGGCTTGGTTGGGGATGCAAGAAGCTGGGGAATGAGGAGAGGAACAGATTTGGGCTTGAATTAATGTTGATCATGTGGGTGAGAGGGTACCAAACTCTTCTCCACTTAGCCACATGAGCTAGAAAAGAAATGGGCCTTTTCTTGTTCTGAGTGTATCCATTGCCATTGATAAGGAAGGTGGTGGGATAATTCCCAGACTTTGGACCCATTAATATGTATGATCTAAATCTTCATTTAGCTCAGAGTAGTGGCTCATGATGCCAACAGCTAAAGTCACAGCTAACAGTGGGATATTGGGTATTTTTCAGTGCATTTCCCATGGCTGTTACCATCACATAGATGATGGACACAGTCACTTAATGCAGTCTGATGTGGGGACCCAGCTGTGCATTAGGTGCTGGGCAATTATTCCTGTTGCTTTTGCCCCCGGCACATAAGCAAGAAAAAAATATATCCCCCTTTTTCCTACCCTGATATAGCTTGGCTACTTGGCAACTGGTGAAGAAATTGGTTGCAGTTCTGAATGTCTAAAGGGTGAAAAGCTGTTCTTGAGAAGGGCTCTCACCCTAAGGTGAGAGATGCTATCTTGCTAGTGTTCAAACACATCAGTGAAGAGGGAGCTGGCAGTGTTTGGACAGTCTGCATGACACTCTTCAAATGCAGAACACAAGGCAGCCCATGGCTGTGCTGGGGAGAGCAGGGCAGCAGGGAGAAGGCAGATATGAGATTCCTTTTTTATTATTAGTTGTGAGATATTTTATCATTGTATTATGTGTAAGCATTTTCATTGGAAAAACATGGTTTGTGTGAGCAAGTAGGTGCAGCTCAGCATGAGGATGCCTGATTGGTTGGACGGGATAAAAGGATGGAGACTGGGAACTGGTCTGTCATGCAAAGGAGGCACAGTTACTGGGGCTAACTCAGCGAGATGTGGGTTAAGATGCTGGACCACATCAAGAGCACATGGGGAAGTTCTTGCTCCCACTTGGATTTTATCATTCAGCACTTCACTCATTTTCTTTTCTCTTAATTTCCTCTCTCCTTCTAATCTTCTCCTCCCCAGATTAGTTATTACTGCAACTCCTCTAGCCCCTCCCCTCCCTTACCACCAGAATGATTGGTACAAGAAAGACCTAGAGCCCTGCAGGGATTTCTGTGCCATTTTCATCTTTTTTAGACCCTTGGTTCACCTAGGAGATGGGTTGCAGAAAGGGCAGGTCTCCAGAAGTGCTTTCTGCTTTTGGTAGAGATTAATCTCCTCTTCCTCCATTTCCCCTTCCCAAAGCCTGGATCAGAGTCATGATCTTAGAGTAAACCTCAGCCATGTGAGTATATGCAATAGTTTATTGCAGCATATGAAGAGGGATCCCATGACTACTTTTCAAAAGTAATTGTGTTAGGATGGTCTTGCTGCTTGAGGGGCTTGTATGAATCTGTGGGGGAGCTGAGGGGTGCTAGCCCATGTATTAGTTGTATTATATATTGCAGGCACAACTCTAAGGCTGTGCAGCCCACAGGAACTACCAAGTTCAAAAAAAAGTTAATTCTGATTTGAAAATAACTTTTTGTTGAAGTGGAAATGGAAAGTTTTGCTTCTTTTTTGAGGCAGCTTTCATCTTTTGGGGGGAAGGAAGAAGAGGATGATGGAGGCAATCCTCTGTTTCAGCTAGCCCAAAGTAATATCTCATTTTTATAAATATTGCAGCAGTTCTTAGTCACTCTTAGAGCATTATACTTCAGCCAAGAAGTCCAGATTTATATGGGATGTAACATCAATTAATTTGCAGCCATAGTCATCTATATTATGTCACCTACTCAATCACAGGCACAGGAGAGCAGCTGACCCAGGGCTCCAGCATCTTCTTTCCAGTGCAAGCAAAAAGTCACTTCTTAATCTTTCAAACCTCTTTCCCTTTCATTTTTTGACTCCTGGTAAGTGAAGACCATGATGCTGAAAGAAATGCTATGTCTGTTAGCACACTTTTCATAATTTTTCTTTTAAAAAATAAATATCAGCTTCTTTGTAGAAACTGTTTTGGTGGGTAGGTAACAAGTGGAGGAGCTCAGCTGCCCTGTCCTTGAGTGAAGTGGTAGTGATTGGGAGCTGGGCAGAGTGTCCTTTGGAGATTATATGGTTGATGTGCACATGTTCTTGAAAGACTGGCAAGTCTTTCTTAATCCAAGCTTGGCAAATACCTTATAGCAACTGTGAAGAAAATGAGAAGGGGCATGAGGAGGGCTGGGTAAAGAGGGGATAAATGGAAAGTGGGGGAAAATGTTGGGTTTGCAGGTACCAGGCACAATACCTGTGTGTACAGATGTGTACATATTACAATGCAGAGCAGAAAAGCCTGAAGTTTCCTTTAGCACAGCCTGTAATCCTATTAGAAGGATTACTCTGTTGTCCTAGGCTATCTGATCGTGGTAAGAACTCATTTAGGTCAGCTGTTTAGGAAATTTACAAACACAAGAAAAAAATATGAAATAAGCCTCTTGCTCTGTTTCATAGGGATCTG
>NW_009953813.1:1310769-1320151 GCF_000747805.2 Chaetura pelagica
TTGTAGTTCCTTTGCATCTCTCTTAAACCCTCGTGTAAATGACTTGCTTTCAGGTTTTTACTTCTGACAGCAGATGTTGGGTAGACGTGGTAGCTAGACCCCAGGTATTTCTGGACCTTGAAAGGATTAGAATTTTAAATTATACTTTGCTTTTTTTCCTCTCCCTCTGTGCAATTGTGCACATTATAACTTTGAGAGTAAGGGTATGGGCAAGTCTGATTTGTGGGCAGAACTTAATGAAAGCTAAATCTGGTTTGGCAGAGTCCCAGTCATTTTAATCCTTGGTCTGCTGATTATCAGCAATGTTATAATTTAATTTGAAGTCTCTTTATTTTAGGTCAGTGAAACACTCCCATGCTTTTTTTTTTTTTTTATGGAGAGAGAAAGCAGGGCAGCAGTTGGTTCAAGTGTCTGTCCCCCTTGGTGGTCCAGCAAAGTCAGGTTAGTTAGCAGAGGAGCACGTAAAACAAGCAACCAAACAAAGCAGCTGGACACAGAAGCATAATCATACAGTCAGGTAGGAGACCAGTAGTGTTAGGAAACGTGTGGTGGGAACCTTCACCTTCTTGAGCTGGAATAAAGTCATGGCCATCCTGAGCTTCATGCTGTATTTCACGGCCCCCACCTAAATCTTTATTGTAGAGCTGGGAGGGAGGTGTGTGTCAAAATCTCCATTTTGCTGCCAAAACACAGCCCCATCATGAGAAACTCTGTTCTGCTTGTTGGCAGGGTTGAGTCAATGCTGAACAGTTGAGCTGTTTCTTTCCATCCAGAAGGAAATGTTGTCAGTGCACACAAAGGTGTGAATCCATGTTTTTACACAACAGTTTGGGACATTAAGCTCTCCAGCATCTCTGACCAGAGGAATCTGTCTGCTGTCTAACAGGGCTTTGAGGAAATCCACATCTGGCAGCCCAGTGTGGATTATGTCTACCCAAGCTGCTACACACACTGTGCAACCTGTGTTTGTGAGGTGGGAACCCTTCCAAGAAGCATCAGACATCATGTGAATTTGATATTGTGCATTGAACAGCTGGTCTGGGGTACCCAGGCTCCATCTCTGCTCCTCAAGCACCTTGCCTCTTTGTGTCCCCCAGTGCGTGGATCTCATTGAGAGTGAGGTGGAACTTTGCCTACAGTCTTCTCCTCCTCTTCTCCCATGGTGGGATCTGAGCAGCAGCCAGGTTGAGATCGTGCCACGGTTGCTCTTCCCTTAAACTGGCATAGGGCCTTGGGATAAAAGAGTGCTTGGTAAGGTGAAGGGAAGTTAAAGTCTTCTATGAGCATGGAAATCAAGCTGCTGATGTATATCAGTAGGCTTTCTTCATTGGGAGATATTGGATTATGGTGGCAAGTATTTCCTATCCATACTGGCAAGCAGAGCCCTTCTGGACAGCCCTCTAGACTGAGGATTTGCAGGGGGAGAGGTAGCCTCCTCCATCCTACCATCCTTTTTCTTTGCCAGCTGTTAAGGCTTGTGGACTGTTGGATATCTGGGAAATTCTTACACCATTCTTGGTCTTGCTTTTCCCTTCAAGCTAGGATAGCAACATACTTTCATCCTTTACTTCACCTCCTCACCTGGGTCTCCTTTGGATTTATTCTGGTTCTAGGGTATATGAGGTGATCCTTGTTAATTCAAGCCCAGCCAACACCACCTCTATTAGCTAACCAGACTCCTTGCTTTAAGAGTGGAGGTTTTTACTGCCAGATACCTGTTCCCTCCTCTGTGTTTCCAGTGGAGTACTGGTGACATCCAGTGTCTAGTTTGGCTTATCACTGGCATGTCTATGTGTCCTGTGCCGATATCCCCAGGGGTTGCTATAGATCTAAAGACTTGTTTTCCCCTCTCAGCTAGTCTGCATTTGAATGAGGAATCATGCACCATGTCAGAGGTGTTTGTGACATCTCTAATTCACATATGAAGAAAAAGGAACCTTTGAGGCCACAGCTCCTAGGAAAAGCTGCCTTTAAAAGGAGAGGCAACAGTGTGCAAAGAGAAATGAGAACTGAGAAACAAATCACAGCTTCCATTGGAGATAATGAGAATCTCAGATAGTAACACAATGTGCAACTTACTGAGGCCAGAGCAGTCCTGTCTCTACATTCCCCCAAGAGATGCTCAGCAGTTTGTAATACTTCTAGGGTCACTGCTTCCTTTGCCCCTCTGAAAGCAGCGCTGGTCCTGCAGGAAAAAGGTGCCAAAGAAAAGCCAAAGGCCAGCAGCACGGGCTTCTCTCCTCTTGCTGCTTTGTCACTGCCTGGGGCACACACAGAGAGACTGTATTTTCAGTGGCTGGCAGGGAAGGAGGCAAATCCTTCTAGCCCAGATGTTCACCTCTCAGTTGGGACTTACAGTGACAAGAAGGACTTTGCAGACGCACTGATGTTGGGAGGTCTGATACAAGGCTGCCCCAAGTACGCCAGAGGCACAACACAGACTAAAGACAATATTGATTGATCCTCATCCCCAGTTTTCACCCCACTTTGTTAACCAGGGCAGATGCAAGCTGTGCTGGTAAGGTTTCCTCCTGTGGAGATTCCTGAAGCTGTGGGGTCATTCCTAAAGAATGTAAACAGAAGCCCTGGTTGCTTGAGTCATTAAACACAGGACAAAGCACAGGAGAGCAATCTGTCATTGGTGGGCTAGGACAGAGAGCAAATGGACCTTTCCATCCCTAAACACTGTGATTTTCTTCACTCCTCATTTCCTTTATGGATCCAGCTCTCAATGTAGTTGCTGTTTCCGCAGCTGTGGTGCCCAGCCCTGGGGCAAGAACACGCTGCTGCTCTCATTTCCAGCATCCTCTCTTCCATTCACACATCCTATTAGAAAATAGTCTTTCCTCAGCAGGGCTCGAGAGTCCCAGTGTGGTGTAGGTGAAAGAAAAGCCTCTAAAAGTCAGATTTATATTTCAGCATCTTGCACATATCTGAGCTGCAAGTAGTGGGACTAGGCTTTAACGAAGCAAAACTTTGCTGCACAATAATGAACTTGGGATGGACTGTGTCTTTCCTTGCTTTGAAAAAAAAATAAAATAAAAAAAATTAGATGAAGGCAAGTGTTTAGATCCCTAAAGGGAGTGAAGAGGCCCTGGACTTGCTGCAGAACCTCTTCTGTAACTTCACCTCCCAGGTGGGTTCTCCCTGACCCCTTCTTTGTGCAGGAAATGCAGTAGAGATATGTAAGTCTGCCCAAGGCAAGAGGCAAAACTGACTCCCAGCTGGATGGCTTCCCCATCATCCACCTCTGATGATCTCAGTTATACTGTTTGTTTTCTTTAATTAAATATTTTATAAATTAACATGATTTCTGCATAATGCCTATCTTTCTGTGAGCCTTTATGGGCAAAAAGAGCCTGGAGTAGGCTAATTAAAACACTGAACCATGACTGTGCCCCTAGCCAAAAAGTAAGAAGACCATATAATGCATATGATGCTGATACAGATCTGGAAGCTGGTGAAGCAGAGCACCAGAGGATCTGTCTGTGCCCATCCATCTTACTTAAGAGGCCTTTTCTATTTATTGCTGTTGAGGCCTGTCTCTTTCTGCCTTAAGTGGATGCTAAGATTAGGAGCCTCTGTTTGAATGTCATCTTTCCAGATACCAGTGCTACCAATGGTACAGTCAGGTACCTCTGCAGGCATTAGTGGAAAGCTCCCAGAACGCAGGGGTGAAGTTGTGCAGTTACCACCTGAAGGGACTTTTCTATTGCACTTTGTTGGTGAAAAGCTTAAGCAGCTGAAGTCGTCTCCTGCCCCTGCAGGTGGGCAGCTGTAACTGGCATGTTCGTGCTTATCTCACTAAGCAGACACAAGGCTCAACTGTAGCTTTTCTAACCTTAGGTGTGTTGAGGAACCAGGAAGAGAGCTGCTGCTGGAGCTCTGTGGAGGCTGGAGGTGGAGATGTTAAGTCTCCTATGTTCAGCTCCAAGGCAGTCTTAGGGGACTTCTCCTTCCTTTACAGCCCTTTTTTCACTATTGTTCTTTCAAGATAAAGAACTTGGCTCTGTAAAGGAGTAAGCCAAGCACTGTTTTATTGCTACCAGCTGAACTGCAAAAAGCCAAGCACAACCTATTTGCTGTTGAGCAGTGGTTAAAATCCAGCTCAGTACTTTGCATTCCAAGATGTTCTGCCTCATCTTCTTTCATAGATTCCCTTGCAAGCAGTAAAAATATCTTGCAAGTGACAGACGCCCAAGCACAAAAGCCCCCATGTAAATGTCCTGGTGCTCAGTTACAGAGGGGAAGCAGTTGCACAACAGTAGGTATAGGAATCTTTGTTTAATTTAAATGAGGTAATCACTTTCCACAGCTATAAAGGCACTCTAATGTTAACCTCAAACTGCAGGCTAGTTACCTGCACAAATAAATTCAGATCATAGGCAGGCTGGTGCTAATGCCTTAGGTTTTAACTGAACTGAAGCCTCCTCCGGGCATGGACTTTTTTAAAGGTTTGTGGTTACAGCCTGTGCTTATATATATAGATTTGCAGGTATCTGGCTTCTCGACTGTAAAATCAAACACAGGGTCCAGAGTAGCTTGGGTTTGAGGAATTTGTTCTGCTTCCTATTTGTGGTCATCGTTACCTCTGCAGCCCATGTTCCTGTGCTGAACCTTGATATTCTGGCAGCATTGCCTTCCTCTGTAGGACAGCATGGCATGCTCTGTATTTACACTTGCAGTGAAAGGATGGGCAAACTGGTGGTCTGGAAGAAGCTGGAGGCAGAAGCTCTACGGGGAAGCAAAGAGACACTGCTGGGGCAGATGCCCTGTGCCTAATTCCTGCAGAGTTGTAGGCTGAGAATGAGAGAGGTCAGCTAGAACTCTGGTGGATAAACAATTCCCAGTGAATTGGAGAACTGGGGAGTTCTCTGCTTAAACACATTCCTCCCCCTCCACAGTGTCCTTAAGGTCCCTCCTCAAGACCCTTAACATACATTGATGGCTACAAATCCTTTCTCTCACATTTCTTTTTTTTCTCATTTGGCTTGATTTCCAGTATAGATTTGTTTCCCCATTCTATTTTCTCTCTACTCAGATGTTTCTAAGTGAATCTCCTTGTAAGATCAGCAAATCCAGTCAACCTTCCTGCCTGTCCCTTCCTTCAACCATTTTTGTATCATGGTTTGAGCTGAGCTATTCTGACAGGTAGGGTTGTGGGCTCTGTAGAATGGCTTCCCCAACCCCTGTAAACTCTCTGCCAAAGTTAAGAGTTAGCTGTTCTGAGATTTAACAGCCTCTAGCTCCAGACACAGATTTCAGTATCCCTGGCCCAGCACTCATTCCTGTTGTAGTTCACCTCATCAACACCAGAAGCAACTTAACACTCTGACCCAACTCTCTGCCTTTAAAAACCAACAAAGCAGTAACTTTCTAAGATGCCACTGGTGCTGCTGCCCATGAGTGAGGCTAATGATAAGAAAATAAGGTTGCCAGGCTGTTTTCTGTCATTATTTCCTTGTAAGGGACTTCAGATGCATATGTAGTTTTATAATTAGTGTAAAACAAAGAGCTGGAAGTGACTTTGAACAGGGAAACAGCAGTTTGGCTTCTCACAGTCTGAACCCACCAAGGTGCATTTCTGATTGTCATAATTCTTGCAGGGACTCTGAGAGCCAACAGGACTGGGCTTCCAGGGCTAGTTCCATTCTCTGCTTGGAAAAGAGGTGCTCAGGATGTCTACATGGGGTGTATGGACATGACAACGGCTGAACCCTGCAGACCATATTCCAGCCCAACTGTTTGTCTGTAGCCATAGCAAGGAAGGGTTAAAGCTGTTGGTGAGATCCCAAGCTCTTTGGTGTTTACTGCTTCCTAATGCAGGCAGGGAAAGTTTGGGCAGTGCTGTGGTGCTGTCATTAGCATATGTTCGTTTCAAATTAATTAAAAGCGAAGATGAGATTCCCAAACTCATTTAACTTCCTAAGCTTTGTTCTCCAGGGATTGATAGTGGAAAAACAACTGGGGACCCAACGTGTCCTTTAGAAGGGGATGAAATGCAGTTAATCCTGGTTGTATCAAAGGGAGAGGAAATGAAAAGTGAATTCCCATTTGAAAAGTGTTTTGTTTTGGTTTTTTTTTCCCCTTGTGCATTTTCCCCACTCTGTTTCTTCCACGTAAGAACTTTCTTGTCCAGGAAGGTTGGAAGATATTCGTAGTCCTGATTGTTTAAATATTAATCTGTGCCTTAAGATTTGTTTGCCATTGAACTTGTCTCTCTCTTTCACACACACAGTCTTACAAATGTACTTTTGATCTGCTGGATAGAACTGCTTCAGAGTGGGCAGTGATGTTAGTCAAAGCCTGAGATGTTATATGCTTTGATAGGACTAGTCTATTATTTGTTTCAGAAGCACTAACCTGCAGCAGCTCCACAATATTAGATGAGGTGTGTGGGGCCTGAGCTTGCTTAAAATCCAAGCATTACTGTTCTTAACATGAAAAAATTCTGTTCCTGAGCAGAAAGTCTTTTTCAAAGTGATATCTGTGTTACATAAAGGAGGGGGTTTCATTGTAAAGAGAGGAAGGAGAGATCAGGCTGAGAGGCTGGGCTCCTGAGGTGCTGGGTCTCAAAAAAAGAGGTGTAGGCACACTTTACTCTCTAAGTGAAATGTGTGAGTTGAGAGTTATGTAAATCTAAAATAAAACCCTGCTCTATCCTTTTCAAATAACCCTCCATGTAGCTGGTTATTATTTTGAAGCAATTTTGCTCTCTGATGATCCAGTGAGAGAAGCTGCTGAAACAAAACAGAAGGGAATTGCTGAATAGTTAATATTGCAGAACAGAATAGGAAGTACACACCATCTCTAGTTTTTGGGTCTCAGTCCTTGCTCAAGGCTGTTAACTCTTGTCCAGCCAGGGCACATTTGCAGCATGTGTGAACTGGCACTGAATACGGAGGATGTGCATTAAACCACTTGCAAACAAGCTCCAGTCCAAGAAGGTGAAAATTCACAAACAGGCTGGTGAAAACATTTGAGTAAAGAATAAATAGATGATAATTAATGTCAAAGAGGAACAGGCAAATTTCTTCACTACACTTTAATGCATTTTTCATTAAATGGCATTTTCCACTAAGGTAGAATGTGGGGCTGGAGAGACAGAGACAATGGAATTGAGATTTGGGTTGTCCTGGTGGCCGTGGTTTTGAGGGCAGGCAGTTAATTAAGTCCAGCAGAGCAAGAGTGTTGCTTTGGCAGCATTGGTCTGGTGCCATGGGATGTGATGGAACTGCACTGAGGCTCTGTATGAGGAAGTTTTCATAGCACCAGCCCACGGTCTGCTCAGCTCCAACCCACAGAAATCTCACACTTTCACACACAGGCTTTGCGGGTCTGCAGCTCTTCTTCGTAGACATGAATGATGGAGGGAACGAGCATTTCCTCAGAGAGCAGCAAGTTAATTAACAGCTCCAAAGCACATTACTATAGCAATGAGCTGATGTATTAGAAATCACTTCCAACCAGTAACTGAAGGTCATATCCCTGTGCCATGGACCTTGCGTATATGCACACAGTTTCCCCATCTTCAGTGAACATGGTATGTCCTCAGCTGAAATTGGAATTCAGAGCTTTAAAACGAGTGGGCATAAAACCCACACTCCTGAAGTGTTTGAAATAAACCCTGCAGCTACTGCATGTCTGAGCTGAGCATCTAAATAAGCCCTAGAGGTCTCACCGGAACTTACAAGAAGCGTTTCCAAATGGATATGAGTCTCATACCACTTAATCATTTAGATACTGATGAAGATTGTTCTCCTCCTTTTTCTGTAAATTGACTTGGCCTTTTTAGGAAAGGCAAGTGTTGGCTTTGCTGTGAGATGTAACTGGTCTGCAGCTGCTTGTTAAAACTGAACTGCTCTTCCTTGTATCTGTATCACTGAGAATCACCAGTAAACATTGTTTCCTGCAATGGAAGTGCCTTCTGTCTATGACAAGGGTTCATAAGGTGTAGGGAGACTGCAAGGAGAGAAGGGAAAAGCAGAGAGGAAGCATGTCCTAATTTTGTCTGGTTAATGGGTTTGTGCATCTGTTTGAGAGCATAAATTTGCTAATCACACTTGCTGTTTCACTAGTTTAACTGCTTCATCCTCCTGCTCATCTGTTGTGTGTTGCTGAGGGAGTTGGGCAGGTTTACAGGCATTCTATCTCCTTTCAATGTTTGTGTTTCATTCTGATCCATTTATGATATTTTCTTTAGAAATTTAGTTATTTCCATTGTGTAGGCTTTTGCTTTTGCTTTCTCTGTTTAGCAAACATTAATTCTCAATCTGTCTGACTCCTGTGGAGAATGGCAGTCCACCTGAAATCTGAGGTAACTTGAAAATTACATTAATGTGCAGCTGCCTTCCTATAACCTATGCAGCTAGAACTTCCAGATAATTTCTTGGGATCAAATATATCACAGTTTCTGTTTCTACTTAATTCAAATAAAAATAGACTCCTTTTGCAAAGCTAAGGAGAGTTTGGAAGTTTGGAATGTAAGAAGGAATAGATCAAATTGAAATCTAGATTTCTGTCTGGGATAAGCTAAGCAGGGAACATGCTGGAGAAGGGGAAGGTAGAGAAGCAGTGCCAAAAGGCAGTGCAGTCAGCTCAAAAACTGGCAGCTGGTCTCCTTCCAGAGGCTTCTCCAGAAGACAGAATTTCAGGGGAATGAGAGATACAGTAGCCACACTGCAATTAGAAGAAACCCTGCAAACCTGCTTGAGGCTCAGATGGATGATGCGCAACACATGACTCAGTTTTCATCTCTTTTGACTCAGGTTTGCCACACGGAGGTTTTCATCTCCTGGGATGAAACCATCTGCACTTTTAGACCTTAGGGACCTTCTGCACCTTTTATCTCTCATTTGATTCCATCTCATCTTTCTAGCAGCCTTTGATTTCTCAAGTGAATTAAAGTTCTAAATGTCATATATCTGAGGATTGGCATAAAAAGGTTTGTGAAAGGACTTATTTTGGAGCAGTAGGAACCACATGCATCCAGCACTGAACAGCTCCCAGATGTTGCAGCTTCATTTAATTGCTGAAATCAGAGATGTTGGGAATGGATTTCATCTGAAAGTCTGATCTCCTAAACTAAAAGGCATAGGACAACATTTGCTCATCCCCTGGAGATGCTGCCAGAAGTCTGTCTCTGATTAGCAATGTTAATGGCATATTAACATAAGCCATGCCAGCAAGGGAAACTGTAGAACACATTATCATCAGGAGAGCCAGCTGTGTAAAGGCGTGTAAAGATGATGATAAATGTGGTTTGTAGCTTGGGGAGCCGGCTGCTGAACTGCTCCATCCCCTAATCCAGAAGGAGCAGAGCTGGGATGGACACGCCAGCCTGCTGTTCTCCATGCCATCATACTGAAGAGGGATGAAGCAG
>NW_009953813.1:1320183-1338939 GCF_000747805.2 Chaetura pelagica
GGAAAGAGTAGAACAGATGTTACCTTCATAGGACCAGGGAGATGAAGGAGACTTCCCATCTGAGTCAAGACTTTTGCAGTCACAGGCTGAATAATTTTGGCTTAGCTGTATCTTTCAGCTGTTTAGGAACTTGCCTTTTGCAGCCTCTGCAGAGGATTGATGTGGGGTCTAACTATCGTGGTGACTCTGATTTCCGCTCAAAATGCCTCCAGAGTTGCTTTGTACTATTTGTTCTTGTTTTGTAAATTTTCTTTCCCCTTTGATTCAGAGTCTATGAGTAGTCTGGCTTGAGAGTGAGGTTCAGATATATTGTAAAGCTACTAAATTCCTTTATTGCCTTAGATCCTTCATAGTAAAATATTTGACATACAAGTCCTACAAATCACACACTGCCCCACCATATCCCTCATGATGTCAATATTGTTAGCTGAATGAAGTTTATTTCTCTGCGTTCATGCTTGAAATCCAGAACCTTCAAGTGGGTAAACCCAGTACAGCATCTCCCTTCATCTCTAAGTTGTAGTGCTTTCTGCTTTGCCATGTGAAAAGAGCAGTGAGTGCTAGATCAGGAAGACACAGAGCTGTGGAGCACAGTACTTGCGCTTTAATGTGACAGGACCAGCAGGCACTTTGCAAGACAGTGCTAAATCCTACTGACACAAGCTTGTTTGCATAGTTTCCTCATAGAGCTACACATTTCACCCATTGACCTTTTTGACATTTTCCTGGTTACCCTCCTGCAGGAGCACTTGAGCAGTAAAGTGCCATACTCTGCTGAACAAACTTGGCGTCTCGTCAAGCTGACTTATTTGGTATGTATTTACACTTGTAGACTTTAGTACTCTCCTGGCAATTGAGCTTCCTTCCTGCCTACATAAATATGATTTCATGATTAGCTTTGTTTAGTTGTTGTTCTGCATCTGCATGCTTTCTTTCCCTCAGCTGCCAAAGAGAAATGCAGGTGTCGATCTCAATTTGCATCCAAAGCATCCTGAACCCTCTACTCCACCTCTACTCCAGTTTGAATAATGAGCAGCATTCTTGACCCCTTTCCTAAAAACAAACCATAAAACTTGCTCCCAATTTTTTTACATTGAGGAGTGTGTAACTTCTGTTAGAACTATGGCCTGTGTTTTTTTGTCTATACTTTAAAAGAAGTGTTCTCTTCTCTCAAAGGTACTTTCCTGCCTTTTCCCTCTTCTACTTAGACCTCTAATGTTTATCTTCTAAGCCAGAGAAGTTTCCATTGCACAAATGATCCAAATGTACGTGGGATTCAGCTTGTTTAAGTTCTTGTGAAGTGCAGGGGAAGGTGTTATGAGCATGATCTGGACAGGAAATAAAGATCTTACTCCCACTATAAACACTGTCTGTCTGAGAAGGTCAGATGAGAGATCTCATACAATTGCTCAGAACATTGTATTAACCCTCCAATGGTGTTAGCAACCTCAGCTCCCAGTGATAGTGGTGGGTGCCCATGTTGATCAGGCACTGTGGGTGTGGACTTCCAAAGTGCCTCCTAGGAAAAGAGTAACTTCCACTTAGGGGTAAACAAAAGGCCAGTGGTTGGATCTCTGCTTGATTCTGCAATCTGGGCACTGCTTGGCTGTTTCTGGTCCAGCCCCTGCCGAAGTCTGACAGCAGCTGACTCTGGCACTTCAACAGAGAGGCAGATGGGTTAAGCCAGCTGCTGTGCCTTTACAAAGAAAGGAGGTGATTTCTGCACAACTTCTGGACAATTACCATTTACACAAAGTTAGTCATAAGACTCCTGTATGTCTCCACATTCCTTTTTCAACCAGGAAACATTTTCTCATTGAAAAGATGTGCTTTGCTTGCACATACTGGGTTGAAGATGTGCTAATGCCAGTGGTCTGTACGTGCGTCTTCTGTGCAATTTCACCTGTACCTGTAGGTCTGTCTAGGGGATCTCAGAGACCTGTAGGAAGGGTAGCATTCATTGTATGGTCAGCCTTTCATGGGCAAGATTACTGCAGGTGGCTGTCACTTTGAATGGATGTTCTAGATCTCCTTGCAAGCTTTTTCAATTTTCCTGCAGAGGAAAAAAATCCTGAGCATTTTTTTGATTGAATTTGAACTATGAGTCCTAGAACTATGTTTGAATCAAAGCATTTGAGCTAGAAATTAACCCAACAGAAATCTCACTTTACTAGGCCGGGATGTGGCTCTGTAGTGGAGATGGAGATAAGGATAGATTTGTTTTTCTCCTGGGTGGGGGTGGACAGGAAAAGTTTAATGAGATGGACGAGAGTCCAAGAAAGAAAGTGAAACTAAGCAATCAATTTGCTAGTTGCAATCTTTGATCTGTGGCTGTCTGCAAACAGAATTGCAGCTCTGTGATTAGATGTACATGCTCATTATGTGTTGTACTCTCCAAGCAGGCGCTGTACATACAGCACAATGTATTCTGCTTCCTTCTGCCCAAATATCTTTTTTCATCTATATTGCATTAAGACCTTGAGGCCTATCATCAGGGAGAGAAAAAATACAATTTTCTTATTGTACAATGCATTTCATTCCCAGCTGCTGTATTAAATTTATTCCTATTTGAGGTGGTGTCTACGAGTATAAATCATTTAAGTTTATGTGTTTTTGTTGCTGTGGCAACTGTTTGACTAATTGAATTCCAAAGTGTCTCTCTCTATTTCAAAGCTATGATAAAGGGCACAGAGATGCTTAGCAGCAGGAGTCTGAAATAAGAGGGGGGCAAGAGGCAGCCCTGTCAAAATGGCATGTCCTCAATCTCCTGTAGCCATGGCACCCTTGGCAACTGGGGGAGGAGAGCAAGGGCTGTGGAGGAGCCACAGCTACCTGTAAACTCTCCCTGTGAGTACCATCTTCAGAAATGTAGAAGGCCAGGGACAGAGGCATTGGGAAGGTCGTATTTTATGTCTTTGTCTGTTTTTCTCATCATCCATCAGTACTCAGTGGACCTGAATTGCTAGAAGACTTCATGTTATAAACAAGCCCAAGTTATAATAAGCTCCATCTTCTTTCCCCAGGGACTTGATATGGGCTCCTGGGGCTTGTCTAGTAGCTGGGACCCCATGAGTTTTTCACAAGAGGCATTTCAGAGCTATGGCAGAGGGCTAGAGAATGCTGGGGTGTCCTGAATTTTCCTTGGGGGACTTGCAGGGACAATTTCTACCACTTTATTTCTTCCAGTTCCAAAGTAGAGATAGATGTCCACCTAAACTGAGCTAGGAGGACAGAAACACTACAGTTTAATTCTTAATGAGGGAATTTTTCTCAGGAGGAAGGAAGGAGCAATTCCTTAGTGGGCAGAATTTTTCAGGCAGGAACCAGCCCACTTGTGCTATTCCCAGATTGTTCTGGCCACTTCTGCTAGCCCAGAGAGGGCTCCTTTTCTTGCTGTTAATTATGTAGGTGTTTATTATGGCCACAAAATGTTAGTAGACAGGCTAATGGAAATTATGCTGGCTAATGAGAAGCTCCTGAATACCTGCTGCTTTTCTCTGGGAATAGCAGAGGCCACAATTCAACAGGAAATAATTTCCCCTGCTCCCACCCTGCACTTCTACCTTGTGATTACATCGTGCTGTTAACCTTTGGTCTGTCTCTCTCTGCAACAGGGGGGAAGGCCAAGACCTCTCCCTTGCCTCCACCTGAAGGGGATGCAGGGCTCTATTTGCCTTTGCTGCTTTCTAAAGGGTAATTTGTGAAGGGCTTTATAGAGCTTGAAAAGGTTACTCTGTGCGCCTGAGTCGATGGAGTGGCTGTGGCAGGAATGAAGTACAGGGAGCCCCGAGCAGATCCAGTCCTTCCTTTGCCTGCCTGCCTGCAAGGGGTGCTGTCAGGTCTGGGGCACCTGCTTGTAGACTGACAGCCCCGTTGTAGGCAGCCTCAGCTGCTCTTTATTTCTGTGTGATTTTATTCCCAGGCCATTAGCTGCTCCAGCAGCCACTGCATGCTCATGCCATCACCTTGTTTCAGACAGGCAAAGAGAAATTGCAACAGGTTCTAGAAGGGGGCAGAACAATGGAACTCCTAGGGGATTTGGTTAAATTATGAGTTGTAGGGTATTTTTTTTTTTTCCTATTATTTCCAAAGATCTCTATCACATAAAAGTCTTAAATGAATAATAAAACAGAACCATACCCATCAGGCTGCCTGACAAAGCAAAACAAACCAAACAAAAAATAATAAAAAAAACCCAAACTCAAGAGGCAAATTGGAATATATGAGATATTGTCAAGCTGCATAGTTGAAACTGTGAATGAAATCAGGGACTGTTCACTGGGCAATACGGGAACTCCCAGCTGGGACCAAGCTTTGTAATTTTTCCCCTGTGGGCAGAAATTTTACACTTCACTTTTTGCCTGCCAAAAAAATAATTAAAAAAAAAAAAAGTGGTCTTACTGATGCAAAAAGAGCCAAATATTTCCCCGGTGGGTTGTCTTAGTGAACAGTTGTGAATACACCCGATTTCACTGTAAAGGTGGGATTTCTCAATGGTGAGGAGCTGCAAATGAGGCATGTTTCAGGATCCATATGGAGTTACTGGTAGGAGCTCAACACCAGACACTTGGAAACATTTCAGAAGAGGCTTTTGGGAAACAGCAGAAAAGCAGTTCAAGAGGTTGGCTCTCAGTAATACATAATGCTGTAAAAATAGCATCTGAGCATCTTCTGTTACCTGGGCACTGGTACCCAGATCCAGCTGAGTGATTTCTCTGGCATCTGTTCTCCTTGCCTTGACTTTTAACAGGTTGTGCAAATTATTTTATGATTGATAAATATCCAGGCAGACACTGTGAAATTCCAATCAGAAGAATTTACAACATGAAGGTAGGTGTGGTATAGCAGGATATAAATAAATAGAAATTGTCAGTCAAGTTCCTGGCAGCCAGAGTCTGGTGCCAGTTGCAGTAAATTAGATGTTACTTCACAAATCACCTTTATGGTTTTTGCCCAGTAAGTGTATCTGTGCAAAGGCTTTTTTTTTGTTTTCAACTTGCACTGGTAAAAATCCTCTAGTCCTTGTGATTTTGGCATGGAGCCAGTGTCAAGAGTCAAGGGGAAGAGAGTGATAGCAGTGGATTTTGGCATAATACTGAATCCTTAGTCCCTGCTGCAAGATTTACTGGGGGGATTTCAGTTGAGGTACTGAGCAATCCCAGCAACAACTATCAACACTACAGGGAAGTGACTGGTCCTTTTCAAGTCAAGGAGAGCTTTCTACATCAGGAAAGGGTTGTTTGATGTAATGATGTAATGTTCCTTCAGTGTTGGGATAGCTGCAAACTGCATTTATTTTCCACATAGTTGTGTAAGTTAAAGCTGAATGTTCAGGGTGGGACAAAAAGGAGAGGAGGAGGACCTGCTAGTGGTAGTTTTGTACTTTATTTGAGAAGAGAGAGCTACATAAACTATGTCAGGAGGGTACAGGTCTACACACAGTTTCATCAATCAATAAATGGAGTTGTTAACATAACACTGAGGATATGATACTTTGAAGAAGACACAGACACATGACCAAGGAATATTTACAGCTCTAACATACAATATATTTATATTTGAGAGAGAGTTTGGTGTGCATCTGTGCACACAGATACCACTGTGTACATGTGGTGCATGCACACGCACATGTAAATAGGTATAAAAGGTTTTTTTTAAAAAAGGGACTTAATTCAAGAAGTGAGTCTGCCTTTTGTTTGTAGCAACTGACTATTTTCAAGGTGGAAATGGTTCCAGTTTGTGGCGGGCTGGAGTGGAGGTTTCAGTTTGAAATCTCTCTTCTCCATTGGTCGTTGACTGAACCTGAAGCAGGTTTCTGGTGTCTGGTTACACTGTGGTGGGGATGGTGATGAAGGGATGTGTGAGGTGAATGAAAGGAGAGAGGGCAGTGGAGTTAGGGGGAAGAGGGGATGTGCAGCCTCTGGGGTTGGGGCAGTAACACGGAGATGAAAAAAAAATGAACTTTGGTGATGCCATTAAATCATCTTTTATACTAAACATAAATTATTGACACAGTTTTAAAAAAATAATTTTCTGTTTCATTTCAAGGCTGGGAAGAGAGGAAGGGGTGAAGCAGGGCAGAAAGGAAGGGGAAAGTCTGGGGAGGGCAAATACCTCAGCACCTTAAAAGGTCCCTTGACTTCACTGCAAATCCTTAATTTAAAATGTTTCCTTTAAGTCTGACTAACACTGTATCAGTCATCCCCTTCCAGGGTAGCAGTGTGCTTGATACACATGATGTGGCAGGTAGGGGAGAAGCAGGGACCCTACCTTGGCCATTAACCAGATGAGGGTTCCTCATCCTCTGAGCTGGAGCCGGTGGAGGTGGGATGGGCAGGCAGAGATCACAACCACCTTGCTCTCCCTTGAAGGGCAACCTGGGTTTGTTCCCAGCAGGAGAAAATGGTGAGTTTTGATTTGGAGAAGGGGAGACTGCAGGATGGAAAAGGTTGAGAACCGGTTATTCAGTTGCAAAATGGCAAATAGGATTCTAAAGATGCAAAATATGCCCTAAACTAGGCAAACATGTGGATTGATGCATGGGGTAAAAAAAAGTCTGCTAAAAAAAAAATCAATTCTGCAAATATCATCAGAGGATTTGTTTTCTGCTCATGCAGACTTTCAGTGACATTAACGGAGATTAAAATAAGCTGTTTTAAATAATAGTAACAACAAAGACACCATCAAAATGTCTTTGCTTTGAAATGTAGCACCACCCTTCTCTCAGTACCAGCTCTTCTGCCAGAGAGCTGTGAACCAGCACCTCCGGAGGGCTGAGCCTGGCTGCATCATTGAAGGGCAGTTCAGCTGGGATTAGGAATAGTTTCCTGGGAGTTAAATCTACCTTTGCAGTTTTCTGGAGGCTGGGGGTTTCTCTTTGTGGCAGGAATGGGAAACCACTGTGTTTTCTCTACCTAGAGACAATCACGTTGCCACGCAAGCCACCGATGGACAACATTTCAGCACAGATATCTTGCAGATATCACCAGAGGCAAGTGCACAATGTGGCCTCTGAACACCATCCCAAACACAACATGAAGGCCCCAAGATGGCCTTCACCCAGACTTGTGCATCCTTAATTTGTACCTGAGAAAACCTTGCCAGGCCCAGCAGAGGCAGAGGGAGCTGTAATATTCACTGAAAGCTAAATCAATGTCATCTGCCTGCACAAAATTCCTTTGTTTCTATTGAAATAACTTATGTAAAATAGCACTTTGTTAGACAAGGAGGGAGAGGGAGGGGAAGGTATTAAGTGTATTTAATTATTTAATTTTTGTTCTGCTTTAAGCCTATCTATCAGAAGCTTTCATGCAAGAAATTGCCTCAGTTTAGCTGAAAAATTAAAGGACACTTCTTGGGGGGTGGGGGGAGGGGTTGGAAAGGCCAAAAAAAGGCAATTCTCCTTCACACAGGGAGTTGGCTGGATGTGGGGGCTGAGAAGGGGGAGTGAAGGAAACTAAACCAATCTATCCTGCTTGTACTGAAACCAGAGCCATCAGAGAGCGGAATAAATGCAGTGACAGCTACGGTATTTGTAAGGGTTTGAAGAAGAAAAGCCAGAAAAGGTGGGCCTGGCAGAAGCCCAGCAAGGCTGAAGGTCTGAAGAAACCTTCAGGACTCATCTAGATGAGCACACATCATTTTGTAGTGACTGCTTCCTCACATCCATCATTCTTCCCTTACCAGGCCTTTATTCTGCCTCACCACAGCTCACATCTGACTTTGCTACCTGCACAATTGCTGAGCCCTCACTGAAAATAAGTCCTTGCCAATTTCCTTCCTGTCCCTCAGTCCCAGTGGGCTTCCCTGCACCCTTCCCTTAGCACCATTTGCTCTATGAGCTCTTTATTAAATCATCTTTACCACCCCGTGTGAGATTGTCCTTTGTGGCATCCAGATGGCCCTAAACATCAGAAATCTGGCCTCAATTTTTTTTTTTTGTTTTGTTTTCAGTATTGTTGCAAGTTTTGAAGGCTGGTGTGTCAGGTACTTCTCAGTCCTCACTGTGTCTGAGTGTCAGTCCAGATGTTCTGTAATAGTGACTTCCAATCACAGCTGGAAAGTATGTGGCAGATGGGGTACAGAGCAAGTGCTTCTTGGAAACACCATGTGTTGGGGTGGGGAAATAACCCAACTGTCTGGCCTGCTTTTCTTCCTCACACTAAGTTTTTCAGGGATGGAATGAGCCTGCAAGATCCTTCCCAATAGCTTCTCACCATGATGATGAGATTCAGGAGATGTTCAGCCATAAATTGAGGGTATATCTCTTTCTTAGCATGACCTTGGGAAAAAAAAGTGGGATGAAATCCTAAGTATGCAGGCTGAGCAAGCTGGATACTGAAGCACCTGCCTTTTTTGTGTGAGAGAGATGACTTTTTCTCTCCATTTGGCACTTTCCCTGTCGATGTCTGCTCCCTGCACAGCTCCTCATCTTTGACTGACTCTTTTTTCTGACAACTCTCCATTACACAGCAATGTGGCTTTTTTTATGGCTTGATATCACAATAACTTTCAGGTCCCACAGTGTCATTCATATGCCTCTTAGAATTTTCCAAAAGATTTTTCTATTTACCCTTTACCAACAGTACATTTTGTGGATGGCCAAGCCAAATCACATGATGCTGCCAGTAAAATAAATACTCTGTTCCTAAAGAGCTGGCAGTGTAACTGTCCATTTTTCAGCTGTCCCAAAGGAGAAAACAGGAACATTTCACAGTCCAAATTAGAGATGGAGCCTTGATAGGTAGAACACCAGTGCAAGAAGAAGTGAGGCAGAGAATCTAATTCTGGGAGGAAAAGTGGTTCCCTCTTGCATTGGATAGATTGCTTTGTGTTTTATACCATCCTGCCTCCACCACTTGAAAACAGATCATAGAATCCTAGGGGTTGGAAGGGACCTCGAAAGATCATCTAGTCCAACCCCCCTGCCAGAGCAGGGTCACCTAGAGTACATCACACAGGAAGGCATCCAGGTGGGTTTTGAATGTCTGCAGTGAAGGAGGATCCACAACCTCCCTGGGCAGCCTGTTCCAGTGCTCTGTCACTCTCACAGTGAAAAAACACCTAACAATTTCACACTAGAAAAAATGATGGGAGAAAAGACTAGAGAGCTGTCCCTGGGCGGTGTGGACATGAGGACATGTGGACATGAGGGGGTGGAGCCCCCGGCTCCTCCAGGAGCTCCCGCAGGGCCCAGGCAGGCGCGGCCGGAGGCGCTGTCCGCGGTGCTGATCGCAGGGAGGCGGCTCCCGACCTGCGTTACTCCAATGAAACCTCCAGCTTCTTGGGAGCTTTATTATTATTATTCTTAATAATACTCCTCTGAACTAAATCTACATATGCACTCTACTCATACCAAATATGAGCTGTGTATATAAAAAATACAGCAGCACTTGCTAGTGCAAAGCTGCTGGGCTATGAAGCTGTTGCATCATCCAGCAGGATCTCATCTCTCTCAGATCTGCTTCTTCCCTTAATTGCAGTTTTTAAGAAAGCCATAAGCTCAGGATTTGTTCTGTATTAGCAGAAGAAGGAGAGAAAAAGGAAATGAAAAATGAGAGGAGGTTTGTAGGCTAGAGAGCTGCTCCTGTCCTGAAGGTCAATGTTCTCAGTTGCCAGGGTGAATATTCTGAATATTTTCTCATAGACAGCAGTGGATTTTCTTGTATTATAAATGAGCCAAAATCTTGTCTGGAATAATGCTTGTTTTTCTCTTGTACTACTTCTTCTCTCCTGCCACTCTGTTCCTAACATCATAGTGATCTTAAGCATCTCTCAGTATTCACAACCTCTACTGACCAAGTTGTGGGTGTTCAACCCCTTCAGGGTTTAGTCTGGTGTTGCACAAGAAGGTTTAGTTACACAGGAACAATAACTTAGTCCCTTGCTGATTACTTCTATTGTCTCAATCCAGCTACTGAAGAATGAAGCTGGACTCGAACAGATCAAAGCCAGAATCAATCCCAACCATCTCTCCAGCAATCAGAACAACCTGCTGGGAGCTGGGTAACAGCTGAATTCTTGGTGAGAGAAATCACAGGCATAAAAACAAAATCAAATATAATCCTTGTGCTCATTCAACATTTCAAGGCAAATTTATAGGTACTGCTGCCTGGCATTTTAAATATCTGAGTTTAAAAAGAAACTAGATTGCTGCTGTTGAGGAGAATTTTTCACTTCTGTCACTTTGACTATCTTTGAAAAAGAGGGAGAAAGACACTTAGTTATGCACCCATTCAGCCCCTGTCATCTCTTCTTTGGGCTGTTTGGCTACCTCTGATCTGTGAAGATAAGGAGACACAAAGGTCATGTGAAGGTCATTCCTCAGAACTGGAGTGGGAACAGGAGAGCTGTGCAGGAAGCCACTCATGAGAAGCTGAGGGTTTCCTGCTGTATGAATCTGGCAAGGGCCTAGCAGGTGAACAGATGACCTTGTAGTCTAGGTCCTAGTTGAGTCTTTTCCTTAGGCTGCTCCACTGTAACCTTCTCCCCCTGCACACAAGTCTTGCTCTCACTGGAAGGAAAAGCTGAAAATATATCTTACAACTGATGAAAATTCCTACATAAGGGAGATAATTCCACCCTATTTTTTCACTTACACTTTTAAGAAGACATATAAGACCTGGGAAGAGAATTTTTTAGATTGTAAAAGGGAAAATATTCTTCCAAAAAGTTCACAGGAAAATTGTACAATGTATTAGCATTAATCAAAGAGAGGTGAGGCAGAAAGTTTATGGCTGCCAAGGCTGGTGCTCCTTAATGGTCTGGGAGATGAAGCACTGAGCAGTATTTGCCTTGGGAATAGTAGTCACTGAGTGTCAGGTGGGGAGCAGTGTAGAAACCAAGCTAAATCAGCAAACTCACTATTGGACTAGGACTAGAATGAGCTAAAACTCCTCCATCACATGCATGAGACTCCAGTTCCAGTGCTGTGTAATCTCTGTGGCATAGAGGACAACTGAGAACCATTGCAGACAGCAGAATGGCTGCTGAATGGTGAAAACAGCTGACAAATTCTGGGTAGTGCAAAAACTGAAGACCTCAAATCCTGATCACCAAAGTCAGTTCTTGAGATTAAATCCAACCAGCCACCTGAGCAGAAGGGAGTCACACAGGATTGCACAAAGCCAACACACTGCCAGATACAGAAGGGCTCTTGTAAGAAGCTCCACCTCCCTTCCCCTCCAGTGCACACACACATACACACACACTGATACATACAGCAATAAATATCACAGTTATGTGTTTCCTGAAATATGGGTGGCTGAATAAATACACTTACAGAGGACTCTTTGTAAAGCAATAGCAGAATGAGTAACAGTGCATCACTACCATGGGAAATAAAAAGAAAAGTAACCCAACTGCAATTCAACCAGAATCATTCCAAACCCCAAAGGTTGGCCTCTATTTTTTTCTTTTTTTTTTTTTTCTTTAATGTGTCTGACATTTTATGGCATCAATAATGCAAACAAAGAGGAAATCATATTTGCAGAACACTAATGCACGGATGTCTAAAGCGAAATACAATACTGATTACTTTTTAAATGAAGCCACCAGGTTTTGATGTGCTGTGGTGGTTAAATTGGTCCATCAAATTCCTTCCAAAGCAAATGCCAGTCCAAAGCAACAGTTTGACCTTCTCTATAACCTTGGGTAGTCTTTTCAGCTGTGTTTTGACTGGGTAAGTTAGTTTTAAGCAACCTTCCTGATGGGCTTGATTACAGAAATATCAGGGGCTTATAACTCTGTCTGAAGATGAGAGGAAACTATAAGCATGTCTCCTCTGCACAGTCTATCCAAAGCCTTCAACAGATACAACAGTAACCCTACTAGGAAGAACTGTGGGTGAGAGGATTGGTGGGCTCTGAAAGAGTTTTCTAAAAGTACTATTGAGATGTTGTCCTTAGGGTTAGTGATTAATCTGTTTGGAACCTGAGAGCTTGTGTCTTGCCTAGAACTTCCTGCAAATGACTGCAGAGCAATGTCTGAGTATGAATGAATAAGGTGTGGCAAAAACATACAAACAAAAAAATCCCTTCCTCTTTGAAGTGCATCTCAGAGATGCATCTTGAGAACCCCCAGGCAGGATTGTCTCTACCCACACAAGACTTAAGAAGTTGTGCTCCTGTCTGGGAACTCTTGCTGCTTGGCATACTCTTACAGTGAAAGACCAAAGGGCTTCAGGTCTGGCCTACACTTCCAACTGTACGGCAGAAGCACTGAGTTCGGGAGTCAAGAGGCTTCTTTTGAGATGTCCTCTGACTTGTACTGTGTGAACTTCTTTGATTCATATAGAATTTTGTTTGGCAGAGTTACTAGTGTGCTGGTCTTGTGGGTGGGATTGGATGCTGTTGTCTCACATCAGCTGGGAGTTTGTCTGTCATTTAGTCCTGGATCACATCTGAGTGGTGGATTGTGTGTGTTGGAGTTAATCAGTGTGAGCAGCTAATTACCACTGGTTAACTAGTGCCTTTTAATTTGGACTGTGTTGCTAGGTGGATATGTGAAGGGAGCTGTTTGTCACTGGCAAAAAATGTCAGCCTTGTGATGTAAGCCTCTTTGGGGAATTTGAAAAAAAGAAATCAGGCTGGAGCTGTTGTCACTTTAGAAAATCAGCTTCAGCAGAACTGGCCTGGATGAGGTTAGAGTCCCGCTCTGCTGGGGTCAGGAAATGATAGCAGCTGCTCCCTGACCCCTTCTCCTGTGCAGAGGGTGGGACACTATGGGCTTCAGCTGGGATTTACAGGAGATACCCCACATGCATTACAATGAGTCTTGCTGTAAAATTCACTGCGCAGAGGTTAATCTAGATGTCAACACTGCCTGACAGCAGTGAAATTACTCCGGGGCAGTGCTCCTTCTGAAGTCTTAATACAACAGTCAATTCCATCCTGCCTGCAGGAAATGAAAAGTTTTCCGCTTTGTATGCGGAATCATTCGGCGCCAATTTTTTCACTGTTTGAAGTCCAAACTGTTTGTGGTCTTGGGATTCACCTCACATTAAGACTTTCACTTCATTTAGAACTCTGCTAGTCAAGTCCTGAGAACTGCAAGGACAGGAGCAGCACAGGGAGAAAAATAAGAGGGCAAGGCGGAGAAATCTTATCTCACCTACCATATAAAAATCAAACAGCTTCACCAGCTCTGTGGTCTAAAAAGAGAGTGGATGAAACTCAGCTATCTAAGTATCAAGCAGCAAAGACTGGGGAGGTTGGAAGCCAGCAGAGAACAAGAGAAAGCTTGCCAGAAGACATTCGGACCTCCCAGAGCTATGGTTTTCTTTAGAGGTATTTCAGTCCTTCCCTGCTGGGACCTTGTCCTGAGAAACCAATAGTTCAGCAGTTAAACACCCCCTCAGAACAACGGCTCGAGTTTTCAGCTGCAGGATCAGTCACTTGTGCTGCACAGGAGGTGAGTTTGCTTAGAGGACTCCTGACAGTGTGAGGAAGCAATGGTTAGATCTGTTGTGCCTCCTTTTCCTGTGGGGAGATGCTGAAATTGTGGAGCTGGCAGAAGGGAGGAGGAGCAGCCAGTTTAGTCCAAAGATACCTGTCTGATTGGGTCTGTGAGAAACTCAAGCCATTGAGATGAAACCAAGCTATCACCTCACTTAGCTGACAGTGTGAGGAAGCAATGGTTAGATCTGTTGTGCCTCCTTTTCCTGTGGGGAGATGCTGAAATTGTGGGGCTGGCAGAAGGGAGGAGGAGCAGCCAGTTTAGTCCAAAGAGACCTGTCTGATTGGGTCTGTGAGAAACTCAAGCCATTGAGATGAAACCAAGCTATCACCTCACTTAGCTCAGGCCTCTGAAGAAAGCTGTAAGATTGTGTCCTCCTTTCTCTCTGGTCTTTTATCTGTTTCTTCAGTTCTTCAAAGTTGCAAGCAATGGGACTTCTTCATTTCTCTTTGGGAGCCGTTCATGGCTCAGTGTACTGGAAGGGGATGAGAAGCACAGGAGAGGTGCAGTGTTCCTACGTTTCTCTTGGAGCAGCAACTGATATCTCTGCCTATGTCATTTATGACACTGCCAGCCAGAATGGATGTTTTGAAAATATCTGCTTTCTCCAGGCTTGAAAGTCAATATCCCTGCTTGCAAGGAGAGCAGCAAAGGCAAAAGATTTTTTAGGTCTTTGCAGCCACTTTAAGAAACTTTAAATATGTACTGATTTAAGAGATGAATTAGGGCAGGGATGGGGGAGGCACCTTAGAATTAAGTAAGTTGGTCCACTCCTGGAAAGCAGTGCTGAGAGGGGAGTTTTCTCTTTTTCTGTTCTTGGTATTCATTTGGAGACACCACTGCTGTGCCATGGCTCCATAATGCTACTTACTATCCATCAGAAAGCCACTGCATCTGAACAGAGAACAGCCTTTTTGGGTTGTGCCAAAGCACTCCTATGCCTGAAGAGTCTCATAGCAGAAGAGCCCTGTTGATGCTCAATAGCCTTCCAGCTATCAGAGCCACTACACTACAGGTATCATAGCCAGGATCCCATTTATTCAGCTTGCTTATCCTTACCATTGCCTTGCAACCAAAGAACACACCTACATCTGTTATGAAAACATGGGTTACAAGACCTGGCTGTAGTGGTTCAAGCTGATTCCTGGCCAGATCAGGAAGCAAAAATGGACATATGATGCACCAAAAATTCAGCCACTTACATTGTCTATTCATTAACCATTGGGAGTCCCAGTTGGGCAAAAGATGTTGACACTCTCTGGGGGAGGAAAAATGAGAAAGGTTTAAAAAAAACTCCTTAAGATAGCATTGCTGAACAAAATATTGTCCCCATGCAGAATGGCACATGAATGCCAGCTAATCCAAGTGTTCAGAACTACTTCTGGTTTCATGGGCTTGCAATGACCCAGGTCTGGATTCTTCAAGCCATACCTTGAGCTCAGGGAAATGCATGCATTTGAGTTCTGGGAAATAAGAGCCTTTCATATGAAAGGAAACAGCTCATGTGGTATTATACTTGTGTCTCTGCCCCTGAAAAAAACATTACTTTTTCAGGTCTTCTTTTAGTTGCATTTACTTTTAGAAAAATAAAAAATAAAAAAGACCACAAACCCTGGGACTTCTGCTTCTGCCTGGATAAATGGTCCCTTGCTTATATTGGCTCCTGTCTTCTTTTTAAACCAGTACTTGCCCAGTTTTCTAGCTAACTTTTCCTAAGTTCCACTATGTTGCTGTTTTCTCTTGGTTTAGCTTGTAGCCTCTGTGCTACTTAGAATTCTATGCCACATTCCCCAAACCAGTCTCGATTACCCAACCCAAGATACTCACTTCTAAAACCAGCCTTTCCTTGGCTTTTTTTATTTCCCCACACATTTTCTCACCTTGTTCCACCCACTCCTGGGGCCAAGCAGACAGCTTAAAGCTAATGATTTCTCTCAAGCAAGCAGCCTCTCTCAAGGCATTCCAGATTTTTCACATTTGTCTGTGCAGCACTGGTTCCCAGAGTCTCCTGTCTGCAATTCAACATCCTGGAGACCAAAGGACATGCTCAAAATGAGATGGCTCAGGCTCTTTTTCTCCCCCAGAATATATACATCATTAAAAAAGGCTAGATGGGCAAGCTTTGTGGAAGACAGGGTGGACTTTCAGTCTGGCAGATCATTGTGTGTCTTTCCCCAGTGACATCTCATCTTGCAACTAGAGAGACTGGGGTGGAAGGAAAAGCATCAGCTAGAGAAGACAAGACAAGACAGGTCACTAGTAAGCCCCTAAGCCTGGAGCCACATTTACTGCCCACAGAAAGCAACCCTGGCATATGATCACCATCTGTACCATGCATCAAAACAGCACCTTCACCTCCAAGAAAGCATAACTTCAATGACACCCCTGGGTGACTGAGTTGGTGCTAGCAATTGCAGATTTTAGGGAGCAGGATGCAGCTGGGACAGGGAAGACCCTGTGGCCCCTTCTCAGCAGTGCTCAGACTGATGTTCCTCTCAGCTCTATTTCACAAGGCTCTAGAGAAAACAGCTGATGAAGGAGGGTGGGTGATAGGAATGTCTGCCTGGGCACGATGGGAATTAGTCCTGGCTTGCCCCAGGGTGGTGTGAGACCTGTTGGTGTTCCCAGGCAGCAGGTATAGCTGTCTTCTCTTTGTATAGGCAGGATAATGGCAAGTATCTCTCCTGGAAATGGATAAGGAGCATGAACTTTTGTCTTTGCCTCCCAAAAGTCCCTGCATTCAGATTCATGGCACTCAGTGAGAGTTTCCCTCCAAATCTGCTCTTAGGATTATGTGATTCTTCCTCCCCTCACATGCTTCAGGGGCACCCCAGAGCCCATCTTCCCACAGGGAAAAGCACCATCACCCATGCTGGTGGACAGGTCTGCTTCTGGTCCAGGGAAGGTGCTTCTCCAAATGAGGTCTCAGGGCATTCACCAGGAACTCAGCACAGCTGCTTTCCCTCTTCCCCTCCAAAACTGTGATGCCCCAAAGGGATGCAGCAGTTTCCATGTCTTTGAACACAAAACTCCTTCCCCCCAGCAAATCTCCATCAAGCACCAAGAGGCAGGGGACATAAAGCAGCAGCAGCAGCTGAGGAGGCATCATGTTGCAGAAGTGCAGCTTATCCTGCTCTTCTAAGCAATCATTCACAATTAACTTTGACAAAAGGACCTTTTTCTGAGGCAGTCACTGCACGTGGTGGGGTTACCAGTAAAGCAGTCAGACAGCCTGAGACTTGGTCTCAGCCACTTCACATCTTCTGAGGACCTTGCCTTTTATAGACCATTTATTCCTAACCATGCAGCTCCAAGGCCGGGTATCATCCTTGGCTCCTGTGCTTGTCTTGCTGTTGTGACCATACAATGAGGTGGCAAAAGGGACAGGGTGCTGTTGCTGGGGAGGAGGAGGGGAAGGAGGAAAAAAGGAAGAAAAGGATGATATAGGTTTTGTGCAGAATATCATCAACCATGGGAACACAGCATCTGTAGGTGATTTGAGAATGTAAGGGCCTGTGACATTAGCCAAAAGAGAAATGAGAGTGAGGGAGAACAATGGACAAAATGGTGGCCTTGTAAAATCTGGTGCAGTGCCTGGGAGCCACAAGAGCAAGAAGCTATTTGGGGTAAGACACAAGTAGCCACAGAGAAGAGTTTTCTTCACTGGGCCATGAGCAGCCATCACTTGTTCTCCCCTTGTACAGAGTCTCCAAAACCTTTTGGGCAAAGCAGCCTGCATACAAAGGGAGCTAGGCCAGGGCTGGCAATATTTCAACCAATCTTTTTCACTTCCAAAGGTGAATGTAAACAGGCACATGAAGAAATCTAAGTGCCCTCTTTCACAGGAGAAAGATCTTGCTATTGAGGGGTGGTATGGTATTCTGTTCCTGTGTGTGGACTCCTGTCCATGCTGTGAGCTGCTGGTGCCTGTGCAGTTGCAGGCTGTCCAGCCTCTGCTGACACCAGTCTGTCCCACTAGCCCAGATTTCTCTAACACACAAAGAAACATCACATCCTTACTCCCACATGGTTACTGCCACCCATCATCCCACCTTGACCTTGCACTGTACTTTACACAAGCACTTGTAGCAGTGTCTCCTGCCCCTGTTTGAAGCCATAGGCCAGGTTATGGATGGGAGGTAGAGACTGGCAAAAGACAAGGGGAATTTAGCAGAGGAGGCAAAATCTTCCACTTTCAGTAACTGGCTATAAGGAGGTCTCAGTCAGTAACCCATATCCTCTTGCATTGTGGCCATAAATACTGCTCTGTCCGTGGGGAAGGAGCCAAGATCCCTTCTCTGTCTCCTCATCTGCATTCCCTTCTAGGCAAGCACCACATCTGAGCAGGCTATTTTTGTGCCGGAGGTTGTTGTCTTCTCAGAATTGCCTTGACAATGCCTGTGGCACCCACTCCCTGCCTCCTGAGAGCAGCTGCCAGGCTGAGGTTCTCCCTCATCCTCAATTAGCCATAGGAAAAAAAACAACAATAAATTCCCCAGCAAGGTGCTGCATTCTCAGCCCACTCTGGATGGACTGGATTCAGCATCTGGTTCTGCCTTTCACTGGTTCGGGATTTCCTGTTCAAGGGTGATGGGCTGTAGGGACGATGCTTCAGCCTCTTCCTTCACTGCCCCCATCACCCCCTGTCCCTGCCTGTCAGGCCTTTATCCTCATTGAGATGCAAGGCTGGCCGCTGAGCCGCCTGCTCCTGAAGGCACCTTCCCCTCCTTCCCCCCCTTCTCCCGGGGCTGCCTGTGGAGCTATTCTTCAGCCTCTGCATTTCACAACAGCTCAAAGGCAGATGCATCAATCCTTTCAGGGGATGGGGACGTGAGGAGAATGGCAAAGGGGTTTCAGGCAGGTGTTGGTAGGTTCCCAGCCTTCTCACAAGCTTTGTCCCCTACCAGCTTGTGCCTGAGGCTCAGACTGAGGCGTGGGGCAGAGGTGGGGAAGGGGAGAGGATGGGGAAGAAGGGTGCTGGGGTCTGCTGACCCCCTCAGCATGCCCAGCCAGGATGCAGGCACAGTCCTAACTGCCTACACACTTCAGCCTTTCCCCTGTCCAAGGAGCTGGGATCCAACCCTGTCCTCTGGAGGTTTACACCAGAGACCAATTCGACCCTGGTGCAGGCAGCTGAGGGAGCAGGAACAACCCATGGCTGCTGGCAAGCGTGAAGGGTGGGGAGAAACGGGAGACGTGGGGGGTTGCTCCTGGGTGCTCTGGACAAACAGCACTTCTGTGTCACACACTGAAATGAGTTGGGAATGATTCAAGACCAGGTCTCCATGACTCCCCCTTCCC
>NW_009953813.1:1339405-1348468 GCF_000747805.2 Chaetura pelagica
TCCCTGCCCCCCCCCCCCCCTTCCAACTCCCTGCCTCAGCCACTTCCATCCTGCTGCTCTCCCAGCCCTGGTGCAGGGCAGGAGGGAGGTCTGGGTCTGGCCGACTCGTGTCTGTGGGAGGGCAGCTGGTTCCTGGGGTGTGTTTTACCCGTAGGTGCCACAATCCTTTGACTGTGTGTTCAAGAGCCTTGAGTCTATACATTTAAGAATCAGGAAATTAGAAAAATTGTCCTGAAATGTTGGAGGGAGGAAAAAGGCAGGAAGGCAGAGAGGGATGAGGAAGGGAAGGAGTTGCTAAAAGAGAGTTCATCCAGGGGCACTGCCCTGGCTTTACGCCCATCACCTGCAGGCTGGGAAGGAGGGAAGAAGGCAAGGATGGAAAGGGAGGACTGATCTCACACATTCAGTGCATATCATACAATCAGGGCAAGGCTTTCCTCCCGGGCTCCTGCCTGGGATGGCATTGCTGCCATAGACATTCTAGGGCCCTGCCCAGCCAGCAGCCCAAACCACCCTCACAGCAGGGTGACAATTCACTGCCTCATTCCTTGGGGGAAAGATGCACCCTCCTTTCTTTTGTTCCTTCTTTTTTTAAATTATATTTTTAGGTACTTTTTTCTTCCTTTTTTTTTTTCTTTTTTTTTCCCTTTTTTTTTTTTCTCATAATATTCTGTAACAGCAGCTTCTTTCCATATTGGTGTAGAAGTTATATATATAGAGAGATATCTATAAATATATATATAAGCCAAACTGCCTTACAGGTTGTTGGTTTATGGGATTTTTGTTGGTTTACTTTTTGTTTTGTTGGTTTTTTCAGTGTTGTATGTGTAGCAGGCACTTGAGTTTATATGAAGTTGTTTGCTTGGGAGCTGAGGGGCAAAGGTCTTGGGAGGGGTAGAGGGAAGGAAAAACGGAAGGAAGGAGCAGGGACTTTTGACAAGTGGCCACTGCTAGCCAAGGATGTCCAGGTAGATTGGTGTGGCCTTGCCCAGAGCATGAAGGATCTTGTAGATCTCCTTGATGTTGAGCCTTTGCTGAGGTTCTCTCTGCCAGCATCCCAACATGATGTCATAAACCTCCTTGGGGCAGACTCGAGGCCTTTCCAACACTCTGCCTTGGGTAATGCACTCAATGACCTGAAAGAAAGAAAAGAGGCACTAAAGACCAGTTGGGCCATTCCTGGAGGATGGGCCATCCCAGCTACTTGTTGGCTGTTGTGGTACAGTTTAAAGAGTGGGTGCAGAGAGGTCTGCAGATCCTCAGGGCTTACCTCTTTGTTGTGAATGATAATTTTACAGTGGAATGTTTGTCTTTGCAGTTCCCAAAAACCTTCCCCAGCTGACATCTACCTACCTCAGTGCACTCTCCAAACAGGAGTTTATAAGAAAAGGAAATGAAGTTTTAATTTATTATGTCAGTTTTTCCTGCTAACTGAAGAAGGAAAAAAGAGCCTTTAAATCCCCAAACTAAAGTAATATTTTGCACAGCTGAAAGTATTTTTTTCTCCCCTGAAAGTCAAGAGTCTTTGCCACTGCAAAGCCCGGGAGAATTCTGAAAGGAAGAGTTTAGAGAATTCTTATCCTACCTCCATCTTCAAGGGCAGATTTGCCTCATTTTTGACACAGAAAAGCAGCTGAAAGAATGAAATTTCATCTCAAATAACATCTGTGATGGACAAAAAAAAAAAAAAAGCAGTGCTAACACTCTGGTTTGGGTCAGGTCAGTGCTGCTAATGAGAAATGTGAGGTCTTGGACAGCATTGAAGTCTCCTCAGCAGGATGCCATTGGAAAGGATGCCCCTAAGTGCCTGCTTGTGTTGTGCTCACCAGAGGAATGGATGCAAAGGGAAGGGGGTTATGGTTTGTCAGAGCTGCTATTTCTGTCCAGCCCCCTTAGTTGGAGTTGATGAGTCCCAGCATCGTAGCCTGCAAGTGACCTGCCACCCTGCAGATAAACACAGATCCCAAGCAGTGTGTGGAAGGAAACCACCCAGCAAGGGCTGCTTGGAATTTATCATTTATGAATAGTAACATTCCTGCCACACAGCTCAATGGATACTTATCGCTTTGCTGTTTGCATATAAATACAGAGGGGACAGATTAGGACCTGCTGATAACTGGGGGAGGAAGGTAGAGCCTGCAGAGAAAGAAGCCTGCATCACCATAAAGCAGCCAGCAGTAGTGACCTGTGGGAGGAGGTGAGTTATAGTTTCTGACAGGATACCCTGGACATGCACAGGAGCCCCATGTTGGGCTCTTTCTTTACAGGACAAAGGAAGGGCACAGACAGAAGTTAATGGACTGGCTTTCAGCTGAGGTGGTGCCCTGCCTCATCTCTCTGCTCAGGCAAGGTCTCAAACAGACCTGCTAAAAATGCTGTGTGGATATGAGGCCATGTGGCTGCCACAGGCAGGAGCAAGCATCTCAGCCTTGCTAATGCCCACCCCCAAGCAGGACAGTGCTCAGCCAGTCCTGGCAGCCCAGCACACACTCATTCAACCTGCCCCTTCACAGGTCTCTGTAGCTGCAGCCAGGCTGATACTGAGACTTGCTCTAATGCCTCATCATCCAGGAGCTGGTGGATGTGTCAGTCCCCTGCAGCCACCCAGGTCCTGCCCACCAGTCCACAAACTGGTGAAAACTAGGCCAGATGAGTGCTAATGTGGCTTCCTTCCACCAGGATAGTGTGGTTTGGAGTAGAAGTCTTCAGCTCACAGAAAGAAGTGGATACAGCAACAGAAAAGGAAAATCAAGGTTTTCTATGGATGTTGGAAAAGCCAACACAGATGCATTCATGCAGATTTTATCCAGTCCTCCTCCCTCAAGATTAGGGGTGACAATTCTCAGTCCTCTTGCCCTGCAAAGGGAACTGAGGCAGAATGCATGGGGGCAGCTGAGCTGTCACATTCTAGCATGCCTATCACCCATGTACAAGCTACATGTGCTCATTTGTGTGTGTTTGTATTTACCCTCCCAGGGAAAAGCAAGAGCAGCTCATTAAGCACCATGACAAATAACTTCTGTAGCTGTCGATTCCATTGTTTGTGTCTCTAAGATGTCTGTGTGTGCTACTTTGGGATATACAGTCAGGCCCCATTGAGCACACGAATGTATTAGAGCTGTAAAGCAACACCTTGGATTTGCCATCTCTGCAACTCACTTAATTAAGGGATCTGTATCCAGAAAGCAGAAAATGCACATTTCTCATTACAAAAGGTGAAATTTCTGAAATCCATTAGATACACAGTAGGATAAAAATATGCAAGGTTCCCACACACTGCTATCTCAATGCATCTTGTTCCTCCTCTATAATATCCCCTGCTATTCTGAGCAAAAATCTTCCAATGCATTTCTGCTGATGTGCCTCAAACCTCAGTTCTGACACTCTGTTAATCCTAGCCAGCCTTCCCTCAACGTTTTTACAGCACAGCCCTATGCTGATGGGCTGCAATTTTTGCTATTCAAATAAATAACAAGGATGAACCAGCTCCTTGGTTCCCACCCTAAATGAACTGGGGCAAACCAGGTAATAGATTTCCCTAGGGGAAGAAGCCCCACAAAAATGTGCCAGGTGCTATATAACAGGCTTCAAGCACTTTCTCATAAACTGAAGACTTCAATAAGAGCCTCAGCTATAAAGTGAGGAAAAGGAGAGCTGAGGGAATGCAGGACATGGCAATAACTTGGATTCCAGCAATAATTTAGGTGTCCTCTGTTCTGGCAGCACCCCAAGATTTTATTGGATGTGACTGTTATAGAGTAATGTCAGGAATTTAGGAGAGACTGAGGATGTGCCAGTAGAGTACATGGCTTTAGCAGAGCACTTTGATTCCTGCATGCCTCAGTTTCTCCAGCTCATAAATAGGGATAACGACACTTGTGCCACGATGGAGCCACAGGAGTGCCAAGGAGGGGACCATCTATGTACAAACTGTTTTCCAAGCAACCTGGAAAGGAGAGAGAGTAAAAAGCACAGTTTTCAGCTGAGGTGTCTCAGCACTGTCGTACCTCTGTGTTGGAGAGCTGAAACCAGGGCTGTTTTCCATACGTGAAGATCTCCCAGAGGATCACCCCAAAGCTCCAGACGTCACTCTCTGTCGTGAACTTCCTGTACATGATGCTCTCTGGAGGCATCCAGCGGATGGGCAGCATAGTGTGTCCTCCAACCTGGGTGAGGGCAAAGGCACAAACAAATCTGAGTAATGAGGAAGGAGTCAGCCCTGCCGTGATGTGGACAAACTCAGGGCTTCCCTGTGGCTACATCAACATGGAGCTGTTCAAAAAAGCTGGGCTGGCCACTGCCTCCCTGCCCGCCCATGGGCTTACCCGCCAACCCCACCTGGTTAACATGATGGATAGGGAGTGAAATGTATCAAGATAAATGATGTCCTCTCCTCCCAAAATGGGCTTGTAAAGAAATCAGATGACAAAATGCCAAGAGCATGTACTCCAGCACTACAGTCTGATGATCCAGGAGGCAAGGCAAGAAACAGTGTTCAGCAAAGTACTGTGCTGAGTTTTGCAGGTCCTGGGTGCTCTGAGGCACCCACCAGAAACACAGCATGAGGTTTGTCCCTCTTCAGCAAGCTTTTCTAAAAGCCATGCACAGGCATCTGCACATCACCTAATTGCATGAAAGATTTTGTGCTCATAAAGCACTGCTACAGGCCTTTTCAAAGAGTGCTTTGAATATGTAAATGACTGCAGGACCACACTGCAAAAAGGCGGTCTGTTTTTAAAGAGCAGGCTCTTACAGGCAGGGATATGCCCAGCATTTAATGGAGGCAGGAAAGCCAGCCCCTTTGGAGAGTTTGGAAATGGAAGAGTCCATGAGCAAAGTCCTTTTGGGGAATTCCATGCCAGGGAAAGGTCCTTTCCCAGTCAGGGTCTACCCTTCACTAGGGCACGTGAATCCAGCAGGTATACAGCAGGTTTGCAGGATACATGCAGTTTGAAAGCAGGCGGATTTATCTTCAGATTCTCTAGAGATTTTTAAACAAATGCCTCTGAGCGGGACAAGTTTTTCTCTGTTCTATCTTTCTACATAAGAAGCACCATCTGTGGAGAAATAACTAATTGATAAGACTAGCAGGTGCTAGAAGCAGCACGGCTGCAAGTCTCCAGGACTCATTTCTGCAGAGGGCAAAGTGTGCAAAGTTTTAGTGATGATGAGAAAGAGTCCTTTTTGGGTACTGCTTGGAAGGCTGCCTGTGCCATTATGGACACAAAAAAAACCCACAAGTGCTAATAACTTTGTAGCACTGCAGCTGAACCAAACAGGCAAAAATCTCTCTGGTCTTATGACACATCAGGGGAGAAGGTATCTGGTAGCTAGGCTTCCAGCGTATATGTGGCTATTCAAAATGATGAGATTGTGGTGTTTACTTGCATGAAAATGTTTCTTGTACAAACAGAAGCTCTCCTCTGAGCTGCCAGTTTTCCCAGCCTGCCACAGGCTTCTTTCCTTGACTACAGCAGAATGAGCGTGGGGAAGGGTCAGTATGAAGCCACACTGCAGTGCTTGGAAGCAAGAGGGACAGAGCTGGGGAGGTGTGTTTGAATAGGGTGCGAAGTGGGTGTGGTGCTTAGCAGGCTCTATGCATGGAAGGTGCAAGTTAGACTTCTCTGGTGTCTGGCAGAATCTGGACCCAGGCTTGCAGTGTTGCTCCAAGGTCTGCAAACCAGCCCTTTTTCTAACTAAGACCGCCTCATCCTACAATGAAAGAGAAGGGATTTTAAAGGTCTCAGAAACATCTTTCCTAAGTGCAGAGGTGCTCAGAACTGTGATGCATGAAGATAAAAAGCTTGTTGCAGCTCTGCACCTCCTGTTGGGAAATGGCTTGGCTGGCCTGTTCTCAGCTTGCTTCTCAGAGCTTCCAAGAATGTTCTCTCATAGTGGAAATGGAAATGTGTTTTTCTTTGTTTTTTCCTTTGAAACCCTGGCTGCAATTTTAGCTCTTTCCAGCATTCCCAGCTTTTACAAGTTGCTTTCAGATGCCTTTGTGAAAGGCTCTCCACAAAACATAATATACATCAACATTAATTGTTGCAAAAACTCTTTTGTGCTAATGCTTTTTCTGTTCTCCTTTAAATAGCACTAACTCTTCAGTTTTCCAGCAATCTCAAAATTGTGATGTATTGCAAAGCACTCTAGATTTGCAATATCTAGAATCTTGCAGGATCATTTGAGATTACAGGTGGTACAACACGTTGAGCACTCTTAACTCCCCTTTGAAAAAGTCTTACAGCAGTTCAGAGTCTATGAACCAGGTGCCCAGCTTACACAAACAGTATTAAAGTAGTTTTGCTTGAATGGGAGGGCCCTGATTTACACCTCGTGAAAATCTGGACCAGAAAGCAAACCAGAGAAGCCAGTAGTTCCATCTCAGTTCCAATAAAATAAAGCAGAGGTCTTTGGTCTCCTCTAGACACATCCTGGTGAAGTACTGCCAGTCAATGGCTGTGCCAAGAATGTGACAACACAGTCTTGGCTTAGCTTATATTTTCAGAGTCCAGAGATGGCCAGAGCATTCCTCTCAGCCCTGTAAGTCATGTGAGGCATCTCTTTTACTAAAAAAATAATCTGTTGATCATTAATAGTAATTATTATTAATAATAATTCATAACAATCAAACTATTTCTTGGGGGGGGAAAAAACCTAAGCAGCTCTCAGAAATAATGGATCAAAAAATAGGGCTCAGCTATGCTCATAGATAAGGAAGTGTTCTTTGCATCTCAAAAGAAGATGCCACATTTTGAGAGGGAATGTTAAGTAAGTCTTGCACTTCCCAGCTAGCTGTAAGCAGAACAGGCATCAATTAAACTGTAACATAAAACCACTCCAGTGTCTAGCTTAGCACATAAGGCTGACTTACATTTGTAGGCATCATCTTTGGCTATGCCATACTGCTCCCATTGCAAAGTGAGTAGGATTAAAATTCCCATTTAACAGATGAGAAAACAGATGCAGAAAGGCAAGGAGAGAGCCTGCTCTGAAGCTGCTTGGTAAGTGAACACTAAGTCAAGACTTCCCAGTCTGCAGTCAGCTGTACCCTTTTATTTGCTGATGTGGACAATTATTTAGAGCTGAGAGTAGAGGGATTCTGCTACTGATGCCATAGGAAGCAGAGTGTGTCCAGGGTGAGAGAAATCCTTTACATAACATGTAGTGGCTGTGATAGGTTCTACACCAGCATAGACTTGCATATGATTCCAACCACTACATACCTCTTTTACAGGACCAGCTGTTGCCAAAAGCTTTAAAGCAAAACGATGCTATTAAATCAGGCTAAAATAAGAGGATGTTGTCTTTTTCTTTTGCAAATCTAGTTTACATGGCATGTCCTTGGCTCTGTAAAGAATCAAGTTATCATGTCTTTAGAGAGAAGACGAAAGTCATGCCATCTTCCCATCCCACCTCCCCTCTGTTCCCCTTGGGAGCCAGGGATGGGGGAGTCCAGCCATCATGAAGGTTCATCTTCTAAAGGCCCCTAGGAGTGAAATGTCCTCAGACAGTGGCACTGCAACATCTTCCCTCCACAGACATTTTACAAAATGGAAGAGGGATTTTCTTTCAAGCAAATAAGGCAAGTAAATCCTCTTCTGTTGCTCCTTTAAATCCTAGGATGCTACCAAAGTTGCCCTTTCCCCTTCTTACTTTAATGCTGCATAGACCTGCAGAGTGGCCTCTTTATCCCATTGCCATGGCTGTCTAGCTTCACTTGACATTTTTTAGCTCTCTAACTTTCTCTCCCTAGATCAATTCCCCGTGCCCACATTGCCGTGTTATTGCCAGTGCCTTGCTCTTCCAGTTTGCAGTACTGTTCTGGTAATAAATAGAGCAATCAGTTCTTATCCTCGGCAGGGCCAAAGTTTCTTTCCTCTGTCTCCCTTTCAAGATTGCAGTATCACCTACTTGTTTCCATCACTTTCTAATGGATACTCCCAAGTGCATGACCTGGTCTACAGCCCCATCTTTCTGATACTCCAGAGCACCTGGCCTCTGCTCTGAACCCTCGTTGCACATCCAAGCCTGTAGACTTGCAAGATAACCAGCCGCTCCCTTTGAGCAGCTTATTGCTTATTAGATATGAACCTCAGGGAGCTGGGGGAGGTTGGTGAAAGGCCAGCATTAATGGCCATTAGGGAGAGAGATAATTACTTAATGCTAGTACAGCTCTTTGACAATGTAAAGCTATATAAGTGCTGTGTACAAGTAGGAGTATAAGGCTCAAGGTTTGTCTGCTACCAAGGAAAGCTGGTGTCTGGGGAAAAAAAACCTCTCCTTGTCCCAGCTTTCTCAATGACATCCAGCTGATTAGGAAGGGAAAAGATAACATGTTATCCCCAGCGAGTTTGTCAGTACAGCAGCAGGTAGTGGAGCAGCAGGGTACAGCGGAGACTGTGCAATATACCCACAGTTTCGGCCACTAACAGAAAAATGGAAATCAATACCAGAGCAGGACTGAAAAACCCTCATGAGAACTTTGGACTGGTGGAAATCCAGATCCTAACATATTAAAGGCAGCTCTTGGTAGGCAGCCCTGTTTCCCCCTTCCTTAGTAGCTCTATGCTGTAGCCTAAAGTAGTATTCAGAGAGAAGTTGCTGAGCTCACAGCTGAAGGTTGCTTCATGGATCTCAGCTAAGAACAGAACTTGGTCTCTGGCATACTCTAAGGCTGTGTTTGATTTTCCTTTTCCTGCACTTTCCTTCCCAACTTTGAAATAAGACAAAATAATAGATCGGTGCTTTTGTTTTCCTTAGTCATTTGACATTTGCTTTTCAAAATCATTTGATAGCTTTCTTCCTGGTCCCTGCATGCTTCAGGGAGGTTCAGCTCCTGCCTTGGGGAAGTCAGAAGAACCACCATAGGTGTCTTCATATGATGCAGCATTATCTGAACTTCACATCTAAGTGCAGGAAGCTGAGACATTTGAGTTTGTACAGACTCAGGGAACAGTAGTGAAGACCTTGGCATTGTTTCTCTCCAGAAAAATCCACTCAACACTCAATCCACACGACCTAGTGACTAAGACACATTCTCTGATTGCTGTCTCTATTCCT
>NW_009953813.1:1348731-1354622 GCF_000747805.2 Chaetura pelagica
TTCCTGCTGCTGTAGGTAGGGATGACCTGGGATCTTCTTTAATTGCAGACCTGGCTGTCATCCCAGCCAGAACATATGTCCTTTAGACCTCAGCTCTAGGAGGTGGGTGATCCCTGGAAGATACTCAGCTCTGAACCTTCCCCAGCAGCCAGATGTACATCTCCATCAGGACACATTAATTCATGCTGTGGGCAGGATGTGTTATTCAGCACTTCTGGACAGCTTTGTATGAGTAAGAGCCACAGGTGGTTGGGTCACCCAAGAGGACACAATGAAAAAAAAAAAGAAAAAAAAGAAAAAAGCAATTCAAGCAAGAAGCAGGAAAAGCTTCTCTGTTTGACTAAGTTGAACTCAGAGAAAAACAAACAACAAACACAACTGCAGTAGACCCATGTGTTTTAAGTTTGTCAGATCAGGTTGGGGCATGTGAAGGTGGCTTCTCAGTGGTGAGGCAAAGGGCAGTACTTGCTCCTGGATCTCCAGGAGGAGAAACTCCTTCCCTGCCTCCAGTGGTGAAACCAGCAGCACTGAGAGACATCTCTGTATCAGATGCATCATTATTTTGCCTGTGTGTGAGTCCTGACATCCTCGGCACCTTTTGCAGAGGGATTAACACTGCCATACCAGAGAGAGCTGAGCTTTGCTGAACATCAGCTGTCCTGCACTTTACTGTTTTAATTGTCACCTTACTCTAGGCTCTTAAGTAGCTGAGTTTACATCAGAGGTAGCTGAATTTAAGAGCGAGTTGTGAGTGGATGTGATTCCCAAGCACTGTAGCTGTCATTTCCTTTCAGCTTATCCTGAAAAAAAAAAGTGTGGTAGCTATATCTGAGGCTGCACTATTGCCAGAATGCCTCTGGCCTTAAGAAATCCCCAAGGTGTCCTCCTGACTGAAAGGCATCCTGCGTCATGACCACACCACCCCCAGGCTGAGCCTCTTCCAAGTGATTCAAAAGCCATCACTGCAGACTCAGCGTAGCCCTGTCCTTGCCTTTAGGTCCTGTGCCTTGCTCTCCCTGCTTTCATAGCCAGTGCTGAATGTGAACTTAAAACCAGTCAACAAAACCCAAAAAGCTTCTGTCAAACAATTTGAGTCACATGACTTCTTGTGTCCTCACCAGGCAGAGCCCCACCTGTGTCTTCTCCGCTTCCAGGGAATGGCAGATCTGATCCTTTCCTAATCCCCACTCTCTGCACCTAGCCATCTTCTCTGTTGCAGGCTCTGGCACTGACTGAAAACATCTCACAGCAATTTACAAGGGATCACAAAGGGGTTTTGGAGATTTTACAGAATGCACAAAGCAACCAGTACCCACACACAGCTGTGCTGGGTGTCCCAGCCTTGCCCAGAGCAGGGGAGATGCAGGTCACCTGCTGCCAGAGGATAGGGTTGGACTCACCCGGAGAGAGCATTGGGAAAGGAACCAAATATCCCTGTCTGAGGTGATGTAAGGAGCCAGATGGACTTGTTCAGGAGCAGGGAAGACTGACCAGGCAGGGTTAATGCAAAACTGAGAAGGGGTTGAGGCCTTCCTGCTGTCAGTAGGACTGTTTGGCAAGGGACTCTTTGTTCCCCCCAGATGCACATACTGTGTTTAAACATGAGTCTAAAAATAAAGCCTGCCATTGACATTGTTTTTCCTTACTTCATTTAACAATCTAGTTACTTTATGACCTGTAATTCCGAATCACAGTGAATCAAGTGGTGTGATTTGCAAGCAGGGACCTCAGCCTTTTCTCCCCCTTCCCCTCATCTTTGCTCCACTGAGTGTGTTTTAATCCCACGGTTTTCAGCATTCTTAATGAGCCATTAACAAGCTGCCAATTACTTATGCAAATGAGGGGGGAGTACACATGGAGGGGTGGCTGTAGCTAAGAGGTAAATTCTGCTACCTCAAAACGGCCTGAGATAAATCACTGCTGCTCTAAGAGCTGCTTGTACCCAAGAGTGCTCTCGGTTATATTATCTGCCACCTAAAAATGCCAGAGGTAATGCAAAGGTGGTTACAAAAAGGGAAACAGAGGACTAATCCCACATATATTTTTAGTTATGTTTGCCAATAATCTACTAACTCAAAGCAGCAACACCCACTGCTAGGAAAGGGCTGCACAACCAGCCTGCAGAAGAGCAAAGGCCCTTGTTGTCATACAAGTAAATACTCGAAAAAACATTATTTCCAACACCAGAACTTAAACTGTGAGAAGCCTCAGCCATGCCTCAGTCAGCTGGGGAGACCTGGGAGCAGAACAGCTGTAGTTTGCAAAGCATCTAATAAAGAGGTTAGTGAGGCTACCACCAGGTCTGAGTAGATCTTAACAGTTGCTTCTAAAGCCTTCCCAGGTAAAGGAGAGTTGACCAGCCTTCTGATCCCCTGGGCCACCTCCTGAAAGCTTATTGTGGCTCAGAACAAGACCCCACATGGATCTCAGACAGCAGAGGAAAGTGGTTGCACTGGAGAAGGAAGCACTGGTAGGAGATCCAGCGGCTTCCTAAGATTCCAGGTGCTTAGCTATGGGTAGGCATTTGGCACCTATTCAGAAATGTGTGTGCAGTTGGTGACCCCGTAGGCAACAGTCACAGGATGGGCACCACATCTGGGCTGTTCAAAAGCTACCAAGTGAGCCACCTTCCTCCTGGTCACAGCCCACGTAAGAGCATAGGCTGGGAAGGGCACCAAACCTAGTCAAACTACAACCATCAGATAGTTTATCATGCTCCCTATGGTTGTACCAATTTATCTTCATCAGGCTGGAGACCCTTGAACACACCACACTGTTTTAGGACAGCCTGCTCAGAGACCTGCAATACCCATGAAACAGCACAGCTACCAGCTGGTTCCAGCTGCAAAGGGGATCTGTGGTCTGCAAGGCCTGCATGTGCCAACAGAAATTGTCCAGGACTCACATACACTATCATTTTCCAAAGAGCTGGTAATACTACCAAAAAAAAAGTTTAATAGCTCAAAAGCTAATCAGATAGAGGTTACCTTAAACCATGATGATGCAAGAAATGCATCTATCAGGGTTCTGCTCTTTTGGAATGCAGAGAATGAAAATCAGCTCAGTACCTGGCTTCTGAAAGTAGGAAGTTTTGCCCAATAAATCGTAACCTGGTGATACACAAAGAAAGGCTCAAAACGGCCCAAGAAATGCAGCTTAGGAAATAGGACCAACAAAGCACTTGCATGTGCAATCACTCTATGCTAAAATGCTTTCAGATTGGTATCTCATAATCTCCCTTTCCATCGTCCCTCTCTCTCTCTCTGTCCTGACAGTGACTCCCCTCTGGGTAACCAATAATGCTCCATCTTTGTCTGCAGCCAGAGCCATTCCTGACTGACGACTGTACATGATTTAGATAAGGCTCCATTACTTAACTTCGGGATGCTGGATAATCAGTTCAACTGCCTTGGCATTAATCATAATAATATTCAAAATTTATTAGGCTGGATTGTTTGGAAATCCATTTCTTGTTAATGTCAGATTCAGTGAGCACAGGCTTGGCAGCACATAGCCAGACAGTTAATACAGTGCAGGGCATGGGAAGTTTCTTTATGTGCAGGTGAACTGGCAGCTCCTGCCTGGTTTGTCATTTGTGACTCTTTTTAAGGAGCAGAGAACAAATGTGAACGTGCTGCCTGTTAGGCTGATCAAGGGGTATCTTGTAGCAATAGATAGCTGAGTACAGAGTTTTTAAAGGGGGGAGGAGGATGGTTAGGTGATCAGATTTGCCCATACAAATCTTAACAGTATCTTTTTTTATACCTGAAAACTGGGCAGTCTCAACCCAAAGACTTCTATGCACAACCATGGTATAGAAGTATAAAAATGGAAAGTGTTTTTAAAACAAAAATCTGTTCCTTGCTTTCCTGAAAACTTACAGCATTTTAGATTAGAGAATAGAGCCTTAGTGCTTTACCAAGGTGAAAAATTTTCAGGTATAAATAGCTGGATGGCTCCTTCTAGCCAGTTTCCTGTAGGCCAATTAAGGACAGTTCCCAGTGGTGCATTTCCTAATGGTTTATTTGGCCTGTTTAAGCATTTTGGGTGGTGGTGCCTTCCTTCAGGTACAAGTTCTCACCCTCTAGTTGGAACAGTGGTTTCTCAGCAGGGAAACATCACAGAAACATAGAGCAACTTCAGAAGATGCATACGCTTCCTCTCCTAATGAAGGCAGCACAGGCACAGATGGCATCTCAGACAAACACATTGCAAGCCATGTTAAAATAAAGAGCTCATCATCAGAGGCTGCAGTGTCACACCTACTAACGATGTGATTAAACTCATCAGTGCTGGTGGGAAAGCTGTGCCAGCTCTGGCACTGCTGAGTGGAGAGCTGCATTTCACGGCACAGCCAAACCCCAGCACGAGTTAGGCAGAGACACAGCCATTATATGATGCTAATGGCTAAACTTCCTGAGACATAGGGGAGGCTGCCCTGGACATGCCCTTCTTATCCCTGTCAAAAGGTGTTGTGGCATGCAGAGAGGCTGCAGATGGTGCCAAGAGCCAAAGGGGGACAGGCACAGGAGCAGAGAGCGACTGCACCCATCTGAGCACGGCTGCTGGGGGAGCAGCAGCAGCTCTGGGAAGCTGGAAAGTGGCAGAACTAAACCCTGTGATAGCTGAAATGGTGGCACATGCAGAAGATGAGGCTGGGGTTTGTTGGCAAGATTTTGCTGGAAAACAAGCTGAATTTGAAACTTTGAAGGAATCAAGCATTGTATCCCCTTCTCTATTTTTCCACCTTAGACTTTCTGTGTATTGAACTTTCCTCCACTCTTTATCAAGCTTCCTGGATGCCCTTGAGGAGGACAGAGTTGCTGGAGTCCCATGCATTTTAACCACTGTGTTAAAATTCTTCCTCCCTGCTTCATTTAGCCAGGAGCATAAGTAAATAAGCAAGCCCACAAACACCGGAACTGGGTTCCCAGATGCCATTAGAGCCTTCAAGCACTAAGTGGCCATCACAGATATCACTGGTTGCCTTCTGCTGCCCTTCCTACAGTCAGACAGATGCTCCACGTGTGAGTCCTGCTGGGACCATTTCACAAACCCAGCACCCAGTAGGGCACATTTGCCTGTTTTTTTGCTGTAATATAGCACTGCTTGTAGATGGTCAGCTTTCTGAACCAGGTAAGTTTTCCTAGATGTCTCTCTAGACACCAGCTCTCCATTAGGGTTAGCCACAAAGAGGAAGGACGGAAGGAGCAAGCGAGTCTAAAGAAACCACTAATGTTCTGCAGTGTCTGATGGGATAAATGACCCCTGCAGACATATGCTGAGCAGACAGGACAGTCCTCAATTATGTCATTGCTGGAGCATTTACTTCAAGGAGAAACGTGACTACAAATGCTGGGCTTGAATCCTTGGCTGGCTTCACTGCCTCTGGATAAGCTGCTCTAGTCCAAGAGTGTTGGGTACGTGTGTGCAGCATGCACAGGCAATGACACGCATGGCTGCGTAGGAAGCAGCTTTACAGCCCAAAGAGTAGAGATGAGGAAAAAAAAAAACAGCCACCAAACAAAAAAACTCTATTAAATTCCATTCTGCCCTCCTTCCTTTTTGAGAGCCCTAAAGGATTTGCTAAAGTATTGGTGGGTGCCAATCCAAACATGCCAGGGGGCCACCCACAGACTCCCTCAGGAAAACAAGCAAGTCTTGCCTACATGATGGAAATTTCCTGCTTGCCACACTGATTTTCCCCAGCCCCAGCCTCACCACATTATCCCTGTGCTAACGTCTACCTACTTCTCTCAATATTTTCTAACCTTCAAGCTCACAACTTTGTAAATATTTGCAACCAGGTAGCACATCTCCCCACTCCAGTCATTCTTTAGACAAATTATTTACATACAGGTTTTTCTATTCTCAGCAATTAATTGCTTAGC
>NW_009953813.1:1354762-1381162 GCF_000747805.2 Chaetura pelagica
TGAACCTCTCCACAAGCTGTTGACCTTATGAATACTCTTTGTGGGGGCTGAATCAGGGACATGTGAGCACATTATAAAAGAGTATTTAAAATAATTGTTGCTGTAGAGGCACACGTTTTGCTCTTTGACTTAGGTTATTTACATGGCTGGCTTCACTGGCACACTGAGACCCATAGGCTTGCAGGGGAGCTGCCACCCCACAAGTGACTATGGTTCAACAAGGACAGGGTTTATATAGACAAAAATGTAATGTGGCCTGGGGCAGGCACGACCTCACTTTACAGTGATGCTGTATATTGATCAGAACCAGCTCAGTGCTTTATTAGCCACCCGAGAGGTGTGATGAGCTGCTGCTGGACTTTGATAATCAAAGTCATTTGTCATTCTTCGAAATGCTCCATGAGTAGGTGTTTGATTTGGGTGGGTGTGAAAAACAGAGGATGACAATCTGGAGCAAGAGGCAAGGAGGCAGCAGGCATGCCCACCCCTTGTCCTGACCCACGGACCATCCATGTGGACACCATCCCATAGGGCAGGAGCCAGTGGCCATGCAGCTCTGGGGCAAAGCTCTCCCTGATGAAGCCATTGCTGCCATTCAGCCCCCAGGCACACGTAGCTCCCTAGAAGTAATTTTTTTCTGTTTTGGTTTCGTTGCATTTCCTAGACAAACTGCTCTAGGCTTTTCCCCTCCCTCTCACTAATGGGTACAGCTGACCTTGCTTCCCTCTCACTGCACCTCCCCCAGCTTGAATTTTAAACTGTTCAACAGCTTTAAATGCACCTAATAAGGTTTAATTCTGCACTTTGCTGCCATCCCTCTGCTTCTCTGACACCAGGAGGAAGAGTACTTTGGAAACCTATTGCAGACTTCCCTGCATCAGAGGTCTAATTATATGGTAACTGGTGACCTTGTAAGTACAGGGTAATCTGCTCTGTAATACCTGGGTAAATGATCCCAGTACTTCTGTCTTTTCCACTGCAGCCTTCTGCAGAGGTGGAAATACAGCTGGTTAAATGGTAATTAATCTTTGAACCACTTGACACTTGCCCAAGCTTGTGAAAGGTAACCAACTGGACAAAGGACTGGCTCAGGAGCCACTGCTCTGGGAGTTGTCTGGTGTCACCTGGCCAAAGAAGGGCCCCCTTTGTCACCCAGCTGCTCCAGGGGCTGGCTGCCTGGGGCTATCTGCCTTCTCAGAGCTGGGTGCAGCTGTTACCTGCCTGTCGTGCATTTAGCATCGCCTGTTCTGAGGGACTCATCCAGCATCATCTGCAGGAGGAAAAGGTCACCAGAGTGAATGCTGAAGAACAAGCACCCACCTTGTCTGCCTTAACAGGATGGGCTGGAGGTTGAGAGCAGCTCATCTATGATGGGGGTGAGCTGGCTAGAACACTTCCTTACCCTCCCTGTGGGGGAGCTGCATGGAAACAGCACCGACACCTTCCTCTGAAACCATCCAAACCAGCCAGGCACAGCCCCGGGCAGTCACCCTGCAAAACTCCAGGAAAACCAGCCATGAGCCCCACTTTCTCCCTCCCCACTCTATGAGATGCACTTCATTCCCTTCATGCTCACAGCCTGTTGCCCCAGGGCTGGGGGCTGCCTGACCCCTGCTACCTTTATGGCGACAAAATCTATTTGCACACATTTTACACCTGCTGATGTTCCCTCTGGAGAGCTTCAGGTTTTTATAGTAAACAGGGTAATGATTTTCAGATTATAGACTAATAAAATATTTTAATTTGTTAGGAACATTAAGGCAGGCACTGTAAGGTTCTTATGACATTTAAACAGTGCTTTAAAGGGGGGGGACCAGGGGGAGGGGAAGGGGTTCTGAGTGTATTTCTTTTCCAAGCAAAAGCACTGAAATAGAAAGTCAAAATCCCACACGCTGGTACCAAAATCAGCTCTGACACCTCCCCTCCGGGTCTGTTTTACTTGAATACCTGCCAAGTTAAATAAGCAAACATGGGATTTTGGCATCCTAGTTGCAAACCTGTTTTTGTCACGTGAGCCCTCCTCCTCCTCCTCCTCAGTCACTCTGGCTGATCACGCTGCGCGGCAGGGACCTGATCTGAGCGAGAACACTCCATGTGCCATTGCCCTCTGTGGGCTGGGTCACAGCTAATTGCTGCTGCAACAGGTAGCACAGGGGTTTTGCACCTCTGCCTGATGAAAACACCCCCGACCCCTTCCTCTGAAACCACCCAAACCAGCCAGGCACAGCCCCGGGCAGTCACCCTGCAAAACTCCAGGAAAACCAGCCATGAGCCCCACTTTCTCCCTCCCCACTCTATGAGATGCACTTCATTCCCTTCATGCTCACAGCCTGTTGCCCCAGGGCTGGGGGCTGCCTGACCCCTGCTACCTTTATGGCGACAAAATCTATTTGCACACATTTTACACCTGCTGATGTTCCCTCTGGAGAGCTTCAGGTTTTTATAGTAAACAGGGTAATGATTTTCAGATTATAGACTAATAAAATATTTTAATTTGTTAGGAACATTAAGGCAGGCACTGTAAGGTTCTTATGACATTTAAACAGTGCTTTAAAGGGGGGGGACCAGGGGGAGGGGAAGGGGTTCTGAGTGTATTTCTTTTCCAAGCAAAAGCACTGAAATAGAAAGTCAAAATCCCACACGCTGGTACCAAAATCAGCTCTGACACCTCCCCTCCGGGTCTGTTTTACTTGAATACCTGCCAAGTTAAATAAGCAAACATGGGATTTTGGCATCCTAGTTGCAAACCTGTTTTTGTCACGTGAGCCCTCCTCCTCCTCCTCCTCCTCCTCAGTCACTCTGGCTGATCACGCTGCGCGGCAGGGACCTGATCTGAGCGAGAACACTCCATGTGCCATTGCCCTCTGTGGGCTGGGTCACAGCTAATTGCTGCTGCAACAGGTAGCACAGGGGTTTTGCACCTCTGCCTGTACTCACCTATTTCTCTCCTCCCCAGCCCTTCACTGTACACTCTGATTAACTAACTGGACATGACTGTAGAGCAAGCAAGTAATGGGTCTGGACTATCCCAGCATTTCCATGGCGTGCAACATACGCTGTGTGCCAGAAGGCAAAGTGATGCACCAGCCCCTCTCCTCTGGCTGGGCCCCAATTGCATGGTTTGCAGTGAATAAGACTGCAGTGAATAAACATGAAGCATTTGGGAGGAGGAAAGTTGGCCTTGCAGCTCTATGGCTTGATATGGCTGATTGCCCTGTGCTTCATTTCCTACCCTGTCAAACAGGGCAATGCAACTCACTGACTTCTCAGAGATGCTGTGGAGGTAATGGCTTGTACAGTAAAGTAATAAATGGCATGGAAAAGCCTGCCAAGAAAGGGAAAAAACAGTCAAATTTTTAGTTATACCTGGCAAAAAGAGACAGAGGGTTACACAATGCACATTATGGAGAAGAATAGCCAAGGAGTCCCTGTGTTCTGTGAGTAGTTCTGCCTTGTAGCTCAGCTGGATCATATAAGATTAACGGCAGGTGATGATGTAAAGTCTGTTCTAGGCAGAGAGGTAAATGTGAGCTCAGGCCTCCCCATTATCATTATCTGACCTTGTGTGGTCCCTTTTGCAAGCTCAGCATTTTTTTGTGGATATGATTTCTGGGTGGTTATTTTAAGAAAAGTGTGTTAAATTTCTTGCTCCTGTGCCAGGTACCCGCTGCTTAACAAACAGGCCATGACTAAGCACAGACTGGAAATGAGAAGCATCTACGAGCTAAAGCAATGAGATTCTGGGACTGTCTTCCCTTAGGAGCACATTTAATAGTGATGCTTGATTATGAAAAGGATAAATCTGATGTGATTGATGCAATAGGGGATAGGATTTGATGATCCAGGGAATCCCTTCCAGCCCTCCCTACTCCTAATGAATTTATTTTTTTAAGGGCATGAAAGGATGCAGTGTTCTACTGATGGCAAACAAAGGCAAAGCGTGTGGGTACCTTCCTGATGGTTAGAGGGTCTCCATCCTCAGATTTAAACATTTGTCATCACCAAGAAGGTGGAGCCAGGTCTCCCTCCTGGATCTGCCCATCCTGAACATAACAAGCACAGGGGTACAAGGATCCTACCTGCTTCCCTCTTTGCATTTGAAAACTACTGAGGACTTCCAAAATTCACTCTCCTTGAACCAGTACTACAAAAGTCTCTGTTTACGTGTTCCCTATCTATTTCTAAGGTACTTACCTGTCTGACAACACCATAATGACTGAGTCCCTTGCAATCTTTTTTTCAGGTGAATCTCCTCAGTGAAGAGGAGCAGGGTTCACCTTTTAACACCAGGAAACTGAGGCACAGAAGGACTACCTGAATTTCCTATAGTGACAGAAAACACTGATAGCATGGAAGGGACTTACAGCCCAGTCCAAGACTGGGATCTTACTTCTGGACTCTCCTCCTTCTCCATACACCTAACTGAGCTCTCCCTTTCAGAAGAGAAATAGAGCAGGAAGCGTTTTTCAGCCCAAGCATTTACTGGTTTGGGATTCCCATTCTCTGTCAAGCCAAGGGGGCAGAACTTGGGTTTTCTGAGGCAACAGCACAAGGGTTTTTTTCAGAAGAGATGCATGGGGAAAGTGGTTATGTTCCTTTTTTTCCCTCTGAGTAATTTTAATTCTTTAATTCCTACTTGCTAATAAGATCAAATGCTGTGATTTCTGCGGGAGCAAATGGTGCAGGATAAGCTAAGGGAGTTTATTAATTATCAGGCTTTCAGGGCTGAAAAAAAAAATAAATACAAAGAAGCAACAGGGTTGTAGATGATAGCTAGAAATATGACTAAAGTATTATCTACCATGACATTTTAGCCAAGGGGAAGCTGTCGTGTTAGTGCTGGGCATGGCACTCTGATGGTGAATAAAATTCATAGATGAGAGGGCAACTCTTTCTCTCTCCAAAATGTAGCTATTCACAGACATGTGCTACATGTCTTCAGGGCCTGATCCTGAAAATAATACCAGGTATAGCACATCTGTGTGTGAGTGCTCCTCTGACTTCCCCAGGGATTGCTTGGAGCATTGAGTGCTAAGCCCAACGTTAAGTGATTGCAGGATCAGAGTCACAGAGTGCCAAGTATTTTGGATAAAAAGAGCTATAAAGAAGTCACATATTATTATGTCACATTGCAAAGGTCAACCCCAGTATTTGTTCTGTCATAAGGACATGATTGAAAGGCAAAAAAACAGTGTCAGGGCACAGGGGAAAATAATTTTTAAAAAACTGCCTTCAGGGCTGAGGATACCAAATTACATCAGTGCTTCGAACTGAATTCCCATCCACACCCTGCAATTCAATTTTGGCTCAGAAAGGTATAAACGTAACAAAATCACCTTTCAGTGGCACATCTTCTTATCCACTGACATATCTCCTATAAGATCAGCAAGATCTAAACTCACGTTCCCATGTGATTCTGTGAATAGGCAGGAATTGCCAGAGCCTGACACAGAACTTGAGAGGGCTTTGCAGGATCCTCTCAGCTGCTTAACACCAGATAGGCATATGCTTATTGTGGCTGTTGGGGCAGGAGCAGTGGTGGTGATGGCTGGGAGGAGGCTGGGCAGTGGGACAACTAGACCTTCATCACCTTGCCTGGACCATACACCTCACCTAACAAAGGCACAGAGGAATTTGAGCCTGGTAATTACTTTGCAAATACTGATGCTTCTTTATCTGGGCTTGCTGGCCACCACTTCCCTGCCTTAACTTACTAGGGGTCATCACTGTTCTGCACAATGTCTTTGGGTGGATTAGCTTGATCCACTTCCAAAACAGACTCAGGCAAAGGCTGCCCAGCACTCGGGATCAAGCACTTCCTGGTGTGCCAGCAGCAAAACTGCACAGGACAAACAAGTTCAATGTTTGCCCCTCACACGGACTGCTGCAGCTAACCTCCAGTAGCCTTGCAGCTTGCCAGCAGTGGCTTCTGGGGTGCTGTGACAGCTGGGGACCCAGTGAGCTGAGCATCCCTACACAGAGGAGAGGCTCCAGCATGCAGCGAGCACACTAGGACAGCAGCTCACATCTGTGGGAGGGAGGGCAGGGTGAGCAGATGTGGTTCCAGCCCTCAGCTGGCTGAGCTCCAACAGCCACCACCTAAGAACAACCCAAACTCCTTTGCACTGCCAGAGCATGGAACCTGCACCAACCTGTCACTGCTGCTCTGCTGGGCAGGGGATGGGAGGAGCAGTGGGGCAGTGATGATTGACATCCACCCAGTGGCAGCTGCAAGCACCCAACCAGTCAGACACGGAGGCTGTGTCTACACTAGCAGACAACAGGCACCAGGGCTAGCCAGTGACCATCCAACTGCTCAAATGCTCTGGATTTGGTCCACACCAATTTCACAGCATCCCAAAGTTAAGAAGACAACCCAAGTGGGGGACAGTTGCCAGTAAGCAGTGCTAATGCCACCCTGCTAGGAGGCACAGAGTGGTTTAGCCGCACGGGGACAGATCAAGCTGCACTCGCTGCCATCAGAGCCAGGGAGCAGCCCACACTGTGCACTGCTGCAGACACAGCCTGAGCACCCACAGAGGACGATTGCACTGAAGACTTTAGCATTCATCCCATATTATCTCACCGTACAGACAAACCCCAGAGAGTTGCTACAGTAGGAACATGTGCAATTTCCACCACACACGAGAGCCCCTTTGCTGCCAAACGCACTCAACCCGACCTAGTCCCAAAGCCTCTCAAGCCCACATGTCACTTCATGCTCAAGCAGCACCACTCCCCACTTCCAGCTGCCCCAGGGGTAGAGATCCACTCACTGTTGCCGCTGCCGGCGGTGCCAGTCTCTGTCGCTGCCACGCTGCGCTGAACTGGCCCTTCGGACGTGGCCCTTCCTGACAGTGAATGGGTGAAAACAAGGGAAGGAGACAAACAAAAGAGAAGGGAAGGGTGAGAGAGGGAGGGAGGGATGGGCGGGATGAAGCAAGGGGACAAGAAGGGAAAGGGTATGTCTTTAACTGAACCATATGTCTTTCACTGCCTGCAACATCCCAACACTGCACAGCCCTTGCTGTGAGGGCACAGAGCAGGTGAGACCCGCTGGCCCTGGTCACCACTATCTTGCACCCCACACCAGCACCTCCAGCACAGAGGGGGGAGGGCAAGGGGTGAGTACGGGTGCTGAGTAAGAGGCTCAGGCCTCTTGAAACTGTTCCTTGGTTGGAGAAGCCACATCCCTTAGGACTCAGAGTCCCTCTCTGAATAGGAGTAGTTTTAGGAGGCTTGAGAAGTTCCTCTGTATCTGGTACTTAAGTCTCCTGCTCCTTGCCCATCACCAGCCCTCCTGGGCTTGGTGCAGGGACCCATCTGCCTCTACCAGCAGAACAAGACCCAAGCCTGATATTTTCACTCAAGCAAGCTCAGGATAGCCAAAGTTAAGGGCATCATTGGTCAAATGTCCCAGTTAAGAACCTAGCACATCACCCTACACTTCCACAAAAGTCTTTCTCCTATCAGTACTGTCAGGGGTTGGGAGAGGAAGAAAAAGCCTGATCTCATGGCTTCTAATCACCTGCAAACCTGCCAGCACTTGCAAAACTGAACCTCAGGAGTGGGGAAAGGAAGGAAAATGAATAAACCAGTATGTTTTCCAGTATTTCAAAGCAGGAAAGATTTGGGGAATAGGAGAAGGGGCAGGGATCTCCGTGTGCAAATTAAGAGTGAATGACAAGCAGAAGGTCTGCTGACTTACTCTAGTAAGGTGTTTGTGTTCCTATCGGGACAGACAGGAGACAAATTCCCAAGATGAAAGGGCAGCTGGTGAGCACGGTGGGTGAGGGGGGGCACTGCTGGCTGTGCTATGCAGGAGCTCCGGCTGACAGCTGCAGGGAGTACTCAAAATACAGCCTCAGGGTGTGTCCAGCTCGTCATCACCCTGGGCGCCGTCCCACCCTGCACCAGAGGTGAAAATGGAGCTGCTAAATGTAGCTGACAGCTCATCCTGCTTGGGGAATTGCCCCGTGAATGACTGACTCATCTCCCTTCCCCAAAAAATTGAGGTAGGAAATGGGCGGGGGAAAGGCTTAGAAAATTGTTTCATGATGGTTGTTTAAATTGCCTCTGCAACACAATGTTACAGTTAGGGAAAAAGAAAGGAGAGATCTATCACATAAAGCAGCATCCTAAAGCCAGCAGTGGCAGAGGTATGGACATTGGAAAGAAGCAGAGCAAATGAAGTCATCCAGCAGTGGAAAAAAAACCAAAACATCAATATAATATAGTGCAGAACAAAGCAAATTCTACCTCAAAAGCGGAGCTGAAAGAGAAACATCTTCCTCTGTCAGATCTATTACCATGCATTTATTCCAATAACAAATAACTAACCCAGAGAGTAACCCAAACCTGATTTATTCTTCCATCTAAGTAAATACAAAGAGGCAGCTGAATCTTGCCTGTAAAAACCACTGATCTCATATATTTTCCTTATAGGTATTGGAAAAAAAAACAATAGGAGTGGAGTTTCTGCCTTGCTGCCAGGGGATGCTGGCAAAGTATTTGAGCTATAGATATTGTATCTTGTCACTAATGACTGCAGGGAACTAAAAGGGATTTGGATTTTTTTTAATGCTTCACATTAATTGATAATTTGGTCTCAGAATCCACAGTGGAACACGGGATTTGCTATATTGGATCAGTCTAGTGGCCCATAAAATCTGGCGTCTTGCCTCAGTGATGCTCAGAAAAATTATTATCCTGTGTCTTTGCTTATAAGGTTGCTGGCCATTTCTGTAAGGCCATGTAACTGTAACAGAGGAGAGGTCTTTCTGGCCTGCACAGGAATCTTCTTTAAAACTCTGAACATGGTTTTGGCAGGGCTGTATCACAAGTTATTATTTTTTTTGTAAGGATGAAACTCTGTAATTACAAATATTTTAAACAGGCTTACTGCTGTTTTTCTTCTTGGCCACCACAGCCCAAATAGCCAGACAGTGAACTGGTGTTTTCAAAGGGCAAATGAGAACATGGCTGGGGCCAGAGGAGGGGAGATGCCTTGAACTCAGCAGAACAATATTGATTAGGCAGTGTAAAGATGTCCCTCACTAATTCCTTTAGCAGTCTTATCATGTGTTCCCTGCATAATTGGTTGGGGAAGAGAGAGGTGGAATCATTTAAGCGTTCAAAGCTCAACACACTGAGAAAAGATTCCTGCTTTGTGTGTGTGTGTGCAATTTTGTGCATCGTTGCCCCTTGATTATACATTGAACATGCTCTCCTTGACAGCCTGGCCCTAAACAGCTTGTTTATTAGACAGCTGCTCACAAATAGGGGTTTTCTCCATCCAGCTGGTGTGGAGAAGGAGCTCGTGGCTGTGAGAGAGGCAAGACTATGAAAAAGGGTGGAATTAGGAGGGGAAAGCATGTGGAAACCATGCAGTACCCTCCTCATCCTCAGCTCCCAATAAAGCAGAGATCAGCCTGGACAGCTTTTAAGAGCAGCCAGAGTCCAGCCAGCTGGGACCCTGACCTCAGCCAGAGATGCACAAGGGGGAGTATGGAAACAGAAGAGCCTGCAGCATATGTCCCACAGTGTTTTCCAGTCTTCAATTATCAGTAGCACAGGGATTCCCTGAAACAGGGGAGGTATTTTGTGCTTGACAGCCCCTGATTATTTTGGTTCTAGAATTCTTCTCTATCACTTTTTCAACTCATCTCAGCTTTTGACATCTACCGCCTCCTGAGGCAAGAAGTCCTATCACTTCACTACCCACTGTAGCAACTCCATTGGATCTGAAGCTGCTGTGAACATCACCAGGTCTTTTACAACAGTAAATACTGAAAAACAGTTCTTATTTGGCTAAAATTATGATGTCTGCAAATGGAAGGTCAGGAGTTAAAAAAAACATCAAGAAGCTAAACTGAAAGGCTTTGAACTCCTAGCTCTCTGGAGCTCAGTCCAGTGGATAGGAGAAAGCAAAAGCCTCAAATCACATGTCTGGGAACAGGGTTGAGCTTTGATTAAGACTGATCATGAATTTGATTAGCTCTCAGTAAGTGTGTAGGGGTTTGGGTAGTTTTGGGGGAACACAGAGGAGTTAAGTATCAGGGTCAGTGTTTGGATGAATATCGAGACCATGTTGAACAAAAAAAAATCTGAGCCAAATGACTTGCAATGCAGCAGCAAAATATCCCAAGCAGGAGGAGATGTGAGCACAGAAGTCAAGTACCACCGCAGGGAGTTTTTATTTCCCCAAACTGAACTGCTCTTTTGTGCCTATGCTTCAAAGAAGATGTCACCAGATTGCAAGAGCTCTTCACCTGCCACATCCCTCTCATTACTGAAATGAAATCAATGGCAACAGCATTAAAACAGCAGGTCAAGCAGGAGAAGCACAGGTAGACAGTGAGCAAAAGGCGAGGGAGGAAACAGGGTGTGGGTGGAGAATGAGGGCAATTACCATTCCTGAGAAAATGCCAGAAATACAACACAACCTAATTTCCCCAATTAATTCCTCAGCACTTGAGCTGCTTTGTGTGAAGGGCTCTCAATGTTTCAAACAGGAGGAAGGGGGAAATAAAAAAAAAAACACTCAATATTTGTTTTTCCCTTAGCGTAGAAATGGGGAAGCGTTGAGGAAAAATGTCTGGCTAAAACACAAGATGATGCTGTTACATCTTCCTTTCAGGAGATAAGGAACTGTGCCATGAATTCAATTTGCAGAGGTTTTTATAGGAGCCACAGAGATATCAAAGACCAGCACATTCAATATCACACTGACTTTTCGTGCACACAGAACACACCAGGACAGGCAGAGACACTTAACCCATGCACCCACATCGAGCAGCTCCAGTGTTTCCAGCCCTACTGCAAGTTAGGAGGAAATTGGTTCTTTTGCCCCCAAAGCACCAGTCACTTCTGAAGCACCAAGGGATGAGCCATCCACACATCATGGAACATGGAGGTGTCATCCCCGGGGGAATGACGAAAACAAGGAATTAACAAAGAGAAGGTCATGTAACACTTTCAACAGCAACACAGGTTCCTGCACAGAGCAAGACCATGGCTCTGCCTGGCTGTCCTCTCTGTGTCAGGCCTTGGGGTCTCCAGGACACTATGAGATTTTTCTGCCCTTACTTATGCAGACATGACAAAGCAAGACAAATTCTCCAGGTTCCCACTTAATACCAGTGTGAGTACTTTTCACTTCTAAGTATTTTTCTTAATGGAACATACATTTACAGGTTACAACACCCAGGCAGATGGGATGGAGAGAGAGCAGCACATTGTGGTGTTCATCTCAGAGATGGGGGTAGAAGAGACAAAAGGCAGTGCTCAGCTGCTTAGCATCCACACAGTTGTTAGGTGCTGCAAAAGGTGCTGATGTTGGAAGCTGAGCGTGGCACACACATTGGACCATCTACACAAGACTCCACACAACAGTCAGCCCAGCCAGGGACTGAGTTTGCTTCCCCAAACCCATTGACACTGAAACAAAACCTGAGCACAGGGTCTGGGTGCACAGAGCCTGGCTCTCTCCCTGGCTGGAGCTGACTGCTCCTTCAGGCACACACTGGGTTTGCTGTACAACCTGAGAGTGGCAGCTGGTTTTTTTAATTTTTTTTTTTCCCCAAAAGCAGTCATTAGCATACCTCAGAAAAAAATCAGAGCAAGTTTTCCTCCCCTCTGCCTGTTGTACAGCTGGTGCAGAGCCCACTTGTCTCAGGGCTCCTTCAGGTGCTCACAGGGCTGAGCAGCAAATTCCCTCTGCTGGGATCGATCTCTCATGCTGTAAAAACACTGCATGAGCTGGGCAGCAAAGCAACACAGAGCACCAGGGGACAAGAGAGCAGGTGTGGTACACATACGGGCATTAAGGAGCACAAAGAACACTGGTGGGAGCGTACAGCTAAACCTCTGCAGTGAGGTGAAAGCTGGAGGGAACATTATGGTGTGATCATTTAGGGACCCTCTATCTAGGAGAGTATGGGTCAGACTGAATCTGTGTAAGGCTTGTGTATTAGTCTTGTCTACCATGCTGAATGAGCCTCCAAAGGAACATGACCCAGGCAGCTGCTAAACCTCAGTGATCCATTTCTTGCATGGAAACTTCACTGGAAAAATAACTGGCTGTACCCAGGAGAAAGAAAACAATTTTGAACTCCAGAAGGGAAGAATTAAAGAGTTGGTCTAGATGGATAATGGTCCTCGGAAAAGAACCTGACAATGGGTAGTGAAAACTATAAAGAAGAATGGGGTTTTGCTACCCATTTTAAAGAAAGAGAAGAAAGAAAACGTTTACACAGTAAACCTTCATGCTTCAGAAGAGGAGGCATCTGCCAGAGGGATCCTAGACTTTTTAAAGAGCACTGAGCTAAGGCCAAAATCATAGCAGAAATGTCCTTTTGGTTCTGATTGTCTAAGGATGTGAGAGGCAAGGTCCATAGGAAAATAAATTCATCTTCTATTAAACAAACTGATACTACTGAAAGGAGGAGAAATAGATGGATGGATGGATGGATGGATGGATAGATAGATAGATAGATAGATAGATAGATAGATAGATAGATGAGACCAGAGAGGGCTTGTGTGTCTAACATTCATTCTTTTTTCCCCTCCAACAGTATCATATGTTCTAATAAAAGATAATAATTCTTCCTGCAAAGCTTCTCTCTCCCATATCCAAACAATGCTCCAGAATAGTGAGGACACAGAAGCAGGGAGTGTTTTTTTGTTATTATGTTTAGCTCTGTGTTGCTAGAAATAGAAATATATTTTCAGAGCCCTTTGCAAATCCTGCCTGTGCCTTTTTTTGACAAGCAGGTGTCCTCTGTGTGATGAACTGTGACCAGGAGCACAATCAGGACAGACCTCTGGGAAAGGATGGAGCTAAATCCCCTTGAGGTTTCAAGCCCAGCCCAGGATTTGGGGCAGGATGCTGGAAGGGTAAGACATAGGAGATCTGAACAAAGGGATGTTTTAATGAGTTTTAATACCTACATAAATCCTTCCTTTACTCAACATGTGTCTTCACTGCTGGGTTCACACTTATATCAGGACATTACCTTGGAAGTTATTAAGAACTGCTGACTTTGATTTAAGACTGTTCTCTTCCAAAGATAAAGAAATACTGCCCTTTACCTGGGAAGCTGCCCCACAATTTTGTTTTTGAAACTGAAGTACCTGTTCTGGGGAGAGAATGGAAAATTATCTGGATTTTACTGGAGCACAGGGGAGTTCAGGGCCACAGAAGGGCTCTAAGAGCAACACCCCCAGTCTGATGGCTGAGAGAGAGGTGGGGGTCCTAACACCAGCTCCAGTGATGCCCCACAGCTCTGGGCAACTCCCTCAGCCATCACGACAGCCTCCACCTCCCTGGGCAACTCTGGGCAGGCATGTGCCCAACTTGCTGCAGTCTCCATGGCACACTCAGCTTGGCTGAGGCACAGCATCCCTGACATGCAGTGTCCCACCACCTGCTGTCACAGCCCTGACTCATGCCTAAAAAAAATCACCTACTCACACTTTTTTTTTTTCCTTTCCTTTTAAGAAAATAACAAGAAAAACAAAATCTGCCCAAATCTTTTCTCTCCAATATGGATATATACCATCCTGCCTTCCCACAGAGACTCACACCAAAGATTGCACAGCACATTACACAACACATCACAGAAATGCATCTTCAGCATCCCCGCCTCACACAGAAGCTGGGCTACTTCTCCCCGTCTCTGCAGTCCCTTTGCTTTCCAATCAGATGCTGTTTCACCTCTCCTCACCACCCACAGCTCCACAACCATCCTCTCTCCATCCTGTCTTGTTGAAAGAAGGTTTAAAGGCAACAGCTGACGGGATCCCTCTGTGATGCACAAGGAAAAGGACACATCTGTCTTCAGGCAGAACATGGAGAGCCTTGTGGAGAGGGTAAATGCCTCTCTGCTGCTTTTGTTATATAAATGTTTGTTTTCTGTATCCAAATGTGTAACAGGAAATTAAGCAGTTCACCTTTTTAAAGCACTTTTGCATCCCACAAATGCAGGAGCCAGATGGTGTGCTTTCTTTGTTTTAAGAGATTAAAAATGGGAAAGAAAGGAAATGGCTAGGAGCAATCCTCATTCTGGAACAGAGTCACAAATCCACATGCCCAGTAACCTGTGCTCCTGGGGCCTGGGCAGGAGTAAACACAGCGAGCCAGCAGACTGACATGTGTCAGCTTGCAGAGAGCTCCAGACCTGTCACTCTGTGTCAACTTTGAGGCAGAAACCTTCACCATGTTCCCAGAAAGTGACAAATTACATTATCCTTCCCAGGCTGCAGCTCGGACACACCAAGCAGTATTTTCTAGAAACCACCTGAAGAAGAACTTAGCTCTAGGTCCTACCACTGGAAATGTTGACAGGGCTGTCGATGGGTTAGAGCTGCTGTGCATGAACACTGAGAATGACTCAGGAATTTCACCAGGCACCTTATAGAGTTGACCAGGGACAGCACCAAAGAAACTTCAACATTCAGCTCTTCAGCCATAACTCTACCTTCCATAGGTGAGACACAGGAGCAGTTGATTCTCACTCTTGAGCTCATTTGCTCTCTCTCTGTATACACACAAAATCCCTCACTTGGGGTGGATTTTATGATAGGTCTGTGCACTCAAAAGGATTGTCTCAGGAGCCTTGGAGAGCTAGTTTTCATGTAAGGGTTGTTAGGAATTAAAATAGCAAGGAAGACAGAGCACAAATGCATTAGTGTCACCACTAGGTTTCTGTTCAAAGGGTAGACTACTCTTAATCATAAAGAACCTAGAAGTGCAGGTTACCACACACCAAAGAGATTTCCCATTCCAGAGACCGCAAGGCTCACACTGGTTCTTGCAGAGGATGAATGCAGTGGGGCTGTGCAAAGGCAGAGGGACAGGAGAGAACAGGCATGAGGTAGTGGTGGATGGGGAAGGGCAGAGACTGTCACATAACCATAAGTGCACCAGAAGGGTGAATAATGAGATCAGCTCCTTGTGATATCCTGGTAAACATGTCCCACAAGGTATTGATTACAGAAGGAGATTGAGAAATAAATCTATCTGGAGTCTTCTCATATGCTGGGAGGAGTGTGGCTCAGCTGTGGCTGGAGGAAGGATGAAGGACACCTGGCTCCTGGACTTCTATTCTTTGCCGTAGGGGAATGTATTACCTGGGTGGGCTTCTCAGCTCTGCCACTGAATCCCACTTTGGCCTTGGGCAAGTCACATGAACCCTCTGGTCCTCACACCACTAGTGTAAATATGGGCAAGCAGAACTTGATTTTGCTGGGACCCCTTTTTAGGCAGTAACAGAGGAAAGGTCTCCGTGCATTCAGAACATGGACTAACTGATCTAGAGTTTTAAAAGCACCAAAAGTCAGTGAAAACAAAGAAAGGAAAATCAACTAAGAACAAAAGGCTTTGCTGGTCTGAAGCTCAGCTCTTGCTCTGGTAAACAGGTGATAATCAGTTATTGCTTGGACATGCATGGCCCTTTGTGTTAGCAGAGAAAAACCCACTAAAAAGCTTTACACCACTGTACAAGGTATCATGGAACAGCCCTCAGCAAAGCACTTTGCACAGACAGGATGAGGTCTACAGGACACCACCACAGAGAAGACAAAAAATCCCACAACAGCGAACTGACCTATGGAGATCTTATCAATCTTCACTTTTTGGGGGCCCTTCCAGACTTCGCATGGTAATAGCAACAAATTCTCTCTTTGCAGAGAGCTCTCAGTGCTGCAGGAACACAAGCTCAGCTGGGATTGTCTCAAGTCATGAAGCACTGACTGTGGTTGAGGTAGGTCTACCACGGCTGAAGGAAAGGAGCCAGGCAAGAATGTGTATAATCGCACAGGTTGTCTCATCCTCCTCTGGGCTCTTCCCTACTCTCTACTTCCTGAAGTTCCTGCACTGATGGGACCATAGCCACCTCTCATCCCTCACCACTGCCCAGCAACTACACTGAAATCTTTTCCCAAATGGGCTTTTGTGCTGCACAGTGAAGACTGGTTCCCTCACTGTTAATTAAACTTAGTGGTAAACCAACATCCTGGGCTGGGAGAGGTCTCATCAGAAATCTGATGGTGTTTTTCCTCTTCCCTGACACAGTAACTCCACTTGGCAACTACCATTCACATAAAGAAAACCTTCTGAGTTAGATCAAGACCATTGGTCAACCTTTCTTGGCCAGCTGATAGAACATCCTCAAAGCCAGACACCCATGTTGCAACCAGAAATAAACCAGCCTCAATCAGGCTAGAAACCACTGCTTGGTAGCCTGAAAAGCCCTTCCCTGCTGGTAGACAGCCCAGTGACAAATGCCTGCTCCAGTGTGCTTCAAACTCTGCACACCACAGATTTTCCTGCAGCTCAGGAGGGGTGAGAAACTCACTGTCCCCCCAGGAAGGCTGTCATCCCAGGCAGACAGGGCAGTGCAGACAGGTACAAAGGGAGTGTGTGAGACAAGGGGACAGTGCAAGCATGAACCACAGAAGAGGCTGGAGAAGCATTCCTGACTCTTTGAGTCTGTCCCCAGAGATGAGCACAGGCTTAGCCTCTGCACTAAACCCAGGCATTTTTATCTAGTTGCTGCCTGAACTTCTTTGATAACAGGTCCTCAGCAACCTACCTCTGGCAAATTATTCCATTGTCTAAATTATGACCCTGCTGGAAAAAAAGTGTTTTGAGGTCAAACGTAAACGGCCTATTATTTTTCTCTTCCATATTTTATGCACTTATCAGTCTGCCTTTCAGTTGCCTTTTCTCCATGTCCCTGTATTAAGTTTCTTTAATCTAATAGCAGAGGTCACAGCCTGCAGTCTTTGTCATCTCTTCAGATTACCTTTAATTTAACAGTGACTTCAAAAAAGAGGGAGAAAAAATAGGAAGGAGGGAAGGAAGGACTGGATGACTTCAGAGCCATCCCAAAGCATGTGACTGTGTGCTGGGCTATCACAGAGAGCTCTGCATGTAGGCATCTGCATGGGTGTCTGAACTACAAGCACGCTCAGGACTGACAAGGAATGAAGACACAGAGATGCCTGATTGACACCTGTGTGCATGTTTCAGTGAGGGAATAACCAAGCAAGTGAGCCCAAGAGCTCCAAAACCTGTTTTACTGTAACATTTCCTAGTCTCCCTCTGCTGTGAGCATCTGCCGCTGGAGCTGCCTTACCCTGTAGTAATCAGTGCTGTAGACATCTCTTGACATCCCAAAGTCTCCAATCTTCACCAGCAGGTTGGCTCCGACCAAGCAGTTCCTGGTGGCCAGGTCTCTATGGACAAAGTGCTGGGAGGCAAGGTACACCATTCCAGAGGCGATCTGGCTAGCGATGTGGAGCATCTGGGATAGCCCTAGCTCCCCTTTGGCTTGTCGAGGCTGCCCATCCACGAGGATCATAGCATCTGGGCCATGTGCCCTATAGGGAGGAAGAAGCAAAAAGCATAGAGTTGGGTCTCAAAAGTGACCAGGAGACAGGAATCCCACATGGTCGCTGCTCCTGCTGGGGTGGGGACTGCTCATCAACTCTGTGCTATGAGGATGTACACACAGCTCCAGTGGAAAGAAAAATAAGAAAAGCTTAAGAGAACAGAAGGCTGGGGGGACATTTTTTGAGTCAGTGGGTGTCATGCATCCTTCTGTGGTCCTTACTCATCTGCAAGTAACCTCTTAAGGCCACAGATGGAGACAGACCATCAGGACAGAAGGACCACTGGCTTGATGCAACATTGACATTCTTCTCTGGCAAGACCTATGCAAAACTCATGAGCATCCAGATATTTACATTTTGCTCCAGTTAATTCTTACACCTTGGAAACCTTCCCAGCAGTAGGGACATCACTGCCTTTTCTTCCACAGCCATCATATACTTACTACCTAGTCTCTTTATTAATCCCAAACAGCCTTTATTCCTTTCAAACATCAAATCACCAAACAGCTGCCCACTGATCCATACCAATACAGCCAGAGATCACAGGAAATATTTCAGAGGAACGCCAGTAGCTTCATGCCTGGAAAATGTCTTTTATACCTTAAGCTATCCCAGAGGTGACACAGGTACTGTCAGCTGTGAAGGCATGAGCAGAGGTGCAAAGGTTAGACCTGGATGCCAGTAGATGCAGAGAACATCCTGGGCAACAAAAGGAAATATTTTGCTGAACCAAGTGCACTGAAAATGCAGAACTTAAGGCCAATCTCATTCCTGTCCTGTCTCCTTTTTTAGTCCCCTCCCTTGCTGTGTACCAAGCCTGTCTTTGCCCTGCTCCCTCTGTGATGTTTCTCCCTTTGGTAAAGCTCACCCTGTGGGAGCCTGCATGAAGGTAGAATAACAAAAGCCCTCATATTTAGGGAAAAACAAGAGATTTTGCTGTGACCTTCCTCCTTCTGACTGAGATACAGCATTTCTTCCAAGGCCTTCATACTGTTCTCCTTGAAATGATTCTTGGCATTTCACCCCTGTCATCAGCAGTAACCCCATGGAGAGCTTTCAAATTGCAATTACATGTACAGAGCTTTCCCTCCTTCTTGAAATGGAGCTGAACAACCCCCAAGATCCAAACTTTTCCCATCCTTTGTCTAATTCCTCTGTCAGGCTTGGGGGTGCACCAAGGGATTAACATCTAGGCAGTTGGGGATCAACCGGTAGTTTTTCAAATGCCCTTGTCTTCAGCTATCTCCTGCTGCCCTACCAGTGGGAACCTCTGGAGATCCCCTCTTGGTAGAAAGAACAGCTGGAAGATTAGAGGAACTCCAGGAATAAGCGCTGATGAGCCAGGAGTGGGTGATGCTACAGTGCATGTGGGATGAGCTGGCTGGGAGCAGGCAGCAAGGCTGGGGCTGCTGGAGGCATCTCAGAGGTTTATGGGCATGGTGGAAGCAGCAGCCCACTAGAAGAACTGCTGAGGGTAAGGAGGAGCTGCAGAAGAGTATATGGAGAAATGGCTGCTTGATGTCAATTTAAACAACCCACAGACAGGTTTACCCCAGGAAATTACCTGGTGGCAACAACAGATGTCGACGGCAGGTAAAGCTGAGCCAGGACTGAGCAAAGCCGGACAAACAACAGCTTCCTAAACTGTGCTGCACTGTTTGTACCAGCCATGACTTGCAGTTACACCATATTTAACTGCAGGTGATACCTGTTGTCATCAAGAATAAATATTCCTAGATAAGAAGTGAAGGATACTTTACTAGTAGTCTCGTTACTGCCATGTTTTTCAAGTACAATAACTGCCCCCAAAGAAGTGTCTGTGTCTGAAGAGAACAGGTGATGTTTCAGAAGTGGTCAGTCAAGGTTTTGGTACATCCTGCTACATAGGACACATCTTGGTCCTATTTAATACAGACACTTCCCTCCCTTTCTCCATCTGACATGGAAGACAGAAGTATCAGCACATTCATGAGATTAACAGGAGGGATATTAGCACATTTAATTGCATCAAGAATCCTGCAGGGAATACCTGAGGGGTCTGCCCATCTCTTTTTGGAGAAATTGGTTTAATTCAGATTTATAGAAAGGCCACAAGATTTTGTGGATCCCCTCTTAATGAACTGTTGGTGGTCTTTTTATTCCACTATGGAGTGATGGAGGCTTTTGCCAACATGGAGAAGAAAATCAGCCCTCTAGCTTCCCCTGTTGCAGTACCTCTTTCTGTCCCAAGAGAGTCTGAATGCGGGGCTGCTCCATTGACACAAAAACATCAGAACTGTGCAACTTTTCTAACAAAACCTGTTGCCTTTCTGAGTTAACAGCAAGCAGCAGTGCTACTGACTCTAAAGAGGATGTGTAAAGGCCATGTGCAACTATCCCTACTTCAAATTTGCTGCTGCCACAAACAGAAAACAAAAGCTAGGAAGCCAGTGACATGATGAAGTGATGGAGCTCTTGGGTGAGCAGAAACTGTGTGCAGGGAGTGCCCAGCCTTGCCACACACCAAAACTTCAGGCAGCTGCCAGCCTCTACCTGTACCAGCCCCAGGGACATCCTGCTCACTGCAGAGCAATACCTGCACAAGGATCTTTCATTGTCCTTTTTCAATGACCCAGGACAACACAACTGCAGTCAAAGAGCAGGATAAGTTGTTGCAGCACATGCAAGGGGCCCTGGAAAATGTGTGTAGCCATCCCTAACCCTATACATGCCACCCTCATCCCAGCTGTAGTGTTGATTCTAGTGCTGCCCCTGCCACACCAGTTAATTTTACAGACCAGTAAGTGTCTCTCTCTTCTATGGGAAGCACACAAAGACCTAACAACAGTCAGGGGAATTTATTTGGCGTGTTTTCTCTAGGAAACTGGGTCTAAAGTGAGCCTCTTCCATTTTAATGCTTTTCCAATTTCTGCAGTTACACTGGGAAAAGTCCATCTGAGTCTGTTACTCCCAGATCCCCTGGCTTCCAGTGCCTGGGAGCAACCAGCTCCTGCTGTGAGCTGGGTGAATCATGCCACAATAAAATCTGCTGCTTGCCAGAGATACCAGGCACTCCTACACCACCAACCCTCACTGTCTCCCTTTCAGCTCCCATCCTCCAGAGCTTCCCACCAACAGATAGCTGACCTGACAAACAAACACAAGATTCTCTTTCCATAACCCCCCTTAGGCATTTGGAGATCCCATTTTCTGGGTAGAAACTCTTTGACCCAACATCATTTGGGATACAAAGGGATTTTACTGCCTAACACACACTAAAATGCAGGGAAAGGAACTCGTAGCTACTTTTTCCATAGGCTGCATGAGAAGAAAAAGCTGGGAGCTAAATGAGGCTGGAAGTTCTGAAGCTGCAATCCCAGGGACCACACATGTGGAAAGTTTTTTTCCTTCATAAAGGCCAAAGATAATGCAAAAAGCTTTCTTCTTCAGTGACACTGGGACAGGCCTCCCAGGACATGAGTGTTTCTCAGACATGTCCCAGGGAAGGGTTGGGATGTGAGGATGTGGGAAGAGTGCACAGCTTGAGCACAATATCAACCTTAGGAACACACTGTTGTGCAAAGCAATTCCACAAGGCATTAGCAGTGGGCATGAAACATCCCTCTGAGACAGTGAGAGAGCCTGTTTTGGACTATACTGTTTGGGAGGTCAGTTGGAGCAGAGAGGGAGGTGATGCTTCAGCTGTAATACCAACCTCCTCTAAGGAGAATAAGGTTAGTTGTTCTGCCAGGAAAAAGAGATGGGTCAATTTTCTACTCTTTCTTGTGAAGCACTTCAAGAACGTGGTCTCTCTCATGCTCTATTTTAGTCTGCCTTCCTCCTGTCACGGGGCTCAGCCACTGTTGTTAACACTGTATCTCCAATCTCTGCTAAAACAAGTGTTTCAGCCCAACACAGGGTTTCATGCCTGTAGGCAGAGCTCAGCCTGCTGCTGCTGGGATGTTGGTGAGCCCCTGCAAGACAGGACACCATGAAAGAAGGTCCCAGGGTAACCAAGGACGCTTCTCTTTGGGTGTGGGTCTGAGGAGCTCTGCAAAGCTAGAGTAGCTTCAGCCTTCACTTGTTCTACCTTGTCAAGTGTGTAATGGAATCATGGGATGTTTTGGGCTGGAAAGGACCTTAGAGATCATCTAGTTCCAGAGCGTCAGAAAGCGACTGAGCTATAAAATCCTATTCAATCTACCCACAACTACATCAGAATGAGGAGGGAAACCAGTGCAGGGATGCTCCCAACTGAGGCACTGCTTTGGGAGTTCCCCAAGGGAGCTGCAGACAGGTTGGCATTGCTTTGCAGAGGGGAGAAGAAACTGTCTGGGTCCTTATTCATAGCTCTCCTGGTATAGTTGATTGCTTAGAAATTAAAACCTCAGGGAAGGACCTGTGTCTCCTGGTCAGGAACTGACTGTGATGGTGAAAAAATAATCACCGAGTGTATCCCAACCCCAGATCTAGACCTGCTGTGCTCAAGCTTCTTGTTCCTGCTGCAATCATGTTCACACTTAGCAGTCAAAGCAGGAAATATCAAGGGTCCAATTTTCTAAATAAAACTGCTAATTATTTAGAGAGGTAAGCACCACTCCACTCACACGCTGGTTTCAGAGCGTAATTTCTCTGTTGTGGGAGAACAGCACCACAAACATCCTCCCACAGTTGCTCCCTGCCCCTCACTGCTGGTGGATTCAGGGCACAAAAATGCTTTGCCTGGCACTGATGAAATGGTTGAATGACTGGGGGAGAGCTCCAGCAAGTTGCATCTCTCTAGAGGCAGAGAAGGCAACTGCTGCACTTACTCAGGCCTTCCTTGAGCGGTGTGATGCCCAGGCTGGTACCTCGGTCAGCACCTCTGAAGAAGTTTTAGGGAACAAGCACCAGGAATGGACTCCACAGGCACTGCCTGAGGCCTCTCCAGCATTTTTCAGGTCTTTTCTGAATACAAGAATGAGAACTAGAGATCTGTAAATACCCAGGATTCCAATCAGACCAAGGACTACAGCAAGTCTCTCAAGGGAACATTTTGGTTCTGGTGCTATTGAACCAGGAGCTAGGTGACATGGGGACTGATGGACTTCCTTCAGCAAGGCATGGCTTTGCTGGGTGGATGGGACTCTGAGCCACTGACACCTGTGGCTTCATATCCTTCTACCCCTGCAGGGCAAAGAGGGATTGCAGCCACGCCTCCTGCAGCTTCAAACTTGCTGAGGGGGTAGAAGAAAAGCTTAGTTTATATAACTCACAGGGACCGCCATTGGGACTACCTAAGAGGAAGTACTGGGGCAAGCACAAAATCAGGTGAGGACCATCATCTCCCACAAGCTATCCTTGGAACAACAGCCTCTCACAACCCAACCCAGCCCACCAGCATCCACGAGGTAGTGGTGTTACTGGTGTACCATGGACCTCTAACAAGCCACACTGAGCCTGCAGAGCAGCTGTGCAGCATCTCCCATGCCCTCCTTCACACTTACCTCAGGAACTTATTCAGGTCCCCGTGCTTCATGTACTCGAAGACCATGATGAGTGGGTCACCATCCCCACACACGCCGTAAAACTTGACGATGTGCTCGTGCTGCAGGTTGGTGAGCAGCTCTGCCTCCCGCTGGAAATCCTTGCGGGCAGCCAAGGTGGGGTCTTTCAGCGCCTGAAAGAAGGGGCACAGATACACACAGGCTGGACTCAGGTGGCAGCAAAGCCAGAACAAATGGGTCACAACATCGCAGAGGAGCTGACAAGGAAGAGAGGGGAGAGGAACCACTGGCACGGTGGCACTGGGAGGGTTGGTGGCAGGTGCCAGTGGCACCGCCGTGGCATTTTGTTCGTGTAGTTGCTGGTCCAGCGGGTCCCCCAGCTAATCTCCCAGGCAGCAGCAAACAAGCCTCAGAGGCCAATAGCTTCCAATTATTCCCAGCTTGGACAGGATTTGTACTGGTGACCCAGGGGTGAATGGCTTCATATCTCATTATTATTAAATTCCTGAGCCAGCCAGTCCTTGCTCTATGTCTTTTATTTTGAAATAGCTGGCTGCACTGCCTTTATTCAGAAGATGGATTTGCCTGGCTGTGCAGTTATTGTGTGGATTTTTCAAACTGCCTCTGAAGAAGGACATTGTCAAGTCTTTTCTCATAATTTTTAAAATCATGTTTTTATTCCCTGCTGTTTACAGCAGCTCCCCTGGCAGACGGCTGCTGAAATCGGAATCCTTATTGAGAATATCTCCCCTTCCATATTGCCACTGCAGGGTAACTTGCAGGCTCCAGGCTGTGCAGACCAGCCCAGTGTTGCAGGGATGCTATGAAGAAGTTGCTTTGAGTGCAGCTGGTGATCAAGGAGGATTCCCCAGGGCTGGAATCTGGCTTGTCCATGCATTATTGTGCAGTTGCACTGGAGAGTTGTTTGAAACCACTGTGTTGTCTTCCCAGGGCATGAAGGGAGGGCACTTAGCAAAAAAGTGGAAGTCCAGAACATTTGACCAGATGGGATGGCCACAAAAATCAACACGGTCTTTGCAAACGTTTAAGGAAATAAAGAGGCAATTCTGGCTTTGAGTTGCTGGGTCTCAGTTATATTCCCCTCATCCTCCGTGTGCCAGGACTGTCTAGTATCAGTTCTGCCTTTCACCATGTGGCCTAACAGGAGCTGAAAAGGATTAAAGGCGACTTGTTCCAGTTACCTCCAGATTCAATCCAATGTTTACCAGTCCCCCCTCAGTGGTGGGGGACACTAGGTAACTCTCCCCTTACTTACACACAAATACACCTGCCCCATTTCCCCCATGCCTCAAATATCCCAAGGCAAAAGGAGAGGTGGCATCAGCAGGTGCATTGTCCAATTTATGTGCAAAAAGGGATGTTTCAAGCATCAGAAATCTGTGCATGGAGCAAGGGGCTGAGCACACTGCTAATGCACCCACTGGTCCATGTCCCTGCTGGGTGAAACACCAGGCACAGCCAAGCAGGGAGACCTCCAGAGGAGCTGCTTTTCCCCTCGGAGCACATCTCCTGTGAAGTTTTTACCCAGGTCTTAGGACACTGCCTCGTCTCCTTCTTCTGTCCCCAAACTGCTAGTTACATGGCTTAATTTTATTTTAATTTTAATGTCCTCTGGGATAGCTTGACTGTATAGTTAGATGGTTGTTGGTTACACTGTGCAGATGGCAGCGCATCCATCCTTATCTCAGGCACTCGATTACTTTTAGTCATTTAATATCTTCATAATGTTGATGCTATCCTATTTTTCCCCAGGACAGTATTTGCCTCCCCACCACTCTTTTCTCCCTCTTTTCCTGTAGTTGCATGTAATATTTCAAGCTTCAGTGAGTTTAAGTTTCCTCTCCTTCACATGCAATTTTTTCTACAAGGTGTTAGGACTGTCACTTTGTAAATATCACACACACACAAAAAAAAAGAATTAAAAAAAAATATTTTAAAAAAGGATATTGATACTAAGATTGCATAGCCACGCATTTAGAAATGAGGAAAACAGGAGCTGGAAGCAGTGGAACGGGGAAAGGAGACCAAGAATGGAGGAATATAAGGGGTGTCTCACCAAAACAACTGAAATGCCTCTCAGGAATGTTCAGGGTGGACTGTGTTTGTGCCTCCATCACATGATTCTTACATGGCATCTAGCAAGTCACTCAGCGTCTGCAGGTTGCAGCCGTTGGCACCAAGTGTCAGTTGTTCCAATATTACCTGGGAAATCTCCCCTCACACAAGCTCCATGTGTTCACTGCAGCAGCAGGCTCGATGTGGGTCTGGTCCCAGCTGTCTGCAGGGCTGGGGAGGCAGGGCAGTAACTCCATCCTCCACCTAAGTGGATCCCTTCAGCTCGGTTTCCCTGCTTCTCCATCTGCCCTCTGCAAAATGGGAAGGATAGAGCCACAGCACCTCACTGGGAGGCTGTGAAAATGAGTGCACTCAGATCTGAGGAGCTCTCAGACACAGGAATGAGCATCACAATGAAGCAGTCCATAGAGGAATGAAAAATGTGTTTGGAGGACATGCCCTGAATACCAGCCCCTCCAGCATTTCTAGCATTTGACTTTTTAACCTCACCACTCTTCTGCTGAATACAGTTTTTGTGCATTTCTTAGGATGTTTTTAGAAGCAAGCTGAACAAAACAGGAAGCTTGTCCGTGCCATCACATCAAAACTCATCTTATCTGCAGGGCTGCAACCTTTAGATTGGCTGAAAATCCAAGTCCATTTAACCGAGTCACTCAGCCACTTTCCTCGGCCCTGGGAGGGAGGCCCTGAGAGCAGCAGGGGCAGGTTCTGGGCTGTGGACTCAGCTGCCCTGACCAGCATGTCCTGCTGCTGCCCTGAGCTGTGGGGACCAAGGAGGCAGTTCTCAGCCTCTGTCAAGAGCATGAGATCTTCAGGAAATGCAGGCAAATCTCAACTTAATATGTAAAGCCCTTTCCCCCCTCCCCCAAGAGTTATAACGTGACCCAAATTAGAGGGATTTTTTTCCTGCCCCTCCCAGAGCTGGCAAGAAGCCAGATTTCCAAGCCCTGCTCCACAGCTGGATCTGTGTGATCTTGCAGGATGAAAGGCACTCTGGAGATGTAAGCTCATAGTAGCAATTAACAGAAACAAGTTGGGACGCTGGTTCTGCCCACATGCAAATGAAACTCAGTAGAGACTTGAGAACCAGTGTCGGATAAGGAGTGACTGACACTGATAGGCAGGAACCAGCAGTATAATCAGGCAATTAATCATGTGGGTAGCTGAGCTACCTCAGCTTTAGCCAGTCTCAGAGGTGAGAGGTGCAATCTTGCAGTTCACAGCCAGAGAATAAGGGAACAAATGAGGGGGGGAAAAAAAAAAAAAAAGGCTTGAACTGCCAACAATTAACATAACTCTCAAGTAACTGGATGCCTCCAGCATCCTGGAGAGAGTGCTGGAACCTTTCTCCCTGTAAGAGCATCAGTTCAAAAGCAGATCTTCTTCCAAGGAGTTAGGAGGCATCAATTAACTCCCAGGGATTAGACTATGTGTGTCTTAT